>NC_056737.1:1632307004-1632682004 GCF_019279795.1 Protopterus annectens
GTTTCTGTGAGGATTTCACTGGGGAATGACTGAGAGCCAATTTTCCTGAGTATATGGAATCAGACACTGAATTCTAAAAGTGTTCAGCTGCATTTCTGCTTGAATGAGGCACTATCAGACAACATTCAGTTAATTGCAAGCCACATGCATTATTATTAATATATTATTTTAACATGAAAGTCAGTATTAAAAGATATAAGGTTCATTTACTAGTCATTGGTAACTTTGCTTTGAACAAGAGAGTTTTAATGGAATGTATTGTGCCTGTGGTGTTTTATTAAACAATGCATCATAGCATCTAAAAGTGCAGTGCTACAGACCTTTGTTATGCAAACCTGCAGGTCAAGCTTTGAAAATGCCAACGTTTTCTTCCATGTTTAGTGATATTAATCCTATCACATGACATTTTTTACTTCACTGTTCAATGATACTTCCATGTTCAATGATATTAGGTGTGTCATCTAACTTTCTTATTTTACTGGATTACACATAAAAATATAATGATACTAAACATGTTACCTAACCTTACACCTAACACAGGAAAAATCGAATTTGACTCTGTTTTTTTTTTCCATCAGCAAGAGAGGCTCACTTCTCGCATGCACATTATAATCAAACATACAGAATACATATATGAAAAGGAAAATATTATTTATCTATAGAATAAATGCGGTGTGTTTGTGTCTGCCTGAAGTTTGTGTGTGTGTGTGTGTGTGTGTGTGTGTGTGTGTGTGTGTGTGTGTGTGTGTGTGTGTGTGTGACCACGTGTGTGTGCAAAATGTCCCAAAATAAGCTTTTATCCTTTTTCTGCACTATATAGTTACACTTCATATGATATATATTTTACTAGAAAATGATCGTCTTCATCAAACACAATGACCGCATCTTCTGTTAATTGAATAGGCTGATAGCAATGCATTCATATTTATGTGAGTCTGATGATTTTTTTTTTCTTTCTGTGTGTTTTTATTTGTGCAAAACAGCATACCTAATATGCCTGTGCCTCAGGGCCTTAATTTGTATCTCACATTTATCATTTGCATAACAAAATTGTGTTATAATAAATTGTAGATGCCACTGTCCTGTCTTGAAAGACAAGTGTAAATGAAGGATGTCTTCTGAGCGCAGTAAAATCAGGAGTCTCTAAAGTTATATTGATTTTTTCCCTTTTCACCTTCAGCATTCCATCTTCCTACTTTACCATGGTTGCCATCATTCTTAAGGTAGTAATCTTTGCTCTGTGCCTTGGATGCTCTACATTTTCATTATATCTACTGGCAAACATTTACTATATTCCATACACCTCATTTCACCTGCATATCTCTGATGTTTTACACACCATATTCTATCTGCTCCCTAGATGGAATAAGTAATAAGTATATTCTTTCACTTAACTCAGTTCACATTTTACAGTTAACTCACTCTTTCCAATATCAACAACAAACCTACTTCAGTATGCCATTAATACCATCTGATGTGATCAGCACAATTTTTCATAGCTTCATAGGTTCATAGGATGCAGCACAACTGATTCAATGTTTGCAGTGAGACAGATAGTCGAGAAGAAGCTAGTGATGTGGAAAGAGTCCAATTGGGCATTCCTACACTTGGAGTAAGCGGGTCTATATGACTAGACCGAAAGATCACAACAGCGAATGTATGTACATCAACACATTTACGTCAATGTACATACTAAGCAAAACACCTAAACGGCGAAAACTGGAATGCCGAATGTGTTTCATCATCATAATGCGCCACACAGGTAGGTAAAATCTAAACTAAAATATTACATGAATTAGCTTTTTCAGGGGGGCAAGCCCCCCTGCACACCCCCTACTTAAATATACCAACTCCGAGACCGCACTACAGTGGGGAAAAGGATATATTTCCTTATCCCCACCATCGTGCTGCTAGCTATGAAACACGTTCGGCTTTCCGGTTTTTGCCGTTTAGGTGTTTTGCCCTGTATGTACATCGACGTAAATGTGTCGATGTACATACATTCGCTGTTGTGATCTTTCAGTCTAGTCATATAGACCCAGAGAAAGCATATGACGAGGTCCAAAGAAAGCTGATTTGGGCAGTACTGTGGTGGCTGAAAGTCACAAAACATTGGTAGAATTAGTGCATACTATGTACAAGGACCCAATGACACAAGTGTGAACAGTGTTTGCCGTTACAGAGCAGTTCTCAGTGGGAGTGGGTGTGCACTAGGGTTCAGCTCTGAGTCCACTACTGTTCATACTGGTGATGGACTACATTAGCAAACAGGCCAGATGGGACAGATCAGCAAAGTCTGTGTATGCAGATGATATGGCATTATAGGCAGACTCTGAGCAAGAACTTCAGCAACGGATAGGGAAATGGAATGCAAAACTGAAGGCACATAGGATAAAACTGAGTACAGATAAAACAGTGGTAATGGCAGTAAATTTGGGAAATCAGAAGCTGAGAATTGAGATAGAAGGGAAGATAGTGGAAGAGGTTAACAGCTTCAAGTATGTGGGGGGTTGAGGAGAAGGGAAATCTGAATGAAGAGGTCAAAGCTAGAATCAGAGGGAAGGCAGTCAACTGGCATAGATTGTCAGGTGTAGTTGTAGTGTATGACAGAAGAAAGCCGAAGAAGCTGAAAAGAAAGGTGTACAAAACAGTGATGCAAACAGTATTATAACAGTCCAGTAAGTACTAGACTAGCTGCCCTTTGGGCCATTTTAAGCCTATCCAGTTTCCCTTCTTGTGCTCAAAATAAGGTATCACATTTGGTTATAGATTGGCCTTACCCATCCACTGGTCGATAATTATATATCACTCCTAATGAGAATAAATGGGATCATACCATAGATAATTTGATGGGACCCACACATGGGATAAAGCATTTAGAAGCTTCAATAAATTTTCAATAATCAGCTATTGCTATTGTACCATAAATAGGATTATAACTGCACTTTACCTCTAATTGTTGATCTTCAAACTCAGACGTTCTGTTAAACAAGCTAATCCTATGAAGCTTGGCTTTCCAATAGCCATGTGACAATGCTGCAATTACTGAAACCTGTCTCAGAACTGACAACACAATCTCATCTTTCTTAGATCAGAATACTTGTTCTATTTGTAGGAGCACACAAGAGAAATGAGTAGGTAGGACATCCTCTTGACAAGGGAAACAAACAGGTGGGGTGTCATATTACTCATTTCTAAGAATATTCTGTGCCACTTGGTTGCCTCCTCCCTAAAATAACCTAGACTGGGTACTGTGTTAGTGTACCACAGGTAATCATTCATCTTAAACATGAAATTGGTGCTTTCTGTGTGACCCCAAACAGTGTTCCTAAAAGCCATCAAAGGTACAAATGAGTCAGCATCATGAGCCATTAAAGCACATACTACCAGGTAAATTTAATACACATTGCTGCACCAAAAAGCAGAAACATTTGAGTACCTACTTTCCAGCAGAAGGAAAAAATAAAATATAGTAAAACAATATTAAACAAATAACAGTACTGTGCTATGATAAACCACCACAACAACAAAATTAATGAAGATAAGATGAGATTATGTAATTTTACTATTTTTATCCCCATTCATGTGTTGTTGTACTGACTCCTGCACTTTCATATGTGATTGTTAAAAGTCCAGCTTTGGAACAGAACTATTTATCTGACAATTCTTCTTGCATTTCCTGGTCCTGTTTTACCAGATTACTTCTTGGTCCCTCTGTTGTTTCTTTGTTGCTGTTCTTTCCTATCTCTGTGATACTGAAGACAGGATCACATCTTCTAAAACATAGATTCTAAGGTGGCATTCAAAGAAGCTGTTCCCCTTCTAACACCCAATCCTAAAGACCTACCACATCTCTAAATCTCAACCTAAAAATCCCACCAAGTTCTTAACCTGAGTACTTGCTCTCTAACATTAAAACTCCACACTTTCTCACTAACCCTAAAGTCACCGATCAATACCTACATCTAAAATTCCTCATGCTATTCCCCAAGCCAAAAACCACATCCTGCTCCCTAACCCTAAAATTCATTTCCTGCTCCCTAACCATAAAATTTCCCCCAACACTAACCCCCTTCCTGATTGCTCTCTGAATCTACACTCCTACCCCCTTTCTCTCCCAACCCAGGGGCTACTGCACTTACCTCAGTCGAATTTGAATAATGTGTTCAGGTAAGGTGTGGCAGGTGCAGAGCTCATATTTGAATTTGAATGTGAGCAGTAACCTGTACAAGCTATAAGATACTTGAGTCCTTGGTTTTAAGACAGTGGTCTTTGAGCACTTGGGACTCAAATGCCTCTAGCAGAACTGCTGACATTTATACAAGAATAAATGTTCACATAAGCCAAAACTAAACTGGCAAAAGAGGAGGACTTGAAGTCCCCGTAGCTTCACCCCTTGTTTGCTTAAAATATTCATCTCTAAAACAAAAAAAAGAAATGTTATTCACAATCAAGTCAAACAAAGAACAAATCAAGTAAATATCCTTATTAGTCATTTTAGGAAACTTAGATAAATACAGCTTGGCTAACTTAACCATTTCTCCTTGGGGATGCATGCATTTAGTGATTTAATCTTAACAGCAGCCATTAGAAAATAATATTGATTAAATTAGCAGCTCAGGCAACTGATAGAGGGGCAGAAGAGGAATGAATGTTACCATTCTGCAGAGGCCAGTCTCAAGGGCCTTCCCTGCATGATCCCTGGTTGAGGTCAGGGATATATGAAGAATGAGGCATAGTCCTCATTGTACTCCTGCCCTTCAGATGAAATGAAGAGACTGCTGGGGAGAAGGAGAAATAGGATAGGGGTTAAATAACAAATCCCCTAGGAGATAGTGGGGCAAACAGACCCCCCTGGACATCCTTAGGCTCCATGCTGGCCCTAGTCCTTACAGAGAAAGTCTGGGGGTGTGAGGAAGGCTGATAGACCCAGTGATAGACCTAGGGTACTAGTGTATGGTGTCATAGGATGAAGCAAGGGAACAAAAATAAATAAATGAGTCATAACAACTATGCACACAAGATAGTAGATACTCTCTTCTGCAATACTGAAAGGATAATTTGCAAGATGTGTTGCAGATCTGTATTATAAACTATTCAAACAGAAAAAATAGCTTGATGTTACAGTGTAACAAAATAGAAAGTGTTACATTTAGATCAGTTTATGATTATCAAAACTTGAATACAAAAGGAAACGAAGAAGAATGAATAAAGGATTCTGCTTTGAAATGCTCAATGCATTGGAGGAGTGCTTAATATCTGGAATACCAGTGCATTGTTCAGAACATGTGGATAGATACGATATATCCAACTCATATATTTATTTCATAATATTTTAACTATATAACATGCTCACATTTTTATAAATAAAATGGCAAATGAACCTGCAGTAAAGAAAGAAACATGCCACAAAAGCAGATAAACCACTGTTATGGAGTTTTGGAGGGGTGCAGTGAACACTGTGTATCTATGGGTCTATATTGTAAAGTCGAACACTTACCTTATCGAATCCCTAAACATCGACATGTCCTCATCAAACCGCAAAAACATCGATCGTCCAGAAGAGCGAAACCGGAAACGTTGAATCGTCATGGTTGGCCTTCTGCAGTATAGCTCAGTAATGTAAGTGTGCGATAGTTACGGACCTTAGGGTTAGGATGCAGGTTAAGTTAAGTGCATACATGGTGGTATATGTAAGATTTAGTGTAGGA
Organism: Protopterus annectens; assembly: GCF_019279795.1. NCBI lineage: Eukaryota > Metazoa > Chordata > Ceratodontiformes > Protopteridae > Protopterus > Protopterus annectens. The sequence goes on from NC_056737.1 coordinate 1,632,312,716, forward strand.
TTAGAAGTAGGGTTTAGTTTAGGGTTAGAAGTAGGGTTTTGGTTAGTGTATGTATGTGGTTTATTATAGCAATAACCCACGCCTGGGTGAGGGTAATGCTGGATTTACCCACGGTTGGTGTGGTTTGGTCACGAGGGTAAAGCCCAAGTGACCAAACAAAGCCAACCGTGGGTAAATTCAGTATTACCCACACCCAGAAGTGGGTTATTGCTATTATACAATGACATCATTTAAGAAAAAAAATATTTAATTTTCTTAAATAATGGCATTGTATAATGCCTCCTTGCTGCCCTTCCGCAGCTGTCTGGTATTCTGCGGCAGTTCTGATGTACTGCGCATGCGTATGCCTACGCAGTACATCAGAGCTGTGGGCAAAAGCAACAGAGAAGGCAAGATCTCCGTTGCTTTTTACAAACTGTTTCGCTATGTTAAATGGGTTTAACATAGCGAGACAGCTTTAAAAAAAGCAATGGAGCTGTTGCTTTTTTTAAAGCTGTCTCGCTATGTTAAACCCATTTAACATAGAGAAACAATTTGTAAAAAGAAACTGTTTCACTATGTTAAATGGGTTTAACATAGCGAGACAGCTTTAAAAAAAGCAACGGAGCTGTTTCTTTTTTTAAAGCTGTCTCGCTATGTTAAACCCATTTAACATAGCGAAACAGTTTGTAAAAAGCAACGGAGAAAGCAAGATCTCCGTTGCTTTTTACAAACTGTCTTGCTATGTTAAACGAGTTTAACATAGTGACACAGCATTAAAAAAAGCAAAGGAGAATCTCTGTTGCTTTTTTTAATGCTGTCTTGCTATGTTAAACAAGTTTAACATAGCGAGACAGTGTGAAGCAGTGGAGATCTTGCGTTCTCTGTTGCTGTAAAAAAAAAAAAAAAAAAAAAAAAAAGAGTTATAGTAATGGAAGAAGTTCGGGTGACCGGACCTTTTTCCATTACTATAACTCTGATTTACAACGTGCACGCTGACCAATCAGCGTGCATGTTTTTTGAATATTAATGGGGGGGTCATTGCATAATTAGTTTGTTTATGTAGGTAGTATGTAGCAGGCAGTGGGGTGGGACAAGTATGACAGTTCGACTTTTTGAATTTCGCAGTTTAGGGCGTTCGGTGTTTATGCAGTTCGATGAGGACAGGTCAGTGTTTAGGGATTCAATAAAGTAAGCATTCGAGTTTATAATATGGACCCATATCTACAATAATAGCTTGGAAGAGGAAATATCTCTCCTAATTGCTTATCTGCTATTCTGATTTAAGCTATTTCCCATTCACACAAGATTATTTGACCAGCACCATTAAATTCCTTTTTTTACTTATTTATATATTTGTGAACCTGAATTTTTCTTCAGATATTAGCATTATATGTAGATGGTTTTATGTAAGCTATTAATAGTCTACAACAAGGAAGATTTGAGATTAAGAACAAACAGAATCTAGCATTCAGTTCCAAAACAAGGGCTCCAAAATTCCACATTTATTTTGAAAACCATTGTAAAACCTGTTAGAAACAAACTATTCAACATAACACTGAATGGCTGAGTGCTTTTGTCTTGATGAATTGACATCATCAGAACTGTCAGTCAAATTCATGCAGACCTATAAATAACATTTTTTACTCACACATCCTTTAAAAACAACCAGTGGTAGCTGTTGTATGTAAAAAAGACACACCTAGCAATATTCCTTCATTAACTGTAAGCATAAAGTTATAAAAGAAAAAAAATGAGCTAAAACTCATAAAAAACACTTTACTCACCATCAGGGAATCAAACTCTGGTCTCCCATATGGGGAGCAGGAACAATCACCACTGTACTACTTTTGAAACACACTCAAACACTAAGAATAGTGAAAGGATAAAATATACAAGAATAGCAAGTGATTAGATTTACAACTTGCTTGCTTCTTAAGTTCACTATGTAATGAAACATTTTCATTCAAGCCTAGTGGATGTGTAGCATCCAGCTTGAGCTACCAATGCAGTTCCCTGTTCAGCAGCTTATTATGCCAATCACCCACATAAGCTGAAACATCTACCTGCTCTATAACTGAAAAGGCAAAACCAGTAAAATCAAAACAATGAGCAAAATACAATACTCTCTCGGATAAACAATTGATTCTACCACCTTTTAAGAGCTAGCTTAATGATTTATCACTCACAAAAGACATTTTACACAGAGATAGTTTCAAAACTCAGAGTGAGGCATAACATATATTGTTAGGATTTCTGCAAATGCTTGTAACTATATCAGATCAGTATTATCTATAGCTTTACAGACTTTCATTCTTGTTTGATTCCAAGATTTAAATATGTCTTTCTTTATTTGCAAATTAGCCCTGAGATTCATTAACGAGGTATACATGTCATGCTAGAGCAAACATGATTGTCTGTCTTTGCATGACAAGCAAAACTAATAATCAAATATGCAAGGAGTTAAGATATACTACATGACAAGTAGCCTCATCTTGAGCCCACAACAAGGTTCATGGCCATGTCGCGGTACGACAAGACTTGTGTTCATGTGTGCACTCAGATATGTCAATTAGGAATATGTAAAAGGAAGGGGAAGCCTAACAACAAGCGGACAAGGAAGGGTGATACTGTTGTAGACTACACTGAGGGTGTAATGAATATGTGGAAATATTACTGGCATTGTCATTCACATTAAGGAAGACAAAACAGTCAGCAAATGTTCAGAATGAAAAATGTTTTGTTTGAAAAGATGCTCACAGAACAAAAGTTTAAATTTTCTCATGGCCATATGTATAAAATACCAGTGCAGGACTACTGGACAAGCAAATACAGAAATAGGTGGACAACTTGAAAAATATAAGGAACACCTCAACATACTGCTCATACAAGTACTGAAAGTGGATATAATAACAGTTGTGGTAGTAACATGCAAGTTGTAAAGGGCAGGAAGTCAGACAGAAAAAGACAAATCTTTATGCAGTGCAATTGACAAGGATATGCCACAGAAACAGAACTGTCACACTGAATACAAAATAAACAATTATGCTGCAATACAAATTGTTACAGATTTGTAGAATATAATAGATGAAGATGTATGTATACGGGAGATGTGGGACATGCCAGGATAACCTCACTAAGGTGGAAATCTTGTCAGGTACAAGTCCTCTAGAGACATTGCATAAACAACTGGTGTGTGTGTGTGTGTGTGTGTGTGTGTGTGTGTGTGTGTGTGCGTGTGTGCGTGTGTGTGTGTGTGTGTGTGTGTGTGTGTGTGTGCGTGTGTGCGTGTGTGTGTGTGAATGTATGACTATGAACTCTCATGATAATAAGAACACTTATGAGAACCTTTTAGGAGAAGTGATCACAGCACAAGTGCACCTGCAGTCAGTATTGTGTAGGGACAACTGCTGCATGGACTATTTCAAAGTATTATGTTTTTGGAGTAGAAATCAGGAGTACCTCTTTAAGGATCATATTATTTGTGTATGAACTTCTGCTGCCACACATACACAGTTGCACTTATGAAGAATTTTTAATAACAAGTTTGAAAATGCCTACTGAATTGAGCATCAGCACCAACCCAACACACGCATCATTATACCTGGCATGCTCAAAAGGAAGTACAGTGATTACTGGATGACCATCACCCACCCATCCAAAAGCCATAACAAAATATCATAGCACAGGTCCTATGACATTTTGTGAGCTCTATGTAGTATGCCACATATCAAGATATAAGTCATTCTTGCCTGTTGCCACAATATTGTGAACAAAATTTTAAATGGTACATGCTACTGGATTCAAACATATGCAATGTACATCAAGATTCTCTTGACCTGTACACTAACTGATGATGCCATCCAAGAAATCATATCACAGTTGTCAGACAACACACACTTGAAGGGATAATCTGAGTGTTGTGTTTGAATGCATATGCCTTACATTCAAGGGGGTACAAAACTTGGCTTTTCTTTCTACAATTGTAAATGTTTCTAATAACTGAAATGATAAACATCATGTTATTCTTTTGGAGAAGCTAATCCTGCCTGTTAGCATTGTGTTGCACACTCAGAAGTTGCACTTTACTAGACTTGAACACCTGCCTATCTGAGTGCATAGTACATAGAACTATGTATTAACCTATGGTGCCACAGCATAAATCATATCCAATGTGTCCTAAAGCACATACTTGAAGGGATTATATTAGGACTGTGTTTAAATTGTTAGAACTCCCCTGAAATGTTGTTTGAGGGCTCAAAAATCCTTTAGCCACCTGACTATGCACACAAGTGTGAGGCATCTGTATTGCCATCTGTTGACTAAGCCAGTCCTCTCTGTCAGTATTATCGTATATACAGTAGTTATACATTGCCAGATTAGGGCCCCTACCTATCTAGATCCACACTATAGAAATGCGTATTAATCGTGCATGTCATGAAGGAAGTAATAAGTAAAGGCATCATAAAGTACTCACTTAAAAGAAAGACCTTAGTGGCGTGTTTGAATCCATATAGGCCACTTAAATGGGGACTGGAAGTGTCAAAATCCTGTAGTCATTTAAGTGTTAACACTAGATTTAATTATCCACATCAGATCTGCTGATGATGCCATTTCAACATATTTGCAATTATCTGTTATGCACCCACAGTAGTTAGACATTGTTGGAGTTGAAGACCTGTTGCTATAAGTTCATATTCTATACAACTATGTAATAGCTACTCATATCACAGAAAAGTCACAAGTTATGATGACAGAACACACACATTTGAACCAGTGATTTCAGCAGTGTGTTTGAATCCATATTACCCACCGAAAAAGGTGGACGGAGGCATCAAAATCTTGTAGGCATGTAAGTGTTACTATTTGGCTGAATTATTCACACCCCATCTGTTGATGAAACTATTTTCACCTATATATACAATCAGTTATACAACCACAGTAGTTAGACATTGCTGAATCCAAACACCTGATTATCTAAGTTCACATTCTATAGAACCATGTATTAGCTACTAATGCCAAAGGAAAAGTCATAGTGCAAGTGTCATGCAGTACGTTTGAAAGGATGACTAGATTATTGTGTTGCAGTGCATATGTCAGATCTAAAAGTGAGTGAAAGAGTTGGAGGACTACTTTCTCTGTGTAAAGCTTACTACTAAATTGAAGTATACACATCAGATCTGTTGGAGAATCCAGTCCTACCTGTCACTATATTCAGACATAGTCATACTAGCTAGAAACTGTTGGATTTCTACATCTGCCTATCTAAATCCATACTCTATAGCACCCTGTATTAGTTGCTGATATCCCAGTAGACATTTTATAGTACATACCAGACAGCACATACTTGCATTTTATACAACACACTTGGAGGAATGTGCAATGTGGTCTGACAGACAGACATCAATGTTTTGCTCACAACTTACAAACATACTGTAGAAATAAGTCATATGTCAATTAATTCACATTAATTGTTATGTTAGGGAAGGATATGTGTGTGTGTCACATTAAGGTGTATCAAACAGTTATGTGATGGGTGATAGCCACAGATGCCAGTCAGGAGAGTTCCACCATGCATTCCTAACTGCCGCAAATGTCAACCAGAGGAGTGCCACCATGCATTCCCCGACTGTTCATCTCCAGAATATTGGATGCAGCAAGTCTTGTGTTTATGTGTGCATTATTGAGAAGTCTCTGTGATGTCTGCATTGAGACCCCTCTCCATGATTTCCCCCACAAGCCCTGCCAGCTCTTGTTAGGTGAGATAGCCACCATCTCCACTGGCACTATTCCCAGTTGGAAGCAGTGCACCAGCCCTTGGGGCAGAGCTACCTGATGCAAGTGGTGCAGGTAGTCCAAGGACTTGTAGAGGCAATGCTGTCAGGTTGTGACCCAGTGATGTTGGGTGGCTGTGCTGTCTGTGGTGGTATCATACTAATGAAATGGCAATCAGTTATACCTGAACCCGCCCTTATCCTGTACCTTTCTGAGGCATCACATTCTCTCCTGATGTGACTCCTACACTCTCTGTAGAAGCTACATATAAAACAGTGATGCACACATGTTTGTATTGCTATATCATGTTAGTATACTCCATGTTTATGGGCCATATATTTGCACAACTGAGGTGCATCATTGGATCTCTAATAATATTTTAAACAGCTAGAGAGATCCTTTTTTCACCTTTTGAAGTCACTGTAATGGTGATGGTACTGTTCACTCATGTGTGGGATGCCAGCAGCAAGGGTAACAGTCTTAAACTATTCCAAGCTTCAGTCTTGTACTGAGACCATGTATAACCACCATGCAGAAGCATTTGGCTGTAATTTTTAACAAGGAGTCCAACAAAAATCTTTGAATTCTCCTAACTGTCTTCCCTTCAAAAATCTCAGAAAAATGGCAGGGAATTGGCACTCAAGTCAGAGTTTGTGTCTATCAGTCTGTGTTCTACAATGGATGCTGTGTAGAACTGCATTTGTGCATGAGATTGCTCAGAAATTAAATACACATATGATTTCTTCAATATCCAGCATAGGTGAGAAACATGGCAGTAATACTTGGCCATGTGTGATGATCAGTATATATACATGCTCTGCAGCAACTCTATCTCATGCTCATTACTGTTGATATCTCAATTAAATTTCAAAAGACTTGTCCCAGCTCTTGGTGTGTATTCGGGGGGGGGGGGGTCTACTTCAGATGATCGAACTTTCAAAAGTTCGACTTTCATATGGCCGAGACCATATGATCAAACTTTTGAAATTTCAAACATCAAATAAAAAAGTAAAAAAAAAAAAGTTACCTGAACGGTTTAAGCAGGGTGGCAAGCATCCTTACCTCAGCTTGCTTATCTATTCATCATGCTTTCTCCAGCTACTCATTTCCTTTCCCCAAATCCTTGAAATGAACATCCAGACATCAGAGGGGAAACAGAAGAGGGCAAGCCTATCCCTCTTCTCTGCCTACCCCCACTGCTAAAATAACCCTACACTCCACCAACAAAAAGAGGGAGGGTGGGTGGGTAGCAAGTTCACACCAAAATGTGATTGCTTAACCCATCTACACTAGACTACAACTCTTAAGCCCCTCCCCATCATTATCTCATTTCCTCCCAACCATCCCTGCCCCGACTTAACCCTTTCACCTCCCCAATCCACTTAACTCCTCCTAACATTAACCAAATTCCCCCCCAAAGATGTCCGGCGACAACTTAGTTTGTTGCCAAACTTTATTTGTCCCGGTCCCCTTCAATAACACACATCACACTAAATGACATTTGACGACCTTTATTAAATTTCCATAACATAGCTTTGATCACCAACTTTATTAATTACAACTATTCATGATATAATTGATTCTAAATACAGCATAACATCCTTGTAATGTTAATCAGGGGCAGCGTACCTACTCACCCTGCCCCAGTAAGCAGTGTCCATACCTCTACTCACTTACTTTACTTATGAAGCAGCGTCCCATCTCACTTCATACACCACTCATTGTAATGTTAATCAGGGCAGTGTACCTACTCACCCTGCCCAACAAGCAGAGACCATACCTCTGCTCACTTACTTTACTTATGAAGCAGCGTCCCAACTCACTTCCTACACCATCCATTGAATTACCTTCCACCAAATAAGCACCATCCTTACCTCAGCTTGCTTATCTATTCAGCAAGCTTCCTCCAACTACTCATTTCCTTTCTCCAGATCCTTGAAATGAACATCCAGACATCAGAGGGTGAACAGAAGAGAGCAAGCCTATCCCTCTTCTCTGCCAACCAGCCTGACCAGGCTGTTCCCCTTCCCTTCTACCCAAAATTGTTCAATCCACTTCCCATAAAGGGAAGGGTCAAGCCAAACATCATTTGGTGTACCCATCCTCTGTAAAGCACCTTAGAATCCCATCATAAATCCCTTTGCCATACCATCACTGAAACACACCTTAATGAAACTAAATAAAGTAGGATTACCGTGATCTCATTGTAACACTGGAACATCCACACCAAGAGAATACATACCCTTTTAGCCCGCTGCCTTCAAAGCTGAAATTATGGCTCAACCTGAATGTATTGACAGCCTATATCCACAACAAAACCACAAACTATAACTCCTTGAACTAAAGACGGCACGCAGTCAAACAACTAGTAGCAAGTCTCACACCCAAGACCCTGTTAACCGTAGCATATCAGCTCACCCACTACCCAGTTCTATATGAGCAACAACTCCATTACCGTAGGGAATAGTCTAACTCCAAAACTTTAATGTCCTAACCTTAGATGGCAGAAATCCAGCACCCCTTGGCCTAGTTCCTGAAAACTCACCTATGCTCAACAATAAAATACTCTACATGCCAAGCCATAAACACCCCCAATTCACTAATTACCAAACCATTCTTAACCTCTGTTTGCCCCTAACCTTTCCCCTCAAAAGCTCTTTCCTTATGTTACCTATACCACTAGTATCCTGCAGCTGCCTTATCCTGTAACCAGGCTTCCTTAAACCTTCTAATCTCCTGTAACAATGCACCCAGTTTCTAAAACTACCCCAACACAGCCACCTACCTACCATGCTTCCTAAACCCCTATCTACAAAATTCACCCAAACCCCAAGTGAAATGATCCTTGTGCTATTCTGTAAAACCTTAACCTGGTATGTAACATTAACACTACCTACTCAAGAGACAAATTTGTCACCACAAGTTAGGAACAAACTCCAGCATCATGTCAAACACCTCCTTGGTCCTTCCCCCACATACAGTTCAAACAGCTGGATGAGTGAATACGACCACCCAAGGCTCCAAGAAAGCAAGGATTGAACTTCACTGGCTTGCAGGAGCCGTAAGGCTGTAGCCCAATAAGTTCCTGTGCTCCTATGAACATCGTGACTCTACACATCCCGTGGGATCCCCACACTCCCCATAAACCATCCCTGACAGTTTTCCCCTTTGGCCCCCTTACCTAACTCTTCCTTACTTGCCCCCTATACCAATGCAGTAATCAGCTCCTACTAATTAAACACAGAGCTCAAACATGCCTTACTAAGATGATTACTCAGACCCTCCTTGTGCCCCATTCAAGTGGCAAAAATGTCCATCCTATCAAAATGTCCTTTTTCAGATCCCCTTTTCAAGCCACCGCATGATGCCTTCTGCACTCCAGCAATCTGCAAAGAAAGAAACAATGATAAATTCTATGTGCACACATTCCATGATTACTTAACATGGAGGCACTGACCAGGACCCCTGCCATCCCATCAAATGCTTATCTAGGGCCAATGGCCGTGCTCCCTTTTACTATTGAATGCAAATGTCCAAAAGTAGGGACAACTTTCAAGATTAATCTAACATACAAACGGTTAATAAAACAAATTGTACAACCCATTAACCCTGACATCATAAACTCAAAATGCCTGACCTTCTCTGACTAGCAGTGTAAAATCCTCTGCCAAAACTCAACAACTTTGAAATCCACTTACTTCCATCAGCAACTGTTGCCCACTTGTCTTCCCTTTGTGCAACCTCCTCACTCACCACTGCTTCCATCAACTGCGAATTCACTATATCGCCGCAACTGGTACTTGGCACACCACCATCTACAAAGAAAAGGACAAAATTAAACCCTCTAATAGTAACGAGCAGGCTCCACCTTATACCCACCTATTCCAAATTATAGCCGCAGCATTCCAAGACCCCATCTGCAAGAAAGAAAAAGACATGTAAAACATCCAAAATACATAACACACATTCTAAGGCATCTTCAAGGACAACCTATCCTGCCAACCCTGGAAGAAATGTACCACTGCCACTCCCATCTATGACAAAGCAGCCATAACAGAAGCTATGCGCCCAATGACCCTATCAAATACCCAAGATAAATTTAACTACCAGTCGAGTATGTTAAAAGCAAACCCCACACATGAAGGGGCCTAGGGGGTGAAGTTGTATATGTGTCTTGTATAGAATAGGCCACTTAAGACTCAACCTAACTCATAATATATTGTGAATTCTGTGCTGTAGTCATTTGGTTGCTATTACTAATAAGAGTTACCTTTTTTGAAACTATTGGTGAATCTTGACATTTCTGACTTAATCTAATGCAGAATATGGAGTAGATAACATAGGATCATAAGATCATAGGATCATAAGAGGTTTATTAGACTAATGGCCCCAGGGCCCCTACAAGCCTAGCCAAGTTCAACCCGTGTTCCCAAGGGTGTCTGGTTCAAGCAGACACTAAAATCTGCATCTATTACCCCTGTCCAAGAGGGACACAGGTGGAACCCCCCGTTGTGAATTTCCAGTTACCCATCCAATTGTCCAATTGCGCTTAAATAGGGCCAATGAAGGCATGTTATCTGTTGTATGTATCCTACCACACTTTATTTCAACACTGCAATTTTTGTTGATTAGATATAAGTGGAGCTTTTCTCCTTTGGCCTCTGCTGAAAAGGGCACTAGTCCAATCAGACTATCCCAGTCAACAAATGTCAAATCACTAAATAAATAAAATGAATAGGAAGCTTGTTCTAAAGGTGGAGCAACCTCTGTGAGACAAATCCGTGTCTCCAGCAAGTCCTGTTGATATCACATACCAGATTAAGCATCTCCTGACAAATGTATATTATTTTTGTCCCTGTTGTACTGCTTATACTGGGATTTCAAGGTTAGCAAACTATTGGGTGGATATGATGAGGAATATGCCTAACCTTTAGAATGGGGTCATCCTCAGGTTTGTCTCTCAGAAACAATAATCTGGTGCAGACCTACTAAAATACATGAAAAAAAATGAACCAGCATGCTTTACTATGGGGACCACTGAGAAATATATATTTATAGGGACATTTGATAGTCAGTACATTGGCACATCATTTTTTTTTTAATTTTTATTCTTTTTGTGTTTTGTGTGTGGATGTGTAAGCTGCTATGCATTTTTTAACTATTTCAGTAAAATACGTTTTCAAGAAGAAATGGCATGCATCTTGGCCACTTGATTAAATCTCTCTATAGTATAGAGAATCTCTCTGTGCTTTAATATCACTAGAGAGCAGCATAGAATAACAATTGAAGGAACGCCTTTAAAAAATGTTTGAAAAGGATACTCTGAACAGATTTCAGTCATCAGTTGTATGATTTGACTAGAACAGATAGATAATTCTGGACTATTAGACCCTAGAGACAGCCTTTGTGAGCAAGAGGAAACTTTGCATGTCGCAGCAACTTACAGTTCATTTTCTAATGCTTTTAAAGGTTTGATTTGTAGTGTAAATCAGAGAGTTTGTGCTTATTGGCAGAGTTAGGGCTATAGCAATAGTGCAAATGTAGTGAATGATGGAGCGGTTTGTAAGTGAGCCAATGTCTTCTAAATGGTGAACAAGCAAGGAGGACCTGGCAGAAAATAGTACCAAATGCTGTAATCTCAGTCCAAGATAAATGCTGCATACTGATGGCAGACTTTATTTTAAATGCCGAGGTCTAACTACAACAGACTAAGTCTGCATTTCTCTGGTCACCGCTGTTATTTGTCCCAGTCCCCTTCAACTGTGCCCCACTCCCCCGATGGATCCACAGAGCAGCAAATCAACCTCTCGATAAATGCTCCAGGTCCACCTGAGTGGATCCCAACTGTCCGAATACAACCAGCCAAACTACCCGCCATAGAGATGCACCACAACATCCACACCATTCCACCTTGAGCAAAAGAAAACAAACTCACCCCACAATGTCCAAACCAGCCGGGCATGCCAGAAGTGAAAAGTCACCAACAGAACCACACACCTCGATCCTGCACCCCCGAGAGGCAACGAGAACAAGGCTGACAGCAGAAGCGCATGTGCCAAGAGCAACACCGCTCTGACAAGCCACGAAACACCACAAACTGTCACCTGTGAGTCTGTCAAGCCCCAGCCCTGCCACCAGAAAACCCAGACACCAGCAATGCCCTTCCAAACCAGGACTCTCCCCTTAAACTCACCCCATGGTGCCGAGCACAAAAAAAAAAATTTTTTTTTAGTATTTGCTTGCCACAAAACTGCAAGCTGTGCAAATAACACAGAGAGCATTCACTGCGCAGCAGCCAACCATCATGCCCTCCCCAAACCCAAGCCTGTGAAAAAGGCAGGTCCATCCTGCAAGCAACCCACCCAACCTCCTCGCCAGAGCAGCCCAGAAACCACCACAACAAAGGAACATCATATCGCCAGGCAGGACAACCAACCAAGATTGCACCACAGTGGGAAAGGGAACACACCAGTCCCCACTGTACTGTGACACAGTCAGCATCCTCAGCCTTGGCCTTCTGTGTATGTACATGGCACCTTATAAAATGACGGAAACCCAAAACAAGAAAGCATCACCAGTGGGTGTCTGTCACATTAAACATGACGATTTTTTTCTTTTTTTTTTAAAGAAAAAAGCAAACACTACAAGCATGCCTCAGCTATGATACATATATCGTGATGCAAGCAATTCCTTTGAACAATGTTCCATTTAGAGGAGTGATGGAAAATAGGAAAAAAAAACACCAATGTCATAGCACTACTATGTTTGCACTACCAATTACACCAAATGCAAAGCAAACCAGAGAAAACTGGAGCAAAACGCAAAGCATTTACAATATTCTGAAAATCAGCAATACACCAGTCACCTAAAAACCCCTTTAACTACACCTTACAGCTAAGGCAACGCCAGAGAAACTAGGCACTAATATGTCAGACCCATGAACAAACCTCTTCCAAACAGCCAAATCAGTAGTAACTGCAACCCTACACACTCAGAAATTAAACATTCAACCAAATATACCCCAGGTACACACCTCCCCATGCTCACCACCAAACCAAGGCCTACCTGACCACACACACAGGTTGTCATGGCATGAACCTGCAGTAGCAAGTTCACGCCAAAATGTGATTGCTTAACCCAACTACACTAGACTAAACCTCTTAAGCCCCTCCCCATCATTATCTCATTTCCTCCCAACCATCCCTGCCTCCACTTAACCCTTTCACCTCCCCAACCCACTTAACTCCCCCTAATATTAACCTAACCCCCCCCTCGAAGATGTCTCAGGGCAACTTATATTGTTGCCAAACTTCATTTGTCTTTTACATTTCATTGCCTCGAGATGTTGTATATGTTCTCAGATTTCAGACATTTTGCTGTCGTTGGTCAGCTGAATAATATTATTTCCATTAAACAACTTCTTAATGTTATTATTATTATTTTATAAATAGAAGGTTCTAACTTATGATAATTTCCATTTCTTGTTTGCCATTTTGTAAACAGCATCAAGTGAATTTCAAAAGTATTTAAAGTATCCTCTGTTTGATTGTAGTTTACTATTTTCTATTTTATGTTTTTCCTTTAAAAAATAAAATTTCCTTTTAATCTTTTTAGCCATTGTGGAAATAAAGGGCACTTTTGTATTTCTTTTTTTTTTAATTTTCTAGTGCTTTGACCATTTTATATTATATTGTTTGCTGGTATTCATTGTTTAAATAATATAGTACTCCTACTTGCTTTATAACCATGTTGTTTAATTTTCTACATTGTAGCCTTTGCTACATTTAAATTCTTTTGAATTTCTACAAGCTAGTCCTTGAGACAATATAAGTAGCATTTTAATGAACCTCATAAAATAATCTGTTTCTAGTTTATCATTTGTAGGAGAATTACATTTACTTAATTCAAAACCATTTCTTAAAGCCCTAAAGGTTACACTGAGGTAAAAAGTCCATTTTGTTCCTTGCACTAACCATTTTTGATTCAGAGACAGCCCTGCAGCAGTGCTCCACCATGAAAAGATGCATCATGATTGTAGCCTACTGCAAATTGTGAAGAGGAAGTATGGAGGAGTGGTCTATTGTAATTAGCCATGTGCTCTCCCCTGGAACTACCTTTGGTAATTCATTTATGCAGCCCAGTGATTCAGAAAATTGTTTGGCTGTGTTAGTTACCTCAGCTGTCTGTGTTAATGTTAATGGCCACATTCACTCAATCCTTCCAATGGTTAAGACTTCATTAGAGGAAAGTGCTGGGAATTTAGTGGCAAGGTAGTGATATGGGGGTATATATGTGTGTATGTATGTGGCTGCATGCGTGTGTATTCAATTGGAGACATCACAAAGGTTCCTCACAAGGAAAATTCAAGGTCTTCAGCAGCTATCCTGTGTGGATCAGCTGAAATCACTGTCACTTTATTCTGTTTCATATAGGCAACTCAGAGGTGATCTCTGCCTTGCATATAAAGTGATCTCTGTCCCTGCTTTATTGGAAATGCTGCACATCTGGAAGTCAAATGGCACACGGGTTACTCGCTCTAATGACCTAAACCTGGTATGTGACATCAATAGAACCTGCTGGAGGGACAGATTTGTCTCTTGGAGGTTACCATGCCTTTGGAATAGACTCTCACTTCATGTCAGACAGAGCTCTTATTGGCTCTTTTCAAACACAGTCTGAATGATTGGATAGATAATCATAAATTCACCCCGGGAGGGTTCTACCTCTGTCCCTGTTAGACAGGGGCAATAGGTGCTGATCAAGGTAACAAGGGTAAATTTGGCTAGGCTTGTAAAGGCCCTCTGGCCATAAGCCTAGTAACTTCCCATGATCCTATGATCCTATGTACCTTCAGCATACAACTAGTGCCTTAGCAGAGTTGTAGTCCTTTATGTTACCACTAGACACCAGGGATATGATTATATATTATCGTAAATCTTTGTAAAAAAAAGTTAATGTAATAGGAGGTGAATCTTCAAACCTTGCTGTCTTGGCAGAGAGAGCAGCTTTTCAAGCCAGAGCCTTAACTCTCTACAATAACAGAAGAGGGTTTGTATTTTTATACTATAAGAAGTGTGAAACTGTAATATTTGGCATTATTAAATGACTGTAATGGTCTGTAAGTTATGAAGCACAGGGCACATGTCCATTTGGAGGGCACCATACCTGTATAAGGCCATGAAAAGGCTTTGGGACAGAGTTGGGAGGAGTACTGGAATATACCAGGGGAGATGTTTTAAACTATTACATGAACTCACTTAAAAAAGTTAGCAAAGCAACAGATCTACCATGACAATGCAACTTGTGTACAATAATAAGAAGACTAAAACACAAATTTCTAGCATTATTGAGTATAAGCATCCATGTTTTACCAGGGCAAAGTCTAAAACAAGAAGAGGTATTAGGCATATTCTTTCAACTCAAGGACAGATAAGAGATATGTCATTGTGTGAGTGCCTGGGTGTTTGTGTGTGCATGTGTGTGTGTGTGTGTGTGTGTGTGTGTGTGTGTGTGTGTGTGTGTGTGTGTGTGTGAGTGAGTGAGTGTTTGAATGTGTGTGTATGTGTGGGAGAGTGAATGTGTGTGGGGGAGGTGCCTTTGCCAAAGTGATGCATTGGCTACCTTGAGGTGCTTACCATGGGAAAGTGATGATTTGCATTAGTGGAAATTACAGACAATTTAAAGACATACAAATTAGTTGATAATGAGATCTTTCCTGATTTTGATTAACGAGTCTCTAAATCACATTTCCTGTGATCGCAGAACAGTCCCTTTTGGCCACAGTTCTTACTGCCAAATGCCAATGATGGAGTTCTTTCTGAACACAGAGATAGTGTTTTGTTATTTATGTTCAGTTTAAAAAAGTAGAATATTGAGCTATTTTGGATGATTCTAGTTTGGAAATCTGATTAGAAAATAATCAATACATAGTATGGGTACTGAGTATATTGATTTTATATTTTGTGACTAATTTTAATAGATTTAGCTGCAGCTGATATTCGTAGCTTTTTTTTTTTTTTTTTTTTTTTTTTTTTACAGCTTTCTTGTTTAGAGGACAGATGAAATCCTTGCGATAATTAGTCATTCTTTCCTGTTGTCTGAATCAAAATTTAAAGGAACAAAAGAATGCTGGCCCAGACTGGAATCAGAGTTTAAACAACAGGTTAAGCCTTTTTATTCCACCAATGTAAGAAACTTCCTCAGAACTGAAGGTTACATAATCTTCCTATGCTTTAAAAAAAACTCCCTGTTAAATAACAGATGATGTCACCATGCATCCACAATTAATCAGGTATTTGAACAATACCCTTAAAGTCATAAAATCATTTTAAATCCATATATTAAAAATATTTAAAGTATTCTAAATATATGTAAACATTTTAAATACTTTCATGTATATTTAATGATTTTATATATTGATTCACCTTTTTGTAATGTTATATGTTATGTCATATATTACATATAAATTGATCTTAAGAAAATTTAAAGTGTTTTTATGTTTTTTTTTACAAGTTTGTTTATATTTCATATGCATTAGAGCAAGTACTATCTATGGGATTCAATAAACTCCATGTAGGCCTTGAACAAAGCCTACACGGAGTTTCCATGTTTGCATAGTGAGCAGCAGCAGTGATTACATATTCATGCCGTGCAGCTCGTTAAAAGTTAACAAGCCCAATTTCATGGCCGGCAACAGTGTTGCTAGGAAACCATTTAAAGAAACACGAATAGAAAACTTGTTTACTGTAGAGCAAACTAGCTTAGCAGGATTGTGTGGAATGCCACACTGATTACCAGAGTTTATCATATATTAATATATATGGTCCAAACACAGTACAGGACAGTTTATACAATGCAGAGTATTGTGAAATCCCATTCCAGGCATTCTGTACAAAAGTTGTGTAAATGATTTGTAAGGATACATGGACTGCCATTTAAAATAAACAGTCAGGGGATGTGTGTGCACTGAATAGGGACACACAGATGAATTGTAGAACTGAACACAGGGAAAGAGGACAGGTGAAGCATTGTAATATACAACAGATGAGGGCATGTAAATGGAAGATAGTTGTAGCAGGAACACTAATTTCATATCAACGTGGTACAGACTGCACAGTAAAAATGTATATTATGTGACTCAGATCCTGACATGAACAATGGAGAAGACATTTATCAGGGATGTTATATACAATCAGGACTGGATGCATATTGTGAAGCTGTGCAAAATTATTTGCCTGAATATGAGTGCAATGTCAGCATAAGTTTCCAACAAGTGGGACACAGTTACAGGCTCATGGACAACAGTAAAAGAAGCACACAAAATCATGGACAATATCAGAATAATACCACCATTAATCCCATGTCTCTGACACAACATATGTGATTCAGAGTGATTATAGATGTCTCTGCACAAACACACTTGTACAACTATTTTGACATGTCAGCAATCTATTAGGGTAATTAAGTACACCGTCCTGACAATGTAACATCTGCTGGAGGTGTTAGAAGGGACACTGCTATACCTGTACATGACATTATGATTATATATATATATATATATATATATATATATATATATATATATATATATATATATATATATATATATATATATATATATATATATATATATATATGGCACAATTCACCTGTAAAGTTATCAAACATGCATCTGGTGCAACACCTTGATGGGTGTTCTGCACCATCAGACAGTAATGTTTATGTGTTTATGCAACAAAATGAATACCTAGGTATGGGTAATATGATGTGTGACAACTCACTGTGGCAAAGGTGGTACACTTCAGTTACACATCAGTGGAAGATGTGCAGGGAAGTACCCGAAGAAGGCTGCATTGTAGTCAGTTATTGGTATGATGAAGGCTATGAACTATGGAGGCATTATGGCCTTATTTGCAGATGTCCTGCACATACTCAGTAGTTGTGTTACATACAAGTGAGTAGTCACCATGTGGCCACATACTGGTGGATGTTTCACATATCATCTACCCCAGGACACAGGTCACATACCAATTGGTCTGTTTATAGAGTGTGATGTCTACATTATCCTTGGGTCGTGCATTTGTTTTCGTAATGTAACAAATCCCCCCATGTTTCTGTTTCATCTCATGTGTTGTAATGGCTATGGCAGCAATCCTTAGTGTGTATTGATACCATCTGCATTATACTAATATCACAGTTGGCGTCAATGATTTCCCACAATCAGAAGTCCTCCAGACAGCTGTTTGGACACAGTATGTGTATGTCACTCTTGATGTCTATGACTTAAATAATGGACAGAAAAGGGCCTAGCAGACACCCTTGATGTATGGATCTGATCAATGGACCCAAGATATAGATCATTCCACACATTTCAACATACTTTGATACCGTGTATGTGATCCAGTGGTCTACCCACTTGATGATATAGGTGTTTATGGCCACATCTGACAGTGCAGAGTGAATACGTCAGTGTGGATTTGTATCAAATGCCTTGGCCTGGTCAAGTTCCACAGGATAATAGTATTGTCATCATGCATGCCCTTGATGACATCTTTGAGGACATCTAATAGATGTAACAGGCATGAATGTAGCATTAACAACTCACATATATGTGTTGCACACAGCCGGGATATTACTAGTGACCATTTAGAAAAGGTCCATGATGACATGTTGATCTATCTCACAGATGAGGAGAGTCAGGATTGAGCTATACATGCATGGATTAGGTGTTGTCTCCCCAACTCAGATGGATGCAAGTTAATATACACCTTTCTATGGGAACATAATCTTTTTGGAAGGTGCACTGAAGTGTGTACACAATTGTGTCAGGTAGGTGTATGTTCTGAGTCATGCTATACACTATCTGTGATGTTGTCATATCCCATTGATTCTGTGTGATAGGCCTGGAAGAAGGTAATACAGTGTATATTACCTATCGTTATCTGGCCTAAGATTTGGACACAATTCCCCACACAGGTATCATTGAGAAACTCTTCCAGTTGGGGATTAACCCTTATGTCACTAGATGGTTAACCAATTGGCTCACCAACAGAACACATACTGTGAAAGTTAGTGAATCAACCTCTAACAGTAGAGCTGTCACCACTGGCATACTCCAAGGATCTGTGCTTGGCCCTTTACTGTTTGGAATCTATTTTTCCATAGTTCAGGCTAAAGTATATTGTCTTTGGCTTACTATGTTTGCTCTTTGGCTTACTATGTTTGCTGATTCTTGCATATTGGGTGCAATCACTGAGCCTACCGATGAGGATAACATACTACAGGATGGGCTAACATAGAAAAATGACTGGTGCCAAAGCCACACAATTTACAAATAAATGCAAACGTGTCATTTGTCCTTCTGCAAAGTGAAATTCCACACTAATTACCAAATTGACAACACTTCCACTATGCTGAAACTCAGTGGTGCAAGACCTAGGAACACACACAGATAGCAATCTGAACTTCAATCATAATGTGTCCACATTAGTGTGGAAGGGCTACATCGTGCACCTCATAAGTCAGGCCATTGTATACAGATCTGAAGATGATATCACATCACTGTACTTGAATCTCATCAGAACACTAATAGGGTATATTGCTCCCTTTTGCATGTACCTCACTAGACACCTTGGGCTAGAATACATTTCTGAGTTGATGGTGGGATAATTGAAATCCTCCATAACCAGTGTGTTTGGTAAAATTTGGATTGTCTTCAGTTTGGTTAAGTAGGATTCATGGGTGTTGTGACCCATGGAGGGGGATCTATAACTGGCTAGGACTTGAATAGGGGGTCTTACCCACTGTAATATGGACCTGGAGTAACTCCACAGAGTTGTCCAGTCTAACTAGACATGAAGTGAATTTATCTCAAATATAGACTGAAACACTGCCTCCTTTGGTTTTGACATGTTCATTTTGTGGTGTAAAGATGTGGAAGGGATTGTAGCCTTGCAGGGCTACGGTACTCTCTGAGGCCTTAAACCAGGTTTTTGTGACTGCACAGACAGATACATCTTCTAGTGATAAAAGTGCTTCCAGGAAGTGCATTTAGCAGCATGACCATTATTTTGTTCTGATTGGTTAATTTCACACTAGTAATGTTGCTTTCAAGACCTTGCCTAAAAAAGACACTATAGGGAGTCAAGAGCCTTTGCCAGTAGCCGAAAGCCTAGGGGTGACAGCTGCAAACCGTCTCTGGCAAAACAGCGAGGTTTGTCGACCATGGCTTCTCAAATAGACAGGAACTGGATCCCCCTTGCAATGACACAAAAAATAAGCCAATTATTGAAATCAATCATTTTTTTGTTTATACTGCAGCATCATTTTAGGTGAGGGTAGTATGCTGCCTGGGATACATATTCAGAGAACTAAGCCATGTCTCTCTTCATCTAATCCAGTGAAGTATGTCTCAGGTCATTCACACCAACATGAACTATGACAGAGTCATAACGGTACTTTTTGCTGAGAGACCTCGGAGCATGCATGATTTGGTGAATCCTGGCACCGGACAGGCAGCTAACTGTGACTTTCTTCTTGTCCATCCTGTTGAGTGGGACATCGGTGTGTCTCACCACTGAGTCGTCAATGACAGGAAAACTTGTTTTTGAGTGTTATGCCTAAAGGGCTTGGTGGGGGAGACACTGTTGTTGCTGTGTGTCATGGGTGCTGTGAAGACTGTGTTAGCTGTAGAAGTCTTTTGTTTTGGAGGATCTGGTGCTTCACTTAAGTTTTTTGAGAGAGTCTCCATGTATGTGGATTACATGTTTGATGCATACTATGTGTATGAGTAGTGTTCTGTATATGAGTAGGGGCACTATGTGAATACTTTGTGTTGGATGAGTTGACAACCTTCTCCGTGTCACTGTTTTGAGTGAAATAGAGCATGTTTTCTAGATTCTTGGAGTAAATACATCTCTCAAACTCTGTACTACACTGTGTTATTAGTAGAGAGTTGTCTGTGCAATGAGGTAATTGCTACACTGCCTCAAGTGACCCAAGTCAACAAGGTTGTCAGGAAAAACAAGGGTAGCCCAAGTGTCTATAACTGTTGTCACTAGGGGAGAAGTGAATGTGCCCATCTGCAGTTTCTATACTGTGACCTTGCCTGTGCTAAGCTCATTATATGATGCCCTATAGCAGTATAGCTTTATTTCTTGGTTTAATTTTTCTAAGTGTTTATGATTTTAATGCTGTGGCAGGAATGGATCCTATTACTCAGGGTTTGTCAAATTAGTATTGTTTCCACCTTTGTTGTTTATCAAGAGTGCTGTCTTAAAACCATTAGATATGGTGCATGACCAATGAATATTTGCAATATTTTATTAGTGCGAGCCATGTTGAAACATAATCTGCAGACTCAATAGGAAATAAAATGGGGGATGCCTAATGCATACTGAAAGCAGAAGTTGTACACTGGATTCTGAAGTATGGAGACACGCTGCTCATACCCAGAAGCATTAGTGACTTCAAACTCCCTGGATAGCTTACTGTAAACCTTTACCTACACTGAAGCATTTTCTACATTCTTTACAATCATAACCATGTGATATGTCATTATGATATAGCATTGTATTCATGCATGTTAAGCCTATTATATAGATACTGAAAGGTTAAATGTGTTCTAAAAATGCATGATCTTTTTCTAGTACTTGAGGAGATGATGTAATATGATATCACTCCAACATACAAGTATTAAAAAAATATTTATAAGGCATTGTTGTACCAAGACAGCAGATAAAATACTTTTTCTGGAAAAGCATCCAACTGTGCAGTGAAGTAAAGCGCACTATTGCTTTACCCTGTTAGCCTATTTTTTCTCCTAACACTGGTATTTCAGTTGTGCATTTGTTTCTTCTTGAGTTAAACAACAGATTTTTTGACATGATGCATTTGTGGTACGTAATGTTACTAAAGTAAGGTCAAGCATGAAATAACTTGAGTCTCGTCTGTGACAGACTTTGACTTAGAGTGCTGGGACCATATAAAATACAACATTCTCAAGCGTAGCTAATGACAAGTAAATGTCCCTGTAAGTACTTAACAGAAAAATGTGTGTTCCATTTCATCAGAGTGATGCATCTCCTTAGAAGAAAGTTTGATGCAAGATGTAACCTTTAAGTTACATACTGGTTGGAGGAAATCCCTAGCTGGTTTGCTGTAGCATCTGCCATCCATAGCTCTTTCATGAGGAAAACAATTATTCTGACAGCAGAGGAATGCAGTTTTCGATGTCTCCCTGTCTTCTAATGCTTTAATTAGACACAGTGCTAGAAATAATTCAGATGGGATTACTAGCATGATTAAAGGAAAATGACAGTAATTCCCAGCACATTTAATATTCTGGAGATTTCTTCATATTTCTTTCTACTCCTATTGATTTTATAAACTTTTCCATTACTTGTTTATTTTTCTGAAAACCTTGTTCACTTGGGGACTTTCTTAGCCAGTTCTTGTTCATGTCTTTTTTTACGTGTAGATAAAAAAACTTAAATATTTCTATTAGTGGTAATGTCCAAAACTCTTCAGTATGAGAGACCTGTTTTTGACTTGTGTGTATTCTAAAGAAACCCACAGAAAACATGTTATAGTTGAATGTTTGCTTCATCTGTAGCATATATATGCTTAATAACAAAATAATCTGAAAGAAATGCCCCTTTGAAAGAGGAAACTCCATTGGTTTGAACTTCTTGTACCCTTTCAGTTATTATGATGGTAACACAAACTTCAGAAACTGCCATTATTAACCTATGCAAAGGTAATGGTAAACTATGCATGTAACTTGCTGGGGTATTTTTTTTAATCACTACCAAATTTTTTTAATATATTTGTTACTTTCTACACCGTATACATTTTCGTTTGTTTGAATTATTTTATTTTGATCACTAATTTATTATAAATCAGTTGTAATCAATGTGGTCTTAGAGAAGGACTACTCACAACATTTTAACAAAGTGCATGTTAACTATGTACTCTAACTTCTAGATAACACAGCTTTGGTGGTAAGAAAAATTTCCCTTTACCTTTAAGACTCAGCAATCTTGGAGTTATTATACTTAGACATGCTGGGGTCTGGGGGATAGAGGGATTTTGTCTCCTGCAAAAATGATGTTTGATTTTATAGTAACAATTTTTCCTGTTATTGACTTTATTTTTCTTATGTTACTGGTGCAAGTGTAGTAACATTAATTTGCTGTTATATAGCCTTCCCTTACATTATATTTTTATTTGCCTGTCATATTGTTAATTGTGCATTTTTTGCTTGTTGTGCATGAGATCTAGTTATCAGCATGCTGAACTAGTATTGGCTTGTGCTATGACCCCTTTGTGTATTCCAATGACACAAATGCTGTATGCTTACAAATGTCATTTTTTCTTGCAGGGTACTTCCTGTTGTTGGGTCTTCAGAGTCTGATTCTTATTTTTTTACCATTTCTTCTTTATTAAGATTATTTAAAATGTAATAATTAAATGTGCCAAAGAAAAGTTTAGTGTATCACATGCATCTAGTTACTACCAACAATATTACTTCTAAGTTTAAACATTCCAGTAAATGAACATTTATGATATTTAACTAAATCCCATCCTGCATCCTTGTTCATATCTGCTGATGGTGTGTAATATTGTAAGCTTATTTTTTTGTTTTATCCAGGATACCATGCACTGCTTTTTCTTCATGTTCTGTTTTAATAACTGTTGCTGACCAGGTACGAGGGCTGGTGCACAGACCATTTTTAGCCAAGACCCGGGCCAGTCATGCATTCACATGTTTCAGCTGATAGTTGCAATTCTTTGTTATTTGTACAATTCAAAGAGTGCGACAGTTCATTTACAGAGTAACAATGGATTGACATGTGGAAGACACGGCTGAATATAAATGACAATGGTAGTTTACAGTTTAAACAGAAGCATGTTGATGTATAAAAATAGGAGCTGGAAAAAAATTAAAGAATGAATAGAAAGCAATATTTACATATGTACAACATGTATTATATAACTGTATTAATGCAATTTAGAAATAACATAGTGATTAGCTGTGCGCATATGAGCTAGTTCTTATAGGTCTGTTTTAACCATTGTCAAAACATTGGCACTTGTATTCATTACTAACAAATTGAACTAGATCCTTTTTAATGTACTTAATTCATCTTGATTCTGGATATCATGAGGTATCGAGTTCCATGCTTAGGGTCCAAGTTTTAAAATTACTTTTTCAGCTATTGCCTTGTTGAAATGGGGTCTTGATAAACAGTTTTCATCATGTTTAGAGGAGTGTAGGAAATTGTCTGCCTGTGTAGCAGTGTATGTACAATAGATAGTCAATATGAGCAGTTAATGACTTTGAATACAGATAGTTCATAGGTTCATAGGTTCATAGGTTCATAGGTTTATACTAGGCTATCTGCCCTAAGGCATTTATAAGCCTAGCCCAAATTATTGTGGCTTACGCCACCCCTTATATGAAAAAATACTGTGCCCATTAGTTTGTTGTGCCTCTGTCCAGCAGTGACCCAGAGATGATTCCCGGGGTAAACCTACGATCTCCCATCCACAGGTCTAGATTTCTCTTGAACAGAGTCAGCGAGGTGCTCTGCCTCACATGGACCGGGATTTTATTCCACAGCAGTTGACTAGGAAAGTGACACTAGCAGTTACTGCTAGCCATTTGAATTTTCCTACAGAGAGACAGAGACAGAGAAAAGAGAGAACTTGATACTGCCCCATACTCAAATACTATACCAAAATTCTGCTGAAATCCTTATAAAATTTCTAAAACTCGAAGCCGCGGTAGTGCAGCGGTAGCGTTGTCACCTCACAGCAAGAGGTTCTCCCATTCAATTCTCAGCTGGATCTCCTTTGTGGAGTCTGCATGTCCTCCCCGCAGTCGAGTGGTGTTCGAAAGACATGCGTGAATGGGTGTGCCTTCATTGAAGGTTGGGCATCGGGTTGGCACCTCGGCATGGTAAAAATCTACTGCCAATCATTAGCAGACCGGAGTTCCGCTGTGGTGACCCCTAACCGGGAAAAGCTGAAAGAAGAAGAACAACAACTCATCTAAGAACATATCCATAGTTGTTTTATACATCTCTCCTGGGCAAAACATTCCCATTCTAGAAAATATTCTAGCCTGGATATCGGAAGCAATACTGAATGAAGCCATTATTCTAGGGGATGTTAATACTGACTGGCAGACACTAACCTCACACCACTCAACAAAGAGTATAAACCTCTGTGGCTTTATTCAGCTTATAAATACTCCTACCAAATATAGCAAAAATAACATCCAACACTCCACCCTGGACTGGATACTAGTCTTGAAACCCCTCTAACTTTACATCCTCAGGCACACTACACAACTAATTAAGTGACCACCTACCAGCCTATACTCACAGGACTATCACTCAACTCACAAAGCAACACAAGTTCAAAACTGTATGCAACCTACAAACATTCACCAAAGAGGCATTTAATGAATCTCTAAAAGCTGTAGACTGGTCCTTCCAAAAAAGGCTTCCTCTTAATGATGCAGTTGGATATTTCAACAGCACCTTCCTAAGCATTCTTATTTCCCCAGCGCCCTCAGCAAACAAAAAATAAATAAATAAAAAATAACCATGTCCCATGGCTTACCAAATCATGTAAAATTCTAATGAAAGACTGGAACAAAGCATGGACTGTCTGGCTAAAGAATAAAAATGACATACATCTTCAGTTACACAGACAACTTAGCAATCAAACAAAAAGACAAATATTGCATGATAAAAAAATCATATTGTTCCTACATTTAAGATAAGTACAAAATCAACCCTAATAAATTTTGGTCCTCTGTAACGTCACTGCTCAGCCTAGGAAATAAAAATAATCCCAGTCCATACTCCAATATACCACCTCTTCAAACAGCCACCAAATTCAACACATACTTTATAGAGTCCATATCCAAGCTAAAAGTAAACCAAACTCATTTACACCAACTTACCACTTCTACTAATACCCAAAATACTAACCTCGACACATCCCACACATTACACACACACACACACACACACACACACACACACACACACACACACACACACACACACACACAAAACCAACCTCTCACTCATAACCAAAAAACAAACCATCCACAGCTAACTTTTGAGCCCATCCCATTATTTCAAAAAAAAAAAAAACTACTAAAAAGACTGAAATCTTGCTCATCCTCAGCAGACAGCCTCCCACCAGAATACCTAAAGTTTGCCACAGAGGCACTAGCATTCCCTGTTAGCATCATAATTAATAGAGCCATAGCTGAATCACAGTCCCTAACCTATGGAAAAGATCACACATTATCCCTTTACATAAAGGGAGGCAACTCTTCTGACATCACAAACTTTTGTCCTATTGCAGTCTTGTCCCCCCTCCTAATATTTTAGAAAAATGTGTACACCTACAGTTTTTCCACCATTTTAAACACAACAACCTACTTTCTCACACTCAACATCACTTTAGACCTGCACACAGTACCTCAACAGCCTTATTATCTTCATGGAGTCTGTCAACATAGCCCATGACACTGGCAAACTAGTATCTGCAGTATTTCTAGATTTGTCAGAAGCATTTGACATTGTATCACACCCCAAACCCCTTAAAGAACTTTCCTGCATTGGTCTATCCTCCTCCTCACTTCAGTGGCCTTCTAGCTACCTTGTTGACAAGCAGCAAGCAGTAAAATGTCAGGGGTCTATCTCCGCATATCACATCACCCCCACAGGTGTACCTCAAGGATCCATCCTTGGCTCATTACTATTTAATGTCTTCATCAATAACTTACATACATCCTCCTTTGAAGGCACTCTAATCCAGTATGCAGATGACTGCACTATCCTCTACATATTGGACACATTAACTCACCTACAACACATAACACAACAAGCTTTCTCTTCCACAGAAACATGGCTCTCCAGTGTTGAACTCCTACTGAACCCCTCCAAAAAAGCTCCTTCCTTTCACTCACAAACCCCATAGCTCCAATAAAACAAACTCAAACTTTTCAGCCACCAATACTGAAATTGAATTGGTTCAGTGTCACAATTGATGATAATCTCAAGTTTGACCTACACATGCAAAACAGTATAAAAACACCAAAAACTAGGCATGCTATACAGGAGTAAAAACTTCCTCACAGCAGCTACCAAAATTACCTTGGTCAAAATCTACCTCTTGCCCTCACTGTTAAATGGGGCCCGAATTCTGACTAACTTACAGAACTTCCTAAGAAAAAAGTAGAAAGCTGCTATAACAAAATTGCCAAAATGGCCATAAATGCAACCCCTCTAACTCCCCACTGTAAAGCCCTACAGTGCTAAGATGGCTTGAACTCCCCCTCCACCACCAATACATACAACTTACTACCATATACAAAATATCCACAACCCACTAACTGTCCTACATTTAGCCCATTAATCAACTTTTATATCCCAAATAAATATCTCAGATCTGAAGACAAACATCTCCTCACAACTTATAAACATAACAAAACTGCAAGCCCAAGCCTTTACTCCTGCTCTGTGGCAAAACTATGGAACTCCCTTCCTTTAACTATCAGAACTGTTACTAACATGCACTCCTTCAAAACCTGTATAAAAGAATACTTCAACAAATTTGGATTTGCTCCTGTATGAGCCCAGGCTGAGGTACTCTTACACCCTTTTCTACCTCTACTCTCACTCTATCCCCACTACTAACTTACCCTATTCTCCTTTATTCTACACATACTCCCCTGAGGTTACACTCATACCTTTTCTACATCTATTTCTACTATCCCTTCTATCACACCCTACCTTTCTCTATCTTACACCTTCACCAATATAATCTGTTGCCATATTATATGGCCTTTAGAATATTAATAATCATTAAAATAATAATCTATTATGTAAATAATGTTGCATCTTCCTATTATCAGGCTTTCCATATAATTTATGCTTGAGCACTATGACTTTATTATGTCTGCTGAGTTTTTATTCTGACAAACTAATGTGTAGTTTTTCAAATTTTATGCCTGAATGTTATGACTTTATTAAGTCTAAGTTGTCATTTTGCCAAACTAATGTATGGTTTTCATATTTGTGCTTGAATATTATGGCCTTATTATGTCTGTCTAGTTTTTCATTCTGTTAACCATATGTATATGGAGCTTTTCTTCCCAGGCATCCACTGAAAATGGGTACCTCATGACCCACTTTGACTTTCCTGGTAAACAAATGCCAAATAAATAAATATTAAATAAATCTTCTGTCACCATTGGAACTCATCTAGCAATTTAGTACAATTACTCCCCTTTTCCTTTATCCCTGATTTTCTGTTGAATATCCATCCTGAAATCCTTTCTTTATCAAATTCACATGCTCATTTCCTTCCAAATGTACCTGCTGCAGGATTGCTATCTGCACTCTGCATTTCTTAATACAATTTAGTACTCTTACCTTTTTGTCTGTATCTTTAAGGCAGTTTATATTTTAAAATAATATGGCTAGCATAGCCATTATGTTAAGAAATTATTGTTCCTATCTATTATACAGGATAGCTTTTTTGAATGTTTATTTCCAGCTTTTATGCTACATGCACACATTAATGTTTGCCAGGTTGATCTTTTATACAGTTGTTTCCTATGTCATATCAAACAAAAAAACTAGATACATTTTTAGAACCTATTAAATTAGGACAGACACAGAAAATTATGTACATCTTCAAAAAATGACGTATAAACCCACTGATAGGAACAATTGCCTAAAATTGACAGCTGTGCCCACAAGCATTACCTAACCTAAGATTACTTAAGCTAAACTGCATTTTGCAGCTTGTGGTCCCACTTACAGTGATTGTTGTCTATTCTTTTCTTATCTCTATTCTCCTCCGAGATGTGAAAATAGCCTGTATGCTTTCAGAAAACATTAACTTTTAGCCTTATGAAAACGTGCTCTGGCTATCTTTAAATAAATATAAATTCAATACAGTTCTATTAAATGCACTGATGTATTAAGGCTGCTAGGGAGCTCTGTCTCTTAATCACTTCCAATAAATTCAAAATTCATTTTTTTAATGAACTGCCTGCCCTTGTACCTTAAGTTTTGTATTTCCATAAGCAAACAGTGATCAATACTTTCAAGATTAATAGCCTGTATCAGCAGACAGCTCATTTCTATGGAAACATAAGAAGAGAATGTACAGCTACCTTCATCTGCAGACTTCTCATAACCACTCAACATTTGCTGATGGAAAAAAAGCTAATATCATTGGATGTATAGGACACCTAGCACTTCTCATGGCATCCATAATTCTGTTCCATTTTTAAGTCTACTTGCTTACAAAAAATACCTGTTTTTATATTAAACCAAGGGCATTAATCCAGACATTCACCTATGTGTAAATAAGAGAAAACATCTCAACGTTACATGTAATAAAATTGGTGAACTTTTACATCTCAGCCCAAGATTACAGCATATTAATTTAAACTGTTTTTTGTTCAGCCTTTCTTCTCTTTTACATTGTAATGCCTATGTTTCTTAAAATTTAAAAAGTACCTATTTATTTTAATATCTTTATCACATAGAGCAGTCACTGAAAAAAAAATCACCTTCACCCCCACATTTAAGATACCCCTGACTACATAACATATACATCTGCTTTAATATATAACATGCAGTTTATATTATGAAATCTTTCATACAAATATTATTAAGAAGGAAAATTGTTTTACTTACAGTTACCTTCCCCCTTTCAGTGCCCTTCTAAACATTAATGACATGAAATAAGATATATGATTTACAGTCCACCCGCAAGCCTAACACAGTCAGCAAAAGTCCAGTCTTTCTAAGTCACTTTGTCCTTGCAAAGCCATATTTCACAAATGTGCCTGATGCTTTATAATCTCACATTTATTCACTAAATTCAGTGTTGCTAGTCTTCTTCCTGGTCAACTCCATTTCTCAACACCAGACTCTAGTTCAAGTCCAAAGTACTTCCAGTTCTTCTTGTCACCTCCTGTGATTGTTCTGTCTTTCAAGCATTTTCCTTTGGAACATTGGAAAACATTTCATTGATAAAGTCTATGAGCATTATTGTCTGAAGAATGAGAAGCAGATCCTGATGTGGAACCAGTCCAATTGCTTACTTGTGCTTTTATAAAATTAATAGTCTGTTCCTTCCAGTTTCTCTGGTACAGCAGAAAATCTGAATAGCTATTTAAAGCTTCTTCTGTTTTTTCCAGTGTATTTTATTTGAGTTGATATACTTCTTCAATGTTTAATTTAGTTTAATCAGCTGTGAGTATATTTCATTTAATTTTCCTCCTACTGGACTTGTTCTTGGAGTTTAAGGAAATGAAGTGGCAGTTAAAATATCAAGCCACGGTATTCCCTGCTCTCAGTGATATTATTTCCATCAGTAGTGCTCTAGAATTGAAAGCTATGTTTATGTAATAAGAGTTAAAGGAATTAAAAAGTGTACCTAAAGGTATCTAGGGTAGATTTGTAACTTATGATAGGGTAACTTGGGGGGGGGGGGGCATCCTTTGGCTGGCACATAATGATGAATGTTATTATTTGTGTTTTTTTAACAGTATTTTTAACCTAATAGGTGGGTTTTCTGAAGCTTACTGGCTCACAGGTTTGAAATAGGGGTGGAGCTTTGTATATATGTAAAGGCTGTTTGTATGTCTTATTTTTATTCTGAATAAATTCTAACTACCTTTGGATGAAAGCACTTAATTTTATGAATAAAGCAAGTCTTCATTTTGGTTACTGGTGGACACTGTTTTTTTTTTCTTTTTGTTTCTTTCTCTAAATTACTGGAAGCTATTTCTTGTACCAAAGTTGGAGCTTGAACTGCCTTTTGCTGAATTGCAGGATTCTTCACTGTATGTGTTTTCTCTTTACTTTTTTTCAGCTGATTTTTTTCAGGCTCCCTAAATGCCTTTCTTACTGGCATCCAGACAGTGTACTTACTAGCCACTAACTGAATTTTACTCAAGATGGCAGCATTACTAGCTTTTAATTCTTAGTTTCTTTTTTCACTCTGAGAGACCTGAAATTGAGCTGTTGATCAGTGTGTAACCATCTTGGAAGTCCACTGATAATCATTATTATTGGCCTCATCTCAGACTTACATTGAGTCAGTTTTTTTATCTCATGGTTGTTTGCTAGACTGAAACCTTGCAGATTAGCCCTGAGGGCACCATTTTGTGTGTTATATAATATTTTACTCAAACTTTCTTTCACAAACAATGTCATTATTCATTATATGTGTTGGAACATAATTGTGCCAAAGCTTATTAGCTGCCATCTTCATATATCTATTTCCTTAAATGCCAGACCTATTTGGGCATATGACACAGTAGACTGAAAAACATCATACAGTAAAGCTCACAGCAATAAGTAAATGTTAGGGAAATACATTTGCATATTTTCTTATTCATATATAAAATTACAAACAATTAGTCCTATTATGATGCCATAAAAGTACTGGTATGGTTCAGAATATAAGCAGAAACAGAGAACCTCTAATGCTTCACTGACAATGTGGGTCTTTTAGATATTGCTACAACAGAAAGTACAAATCTTTGAAGCCAAAAGCTGCTCCTTTCAGATCTTGATCTGTACTAGGATGGCAGCAGACAAAAAAATTCACAGAATGTCTAGGTTTCTGACACATATTTTTGGTCTATTCCTTACAAAATTCCTGCTTTTTTGGCAGATAAAAGTGATCTGCAAGGTAATTTAAGTACCTGCCTAGCCATGCATCTCAACTGTTTGAAATTTCACGGACTGTCCTAATTTTTGCCTCATATTTTTGGTTTGTTCATCATAAAATTTGTGAGTTTTTTGTGTGCAAATCAATGAGGACTGAAGCCACTAAATAATGTCATACATTTGAATTTTAGACTTCATATCCTTCATAAAATGCATGATAACTTTCTAGGTATATAAGAGCAACTTTCTAGGTTTGTAAGAGCTATATTTTAAAACGGTCCCCAATTGTTACATACACTTCATATAAAAAAGCAATATTTTCTGACTATTGCTTCTGCTCATGTGGAAACATAACTGTAATGAAAAATATGATATGCCACTTGTCCATTAAATGAGACATTAACCCAAGGTCTGAGCTGCTTGAGTTGTAGGTAGCTCATGTGGATGTAAAAGATCTCATGGCGTCTATTGAGGAAAGCAAGGAAAGTTCCTCATTGGGATGGACAATTTTCCCCTTGTAGTAGAAGGACTACCTAGGGTCTCTTCTAAAAAGAGGCCACTAGCTTAGTGGGACTAATCTGGTCATCAAAGGATAAATAAATACATGCATACATGCATAAATACATTAATTTATTTACTGAATAAAAACTGTGCAGTTCTTCCAGTGTACCTGCAAGCTTTACTGAAATCATTATAATTAATACCCTAGGTCATCACTTATTTTAACAAGCATTATCTAGAAGTTCTAACTAGCTGACTAGATACAGACACAATAAATTAATAAATCATACATCTGTAATAATATGAAATATCATAAGGCAAATACACACAAAAACAGAAATATGCTTTCCAGTGTCTAAGATAGACACACACCTCTCAACCTCTTAGCACAAGAATTCTGGACAAAGTCAATAGTGGAAGGACAATCAGGGACAGATTTTAAATATTACTCTTATACTCCCTGAATGTTGCTAGAATAACAGCTTTTGCATTACCATGCATTTTCTGAAGGATATGAAATCTAGTTATGGAGTCCTCAATGATTTGCCGAAAACCCCCACAGATTTTATGAGTAACAGACCAGAAATATGAGGTAAAAATCTGGATATTCTGTGAAATTCTGGACAGTTCAGATGTATGGATTAGCAAATACTTAAATTACCTTGCAGAACTTCTCTTGCCATGTTCATGTGGTTAGCTCAGCAGTATAGTAACCACTTAGTTTTGTGCACATGCACACGCACATGTACACACACATAAACACACACACACACACACACACACACACACACACACACACACACACACACACACACACACACACACACACACGCACACACTTACAATGTACATGGATGTTGACTGGAATGTTAATACGAGTTAACATGTAAGGCTATACTGTCTATGATTATCACATCAAAAGTGTCTTCATTTGTTATGCAGTGAAGGAAACAATGTCTGACTGTTCAGGGGATGTTGATATTATAAAGCATAATAGAGAATCTGGGAATTAATTCCACAGGTATTGGTTTGAATGGTTGCTAAACAAGTTTAGTTACCTAGCAGCCACACAAAGCATAAATGTGTGATTAAATGCATTTCCTCTTTATCGTGCAAATATTATCTTATTAAAAGAAAAGTAAATTACTTTACTGAAGTAGAAAAATCCAGTCAGCATGTTTAGTGCCTGGTGGTTCCATTTTTTGATCAAATTAAAACTAGAATAATGCATAAAATATCTTGTATAAAAAGATATCAGGAAGTCTGGCTTGGTATCGGCTGATTAAGGGAGTAACTAATAAGAACCAGAAGGAAACAGCAGGCTCAAGGAAATTAGCATTTGGACTAAAATTTGATTTAAAAATAGAAATGAATATTAAATCAAATGTAAAAAAATACTGAAGAACTAAGATGTTAAAATGTAATTTATTGAGTGAAGTATAGTACAACGAACCACCTAGTGGTGCCCCATAAAAGAAGGTAGTGATCTCAGGTCTTCTAATGGCCAAGACCACCAACACTGCAGTGTATTATTAAAGTTAGAATATGCAATTTTTGTTTATATTTATATTTCTAACATTTAGGCTTTCCAAAATGACCGCTAATTATTTTGAATTATATAATATATTTGCTGTCTATTTTATGTTTTGTTTAGTTTCTTCATCTAGCATTTGTTTGTATGATAATAAATTACGCTGGCCTGTTTTTATAAGCTATGTAGTACACAGAGTATCACAATTACACTCCAAACTTGAGTAAAAGGCAGACCTGTTAAAACACCTTGACATCAAAAAGGTGAGTAACATGTTTTTGTTAAGCACTCCTTAGTTGCATGCCAGAGCATTAATGGTGGTCAGCAACTATCACAGAAGAGTGGCGCCAAACAATCAAGGTCAGTTTCTTATTCAAATGTTGTTTCATGAAATGCCGAGTGCCGACAAGCCGAAAAAAAAGACTGACACCACGGAAGACTGAAAATCGAAAATTACTCTTCTCCTTTAAGCTTCTTTTTGCAGGGGGGAGGAAGTCCTCCCCACACCCCAAACCTATGTATATACCAATTCTGAGATCACCATACCCCAGAAAAAAGGGAATATTCTGAGAAATGGTATCTCTGGCATGTGTAAGTATGTTCTTTCAGTTATTCAGTCTCTGCATTTCAGGACTTGCTCTAGCTGATCCCAATATTTCAAATGACTACCATCAAACCCTTTGTTCAGAATTTGTATTAACGCTGAAAAAAAAGTCTGAACAAACTGGCAGGAAGCTAATAAGCACTTTCTTTACACATTTTGTAGTCTGAAAAAAGTTTGAATAAAGTACAAAGGAAAAAAAAATGAATGAGGAGTTTAACAACCTGTTGTTGCTCTTCTGAGATGGCCATTCTCAGCATGGCAGCCGTTAAGTGTTTTCAACTTTCAAAGCTGTAAAACATTTAATGCTACAACATTTTTTCTCTGACTTTTGTAGTACATGGGAATAAGTACTGATACATACTCTACAAGGACTTATGATTGAGTCTTTCCAGTTAGAACACCCCAATGTGTTATATGTCAAGGTTTAGCTCCAGAGCTTCATTCTCTGATTGAATTTATTGACATCTGTGTCCCTAACATATTGCAAGAATGTTATGATCAGAAACCCAGTCATAATCCTCTGTGTTAAATATAGTGTGAGGTGTCATGTGAATGACAGCTTAATTTGGATGCTTTGTGGTAATAAGTAATATGAAGAAAGCAGCAAAGATCAAAAAAAGGGATGATCTTCAAGGCCCTGGACAGCGTACTACTCAATGAATTGTGAAAGGATTGAAGGATCTAAGTTGGGATACATGATTAATTCCAAAGATCCACTAATAGCAAATGAGTCCAGAAAAAATGTAAACATATGAAAGCTACAGCACTGACATTTGTAACTGTAATAACTTCAGACAATGATAGTATCTCAGGAAATATTAATGAATGTAATGCACTTTCATATAAGGCATGCTCATAGGCTAATAGTTAAGTACCAGGCTAGCAGCCCCTGTGGGCCTTTTTAAGCTTAACCAATTTCCCTCAAAGGTGGGAATCAAACCCTGTACATTGTGTCTGTGAGGTAAACATCTTAATCATTATGCCAACCCTCAGCACCAAGTGTTACACACACACACACACACACACACACACACACACACACACACACACACACACACACACACACACACACACACACACACACACACACACACACACACACACACACACACACACACACACACACACACACACACACACAATTTCCTGTGCTGAGCATTGAACCTCCTACCTATCTGTTTACACATCTAAAGAGCACTGTATTAGTTGCAAGTGCCACAGGAGA
Organism: Protopterus annectens; assembly: GCF_019279795.1. Classification (NCBI taxonomy): domain Eukaryota; kingdom Metazoa; phylum Chordata; order Ceratodontiformes; family Protopteridae; genus Protopterus; species Protopterus annectens. The sequence goes on from NC_056737.1 coordinate 1,632,348,058, forward strand.
AGTCTAACTCTTCAGAAGAGAGATTTATTTTGCTATTCCTTTATTTATACATATTTTCAATATTCCCCTCCTCCTCTCCAGTTCTCTGTTTCTGGTTCACATTTAGCCCTTGTCTTCTGTCCTCCATTTAATTTCTTGTCACTCAAAATGTAAACATTTTGCCTAATAATTGATCATATATCCTAAACTATGTGCATCCCTAAATATTTGCATGTTTACATTCTCTTTCCATTTTTGTAGTATATCCTTTGGTGTTTCTTCTTTCAACTTTGCCATACAATACCTATCCATTCCCAGAGTAAATGCATGCAATAATTCTGGGATATTTATTACCTTAGTAGTAAAAACATATGGACATCATAATCCCTTGCTATTACTTTTTTTAGAATATTATATTTTCATTTTTAGAATATTATATTTCCATTTCTTAACTTATTTCCCCTTTATGTACTAATTTCTAGGATTTTTAGATATTTATCGCCATGTTGTCCTGCGGTGGTGGTGCTGCAGTAATGTTGTCGCCTCACAGTAAGACGTTGTCCTGTTCGATTCTCAGCTAGAGCGTCTTCTGTGTGGAGACATGCGTGAATGGGCGTACCTTCATTGAAGGTTGTGCATCAGGGCTGGCAACTCGGCACGTAAAAATCTAATGCCAATCATTAGCGACCGGAGTTCTGCTGTGGCGACCCCTAACTGGGAAAAGCTGAAAGACACAACATCGCCATGTTGTCCATCAACTTCACCTGAAGCCATTTTTAACAGTGCATTATCAAATGACAGATAACCATACTCCTCTATCCTCTGCATCCACCCTTGTGTAATAACCACTGTCTTTTATCCTTTATATCCATTTTCCTATTTTTATGTCTTTTTTTTTCCCCATCTCACTTCTCCTGCCATGAACATTAAGCCATGTAAAAAATGCCTCATTAATTCATCCATGCTGCTAGCATCACAAGATGTTAGGAAAGAGAAGCAAGACCCAGAGCAGTATCTCCCACTTTATAAGCAGTTAGAAGATTGTTGATTCTCCTAACATCCGAACCCTGTGCAGATCTCTCAACTGTCCCTATTTTGGAAGAACAGTCTTATTAAGAGGCATGTTTTACCCCAGGACACAATTTTCTGAATCCGCTTTAATGACATGATTTTTGAAGTTGTCTAGTACATAAAAAAATTACATTACCAACATATTGGTGGCACCAGTAATTTAAAAAAGAGGGCACAGATCTCACATCTTCCTTTTTTAGAAGCAAAAATAAATGACTGTGTTATAGAATTCTGCAATACAGTTCATTAAAATCAACAGATTTTACACTGTTTCTTTGATAATGGGCTTATATTTTCCCATCTTTTTGTCACTATTTTTTAAATATGAGTAGTATCCCACTTTCCTATTGGAAGCATAAAGAGTTATGTGCTATTTGGTATTCATATTTTATGGTAATTATATGTCTAGATTTGTTTGCTGACTGTACTTACTTTGCAAGGGTCTTTGTTCCTATTTTCAATGTCTGCAGGCTAAGAGGTATGGCTGTTGGCTGCCAGGTGTGCTGCAACATCTGACTCATTGAGCTGTTGCGTGTGTGTGCTTCTGTTTACCAACCATGCACCAATGCAGTGCATGTACTCCTTGGCTAAGATCAAGTTGTTGAGTACCTTTGCATTAGATTTCAGTACTCTGGGATTTAAACTGACTTCCTCTTCTGAAGACAAGTGATCAAAACATATTCACAGACTTTCGTCTCTCTATATACAGCTCTTGTAGCAGCTGGGTTGCTAATCAAGAAAAGGTCATAAGGATCTGTAGTTAGAGCAACATGCAGTTCAGTGAAACAAATTAGGCTGAAATAACTTTTTTAAAACATCACAGATAACTTTTTTTTTGCATGGGGGCAAGCCCAAAACTTATACATAACTACTCTGCAGTTGCACAATAGTGGAGAAGAAGGAAAACTCCAGTGCAAAATTGATTTGGTATAATTTTTTGCAGAAATGATTTTCACTCTAACTGATTGAAAAACTGGTTCTTGGTCATGCTGGATAAGCAATAATTCATCTCAGTATGCCACAGATCTTGAGCCATTCCTGAATTTCTCATATTAGACACTTTCAATGTATTTGGTTAAATAAATTGCTTTTGCAGGCTTACTAGCCCCAAATTATATATTATGATTTCCATGAACTGAGCTGTTAATACATACTTTTCAGTTTTTGAGATGCACAGCTATAAACTTTCATAAATTAATTTCAAAAAGGCATACATAATAATATTAAAATGTATTAATACCTCCTAGGCCATCTAGCATGTGGGAATCAAAAATATCTTTGATTTGTTAAGATATTGAAAAAACTTTTAATTCCTTTTATTGCTATTATTTATTTAAAGAGGTTTACCTACATGCAATCACAGAAATGTTTTTGGCTCATCATTTAGTGAAAATTAATTATCGAAAATGGTGAGTAGCAAACATAAAAAAACATCTTTTTTTGCAGGGGACAAGCCATCCCCTGCACACCCACATGGACTGCTTATTCCAACTTCACAGTCACACCACAGTGGAGGAAAAGGCTTGCACAATACAACACATTGTGGTGAAATGCACCTTGATACTAAATTTTTGAACTAAGCTTGCTATCACTGCAATTACAACAATCACCTGTAACTATGCTATTTAAAGAGATATAATTTTCCAATTTGTATTAATATTTTGAAAAAATGTTAAAATTGGTTAATTTCTCTTAAACAAATTGTGAATACTAGAGGTAGACTAGCTACTGAACTTCTACCAAATCATATAAGGGAAGATGAGTCTATTTCATATAATCCCTTTACTATCCCAGTGGCTAGATAGGTTGAGTCATGACCTACAGTGTAGTAGGTCCTGGGCTTGAGTCCTGAGCAGTCATGCTTTTTACATTTATTGCTGTGAAAATGTGTCAGGTGACTGAAACATCAGTTTAGTTTAAATTAAAGAAATTGTTACATTTAGAAAGGCTGCATGATGCTAAGTAGCACTTAGACATGGTTAACGGTCTTTTCCAGTTAGTGTATTGCTAAGCTTTAACATGGGTTGTGCGAGTTTGGGGGATGTTAAGTGATGCAGCACTTTTTTGAAAGTTACAGTATGATGTGCAAAGGTGGGAATGCAGCCTATATAAAGGCCAATAGGCGGGAATTTCACAACATTCTTTAGAGTCTTACCTTGGCTGTGAATATAGCTGCTGCTGTAGGTGAAGGAGTGCACTTTCATGAGCAAAGGTGGGGAGTGCAGGAGTCCATAGCTTTTGTTGGACTCCTGGTAGAGCATTATGGACCCTGGCTGCTGCAAGGTGACTACCAAGGCTCAGAGGGTGAGTCTGAGACCAGGATTGTTTGGCCAGAGATTGAGCCAGTGCTACTGGTATCCCGCACACTGGTGAGCAGTGTTGTCACTACTGCGATGACCTGAGGCATAGGAAGAGGGGAACCTTGGACACCTGGCTCCAAGAGGCTAGGGCTGGGCACACCCCACAGATATGTAAGACTGTTTTCCAGTAATTTATAAATATACAAGCTGAATCTGTGCAAAACTGGTGTGCTAATGGTTTGCTTCTCTTACCACAGCTGCAGAAGAGAGGGCTCACAAAGTTCAGTCCCATTGACGGTGTTTGGCCAGGATGAGACAATCGTGTGGTAAGTAGGAAAATCGTCAAAGTAATAACTTCATGCATAACTTAATAATATAGTAAAGTAAATACAGATTTTACTGTCTTAACATTCAGATATGACGTACCTGGGACATCTTACATCTTTATTAATGTGTCACTGCCTACCTGAAATGGTAAAGCAAGTTAAAGCAAGTAAGCATGCAGTACTGTGTAGCATAGCTTCCAACCATCAGTTAATGTTGGGGTCTACCCAGATTAAGAGTCACTGTTCTGGTCCACTCATCGTCTGAAATATTCTTTAGGTTGCACTCAATAAATTAACAGGGTATATGGGTTAGTTACCAGAAGTCCTACTCAGCTATCCATGGTCTACATGCCAGAGTTGAAACAACATAAATCAATACATTTTAAAAGTTGATGGTGTTTTGATAAGTAATGTTTTCAAATAAAGTGTTCACTATTCCTGTATTACTCCATGCATGTCCTAATCTGACATAAGTCAACTGTTACATGTAAGTGAATAAAGAATGCACCAATAAATGTCATAAATAAATGTAGAATAATACTAAGGTTCAGTCCTGTGTTCTGCTCATTTTGTATGAAATAATGCTGTATATTGTACTCAGTAAATGAACATCGTATATGGGTAGGTTAAGTCCTGTACAGCTATCCATGTTTCTAAATGCTGGGTTTTAAGCAACATTATCAATACAGTTTAAAAGGAGATTGTGCTTTGATAAATAATCTTTTCAAAAAAGTGTTCATTATTCCTTTATTCACTGCATGTGTGCTCTAATCTGACATCTGTCAACTTTTACATATTAACTGATAAATAATGCACCAAAAAATGTCAGAAATAAATGTAGTGCAATACCCAGATTAGGGGTCAAGCTTGTGTTCCGATAATTTTTCCCAAAATATGCTGTAGATAGCACTCAGTAAATCAACAGGGTATACGGTTAGGTTAGCAGACATCCTACACAGCCATACATGTGTGCAAATGCCAAATTTCAAGCGACATTAACCAATAAAGTATAACAGTGGATAGTCTTTGATAAGTAACATTTTCAAATAAAGGGTTCATTATTCCTGTATTCACTGCATGTGTGTTCTAATCTGACCCTATATGTATCTGTATATATATATATATATATATATATATATATATATATGTGTATATATCGTCCCATACATAGCTCTCCATTTTGCACGTGTCCACTGGATACACTTAATTTGGTCCAATTGGCTTGACAACACACTTATGTTGTCTTCACCCCTCTCTCTGGGGGTGACAGTCCAAATTCAGCTAAAAAGTCTGTTAACATGCACAGTTGTTGCTGTACAAGAAATGGATAGCTATGGTTCTTTCCTACACCCTTCCTGCACATACCTACCTGCCTTTCACTATGTTTTCCCCCCTGCTTGCACCCCATTTCACCACTGTCCTATCTCCTCATTTTTCATTGTCACTAAGCTAAGCTAAATGGTACTATATTGATATATGTGTGTGAAAAAATATTAATCACGTTCAAAAACTACACCTGTGCCCTATTTCAGGCCCAAGACCATCAGACCTGCAGACCAGTGCATCAACCTACCAAGCCACACAGCTGTTAATTAACACAGATGTTTTAAGCAAAGCATTATACTTGCCATTTTTCTATCATTAAGCATGTTTAAGCAATGCTGTGCACTGCACTGCTTCGTGCAAATTTGATAAAAGATTAATAGAAAAATGGAAATGTTACTTGGACTCTGGAATATAAATAAATGACTATAAAGTCAGACACATAATAATGGATGTAAGTGAGGTATCTTAACAGCAGGTAGCTGGGCAATTATATCTGCAAATACACCTGCTAAAAGATTAATGGAAAAATAGGTGTTTAACTAGGATACCTTTTGTAGGTGTAGAAATACATCCTTATAAAGCCATACACATAATAATAGATGTAAATGATGTAACAGCATGCAAGTGTGCAATAATATATTTAAAAATGCATCTACTACAGCAGTGACTCAGTAGTTTGAGTCTTTTAAATGCTTGAAAAGCAATACTTTTTGGTCCACATGGTCCTGGGCTCAAATCCAGTGGTGTCTAGCATTTAAAATACATGTATGTGGGTATCACCATTATGAATTCTGATATGTATGACTGTCTCATCACCTATTTACCGACCCAAAGCAGTACAGATAGAATGTTTGCTTATGTATAATGGAAGTCAAGGGCCTACAGATAGAACCACGGTTAAAATATTCCTATTACAACATTAGAAAGTGCATACAGTGTCAGGTCATGCATTATTATGCATTCACAGGACTTTGAAGTATGTAACTCAAATGAGGCCTAGTAATATCAGACTGCAACACACAATGATTTGCTACTGATATTACAGATAACCACAGCTACACAAGTAACATACACATATGGAGGTCGTGCTCGAAGCAAAGGTTGCCAGCACACACATTCCAGATGACTACCATACCATAATACATGGCTTGGCGGTTGTCCAAATGGTTGACATAATAGTAAATGTATCTCCTACCTTGTTCTAGGACACAACAACCATGTTGCCTTTTACTCTGTTAATGATACCATTTGCTAACATACTTACCTTAAACACATACCTCAGTTTCCTGTGGAATGGGCTCCCTCAATTAGGCTCTGTCTGTACACCAAGGCTGCCACAGGTCACACCGTTACTCAAAAGTGTTGCTGTTCTCCACATTCTGCAGCCTCTCTGACTATGCTTATTGCCAGCAGAAGCAGCAGCAGCTGCAGCCTGTAGCACACACGTGTATATAATAAGTATCTACTACAAACATTCTCTCTGTGCTGACGTAGTATTTCTACCCAGCATTTCCACCCCATCATATGAGAAAACAGATGGATTCTGCACTGAGACCTCATATCTTGTTGAATAGTTGCATGGGATTGCCAGATTATACTGCAGTTCAGCTGCATATACTGCAATAAGCATTTGTGAACCACAGACTGGGTCAGAGGCAATCACCTGCTAATGAGAACCATCTTAAAAAGGGAAACTCCTAGCTAGGGGAACCATTGTGTATGAGAGTTACTTTCCATGGTGAACTTGTTGGCACAACACTTATGTGTGTGTGTGTGTGTGTGTGTGTGTGTGTGTGTGTGTGTGTGTGTGTGTGTGTATATATATATATATATATATATCTGTAGCTTTCAAAAAAGGAGTATTGTATTCCATCAGGTATGTAACCATTTTGTTTCCAACATGATGCATATGTTTGAATATACTTAGGGGGAATGGAGATTTACATCAGTAAGCCTTTCTTAGAACTGTACAGATGACATGCCATTGATCTGCAGCTGTGTAAAGCCTACATAGGATGTAGACTACAGCAAGGGTATAATGCTGTCTGTTAGCTAGGGACACAAGTCTCCTGGATACTTCCTTTCTTAGCAGTTGTAATACACTACAAGTAGACTCCTGTGTTGGGTCTGTGATTATATGTGAGTATCTATCATGGCACAAACAGGAGTAGATCGCTATTGCTAGTATCCTAGTTGATTCAACACCCTTTGTATGTTTGGCACACTGTTGAATATGAGATGTGTAATCAAACGGGGAATACTTATAGCATTCCTTTTGTATCTATACATATTGTACACCAATGTAAGTGATCCTGACATGTGTTCTCATTTTTTTGTATTTCAGGTGATATCATGCATGTCAGATGCCACCCACCTTTCACTTGAGGTTGAAAATAATCTCATAATTGAGGTGTTAAGACAACACTACCAAGTCCTGCTGTCCACAGGGAGGGTAAATAGGCAAGAGTGACAAGCCTTGTGGGATGAACTGGTCTATAACATAAATGCCGTGGGTCACCAGAATTTCACATATGAGCAGGTATGACACCATATCTCAGACATGATTCACTCGGCACACAGACAAGCAGCAGATGTGGCCAGGGTTCGACAGGTCACTGGGGGTGGGCTTGCAGTGGAACAACCTCTGTCAGCCACTGAAAAATTCCTGGTAAACCTTGCAACACAGGACAGCTCCCAGGCATCTATCACACAATATGTCCTGCTGTCCAGAGGGAGGGTAAATAGGGAAGAGCGACAAGCCTTGTGGGATGAACTGGTCTATAACCTAAATGCTGTAGGTTACCAAAATGTCACATATGAGCAGGTTTGACACCGTGTCACAGACTTGATCCACTCAGCATGCAGATGGGTAGCAGGTGTTGCCAGGGATCGACAAGTCATTGGAGGTGGGCATGCAGTGGAACAAAACTCTGTCAGCCACTGAAGAATTCCTGGTGAACCTTGCAACACAAGACAGCTCCCAGGTATCCATCACACAATATGTCGTGGATGTGGGTGCCACCGTTTCTACACAAGAGGAGCATCCAGGTATGCTTATTTGGATCAGCACTGGAATACTATAGCACTTAGTGTGTCAGGGTGTGCACAGTTTTATGTGGGTGTCAAGTGTTTTATGGGGTTGGGGAAGGAGGTTTACTGCAGTGTCATGCAGAGATTGTGACCCACATACCTGTTAACATAGCAGCTAGTGTAAATGGGAGATATTTGGACGTAGTACCAATGTTATATTGTAACGTGGTGCTGTTTACATTACCTCTCCCTCATATGTTTTTCAGGACTATCAGGAATAGGAAGAAGCCATACTCCTGCTGCTGGTAAGCAGAAAAAAATGTTGTCAGAAATGTAGATTTACTTCAAGGTACTGTATAAGCTAAACTGTCATCCAAGGCCTGCTGGCTGGATTGATGTACTGTTTGCATGATTGACAAATGTCCACATATGTTCTGACTCAACACACTTTAGGATCATACCTATGCCTTGTAGGTGTGAACACAGTAATTGATTTCACATCATTGTCAGGTCTTTTCATATGGGCATACCAGTAAACTGTGCAGAGTTCTGCAGAATGTCAACAGTATACATAATTTATGTTTTGCTCATGGGATTCTAGTTTAAAGATCTGTTATTTTCAAATACTTACATGTTTGCAGAAGTTAAAAACAATGAACAACAGGGATTCAGCAGTTACATATACTAAATTGATTACATGTTTGAGTTAGAAAATAATGTCCACCTGTCCTGCTATATCAGATTGTGGGTTATACAAGTCTACAATGGTGACAGCAGTGTATACAGCTTAACATATATTGCAGCATAGTACTGCAGAGCATAGCAGTGCAGGTATTACTGTGATGCTTTTCCCTTTAGATCACAGGTGACCTAGGAGGTTGGTCTTTGTCCCCTTGACAGCCTGATGTCAATGTCTCTTCAGACTCAGATGATGATGGTGGCCAGAATGAGGCACAGCTAGGGGTTGCAGGTGCTGAATCTGTTACAGAGGTTTACATCCCTCGTCCACCTTCATTATCACCGTAAACAGTCAGTATGCCTACACATACCCAGTCCCCTGAGGTCACAGATATTGGACAGTCAGAGGGTGGGGACATTGAACAGGGAAGTGTGGCTACTGTGGCTGCAGTAAATGTCAACACTGGCCATAGCCAGTTGGTGATGTTCCACACAGGTGGATTGATAGGGGTGCTCGTAGAAGGTCTGCTGTCCCTCCACCACCTGTTGCAGGTGTCTCATCATGTGTCACTTGGCATATGTTTAGGGCCATCATGGAGGCACAAGCATGTTTGAAAAGGAACTCCAGATAAATGCCCAGAGTTATGGATGCAGCACAGTCTGACATCCATGATTGTCTCCACCATGTTGCTGATACCCTGGATTGGTTGACTGATGCAGTGGAAAGATGTTGGTCTGAGACAGATCGCATGCTATCTGTCTTGGAACACACATAACACACATTGTCTGTGATGGAACATCTAGTTGGAGTTGAGCATTGGACTCATGGATGTAAGTCAGAAACTACATCTGCTGAGAGTCCACATGGCCATGCACAATCATACTCCCATAGTGGCAGTACATCCAGCATTCCAGAGGGGAGTGTGCTGTCCACACCAAGATATGGCAAGCCATGAGCTCATGGTCCTGGCTTTCCTGTAGAGAACATGGTCCTGGCAGACAGCAGTCACCCTCATGTAGTAGCCCAGCATCTTACCTTGGGCAGGGGAGGTGCCAGTGCAACTCCTAGAAGAGCCAGTTCTCATGTTTGGGGGAAAAGATGATGAACTGTCAGCTCTACTATGCATGGTTCGAAGCTGTCCAACATACAGACACATAGGGCTAGCACTGAGCCTGGTTATGTTCACGCAGGCACTCACACATCGCTATCACATTCAGGTCACCTGCAGACACACACACCACATTTACATGGTCTGTCATGACTGCTTCCCTTTTTGACTCACCACATGCTTGCCAACCTATTGTGTCAGCCTAGGCCTCTTGCACCCCTATACAACACCCTGTGTAAGTGATGATACCTGTGCTACATCCCTGTCATCCTTCTCATTTATGGAGGGAAATGAAGCTATGTGTCTGATGCACAGGGTGACTATCTAAATTAATATGTACTTGTTTCGTCCATTGTTGCTTTTGACATGCTACTTGTACTGGTCAGTTACAGATATTGTACACTGCCATTTGTAACGAATAAACCACATTATTTTGTGTACATTACATTGGATGCTGTTGTAATGGTTGTGTAGTCACACAATGAAAGATGTCACACAGAACTGTTTATGTTTCACTTTCAGGATTGTGTGAGACGTACCTATAGGTGCATATCTACGATAAACCCATGATCGTCAGAGCACAGGATGGAATGACAGCACAGAAGAAAAATGTCATCAGAAAGGTAAAACAGTATAGCTGCATGGGTCCATGGGTTCATATGTGTATAATAGGCTAATAAAAACAAGGGTGTCTTTCATCCTAGCCATGAATCCCTAAACTCTGACAAGCTCTGATACCCTTGATAAGTATAAGCAAGGATTTGGGAGCTGAGCCATTTACAAGCTGGGGCATGGGAGATGAACCATCGACACTTTCCTTGTGTCCATTAGAGACATTTGTCCTAAAGCAGTTATTGTTGTGTTCCCCATCATATTGTGTTACCTGTACATGATTTGCAGCAGTAGGCCGGAGGTCTGCTTCACATGGATAGGGAGCCTGTTACATATTTGGTGTAGTCTCTGGACTACTTACCTGTCTCTCCAACATGTCCTATTTATACCACAGTCAAGGCGCAGGTGTGTAGGACAGGTAATTCTCGTGTTACTTCTTTTTTGGATATGCAGGAGGTAAACAGTGGGGTCTAACACCCCCCTGCATGGCAGGCATACACCTCCCCTTCAAAGCATGTAGGAGACAGAATACACAGTTACGGCCCTGACGCTGTCTGTGTAGGACATGTTATGCACATTGTGTATTGATTTACTGTGGAACCTCTGTGGATTTTACAGTTGTCAGATATGCCTTGTTAGTCACTTACCAAAGGTGGCATTGCACTCAATGATAGGTGTGATGAATGATGAATACAGTGGAACAATGGCTTTCTTGGATTTACATGCCATACCTTTGTTTATAGGTTGTGAAACATAGAATGAATCCCCAAATATTACCGACCCATGACAGTCAGAGGCTAGATCATTATCTATGTGTCCATAAGTCCCTGACAACTGGGTTAACTGTTGGAATTGTGCAGTCAATATGATAGTTACCAGGGTGGATGACTTCCCAAGGGGTAGTGTTGTGCATTCCTTGGCATTTAGTGTTAGTCCATGGGTATGACAACAACTGAATGTCTATGTCAGCTGATCCTGGATAACAGCTAAGTCAGTGTGGGATTCAATGACAGCTCCTAATTTGCAATCATCTGCCTAAGTCAAAGGCCAATGACAGTGGCCATGACTGCAGAGAAGTAAATGCCTAGAAGGAGCAGTCCCAGGAATGATTTGTGAGGGAGTCCACTGGTAACTGGCCTCATTGTAGTGGTGGACTCCCCAATGCTATTTTCCTGGATAATGTCTGTCAGCCACTTGGCTATGCACCGGCTGACATACTAGTTTGTAACTAACCTCTACAGTTTGTCAATAATTCCTGATGGCCTAATAGTGACAAATGCCTTCTTAGGCCATGGTAGGTGGAATGAATCATTTTCCCTCATCCATTGCTTTGTTTACCACTCAATGAGGTCTACTAGGTAGGGTAGACATGATCTGCTCTTGACAAAATGCCCACTGTCTGTAGGTGTACTACATCTTTAATGATCATTTCCATGATAGTTTTTCATGGTTGTCCTGTGTGTAACTCGGTATTGCAATTAATTCCATCATGATTTCCAAGAAAATTGCCACTTAAAGTGTCTGAGTCTATGCATAGCACAGGCAAACACTGGAGAGGAAACTAATACATACACCCTGTAAAGGTAAGGATAGAGTATTTCTGGAGTTAGACACTAATCAAGCAGTGCATACTGAAAACAAACAATTACCTTGTAAAAATGTTGAAAAGAGGGGAATGCCCTGAACTGCTGGTGCCTGGCTACTACTACTGTTGGTCTCACCAAAAGCCACACTCTGCTGAGATACAAAGCTCCTGTTCTTTTACTTTCACCAGAAGCCAAACCTTAGTACCACATGATGCAAGGCTCTGTAGGCTAGAAACACCCTTTTCCAGGTAGATGCCCTGATTAGCAACCACAGCAATCATTTGACGTTTGCATGTACTACGTCTTGTGCTCTGAGCCTCATAAGATTTGACTAGGGTACTGACCTCATGGTGATTAAGAGCACAGCTGCTGTGTCACAATACAATGTTCAGTGTCAGGTGACATAGCTGTCCATGTTTGGTCTAGCAAGCTCCACAGCAGCAATGATCCATGTTAGTTGACAATTTTCACAGCAATTCATGCAGCCCGGCCTTCAACAGTGTAATTGTGGACATCTGCTTGACATGGATGTGAGGTCTACTTCAGAGAAGCAGCCACCTTTGGCCAATTTGTTTCTCCCTCCCACATGTCCTGGGTATGTCATAATGTGCATTTATGTTACCAGAACACAATTCTGTGTTCCCACATCATTTCACACAATATCTATTTGCTGTCTGGTTGCTTGACAGCCACTGTAGACTTGCAAGCCCAAAGTAATGACTGCAAAGGTGAACATGTTTCCTGTGCATGCACAGACAGCCACATCTTCACTACAAAGAGTGCCTACAGACAATGTGTTTGAGGCTGTCAACCACAAGGGTATAGCAGCATGACCCTAACTTTGCTGGAGTTACACATTGTCACATTTGTAAGTATGCTATTGTGACCCTGCCTAATAACAGTATCATGGTTAATGCAAGTGCCACATGCCTGGCAAAGCATTGTACTCAATCTACCATGTTATGACACTGTCAGGTACTGTTTAACCTTAGGATGACAACATAAAGGTGATAACATGTTAAATGTAAACATCTGTCAGGCCACTGGCTAACCATGGACTGTTGTGATATATACACAAGCAAGAATCTATTGCTAATCGCATTATAACTGACTGCTGACGAGATGTGGAAAGAGTTCTCAACCCTCTACTCCTACTCCACACAAACACAATGTGTGAGAGATATAACTATATTAAAAACATTGCATCCATGCTCTCTCACACATCAGTCAGTACACATGATAATGAGCAGGTTGCCAACATGCATGCCTCACCTCCTACCCCACCCAAACCCACATCACACATACCTACAGGTGTGGAAGTCCTTACCAGACACATAAGAGAACACCAGACACCTCAGAAGCCCAAACGCAAGCTCATTACACATAATCATACCTCTGCAGAACACAGTACACATAATAGCTCACACACCACTGTCTCACTGGTAAGACACCTAAGGCAAAACACAAAATCAAACATATTACTCATAAGTGATTACATCATGAGACACATTGATGTGCCTCTCACCAGGCTACATAAGGGAAAGGCCATGATCAGCTTTCTGTGAGGTGCCAGGATATGCCATATAACACATGCACTCAAGTCTGTCAATATCAGGTACTGTTATGACTACATCATAGTTCCTGTTGGTGTGTAAGACTTGAGACATACCGCTCTTGATTGTATGCTGAGACATGACTGAGTTTACAGACTATGTGTCTCAGGCAGGCATGTTCTTGGCCTTGAGCTGCATTTTACTGTCACCTAGGATGATGGAGCAATACAAACAGAAAATGATTTACTTCAATAATTGCTGTAGTGTGTGGTGTCATTGTAAGGGGATCCACTATCTGTCAGCTTGGGATTACCTGCTCAACAGACCTCAATGCTTTGCCAGAGATGGTCTTCATCTATCACTCCTGGGATTTTGGCTACTGGCCAAGGCTGTTGCCAGCCCCATAGTGCACCTTTTAGGTGGTGTCTCAAAGGAAAATTTTCCAATGAGAAAATGCCATCTACAAACAATATCATGGTTATGCTGCTAAATGCTAGGAATGTTACCACTATACTCCACTCACTGAAAGCTGTCCCTACCTTGGAAGATGAATACATTTGTGCATTCAGAGACACCTGGGTCAAGGCTGTGGAGAGCACCACAGCCATACCAGGCTACACCTCCTTCCACACTTTCAGACCTCAAACTTAAAGCATGCAAAGTAATGGAGGCAGTGTATACATATTCATTAAGGATAGATACACATCCAGATTGGTTAGACAGTATGATTCCATAGAGAAACTGCAGGTGCTATTGAATGCTTGGAGGGCACCTAATCAAGCCATTGCCAGCTACAGGAGCAACTCCATGAATCAGGATGCCCACTGTGCTTATATGGATCTACTGAGTCTATCAAGATACATCAAAACAATATGGCTTTGGTTGACTTTAACTATCCACCAACTGGGTAGATTACTTGTGCTCAAACTTACTTGCCCAGAGGTTAGTCGACGTTCTTAACTACAATGCCTTGGACCAGTGGGTTGACATCCACCCAAGGGGGAGCCAACATACTAGGTTGGGTGCTTACCAATATGGGTGACCACTGTAGAACCTCCACTGTGAGGTCCACCCTGGTGAGATCTGACCACAAATTGGTCTCATTTAAACTAAGTATCACACCTGACACCCCCCCCCCCCTTGCAGCAGATAAAGTAATAAAATTCAACAAAGCAGATTATAACCTCCTATGAGATGGTATAAATAGCTTGACTGCACCACCCCCTCAGATGGAACAGGCAACTTTGCTGAGCTTTACACCAATGCTTTATACAAGCAACTGTATAACTGCATTGACTCACCTATACCTGACAGAAGCAAAACAAGCTCATGGCACAGCAAACTTGCCTGGTGGACAACTGCCATAAGCAGGCTTTACAATAAGAGATAGACATTGGTGTCTCACATAAGGAGGGAGGGAGCCTCCCTAAAGTGGAAGCACGCCCTTCTCAGCTTAAACAAGCAAATAAGTGTTGTTGTGAAGTCCTACAAAACAAAGTATGGGACAAAATTTCCCTCCTCCACAAAGGACAGCCACAAGGCATTGTGTACCGTAAAAAGAAAGGCCCACATTGTTGCCAAACATGAGCTTAATGATACCACATATAATGAGCCTGTAGATATAGCTTACCTGCTGGCCAACAGGTTCTCTGACAACTGCACTCCCCTATTCCCATCACATGTACAGCATGACATCCCTACAACCTATCCCCTACCTTGTATCTCTAAAGAGCAAGTTGTAAATGGCCTCTCTAAGGTGATTAACACAAAATCTATTGCACTTGCTAACATCCCAGGCTGTGTCCTACATGGTATCCAACATGGATTACTAACACCACTGAAAACTCTTTGCAATCATAGTGTAACCACTGGCTACATCCCAGCTGACTGAAAAATGGCCACTGTTATATCCTTGCACATAGGTGGTGCATCCACTGATTATGGAGACTGTAGACCTGTTAGTCTGACTAGCCATATCTGTAGGGCCATGGGGCAGATCAGCATGGACCTTATCAACAAAGACATAGGAAATCTAAAAGCACTTGACCCAACACTGTTTGGATCTGTGAAAGGGAGATCATGCCTGTTAAACCTAGTGGATATCTATGAGGCAGTCACCAGTGACCTGGATGACTGGACATATGTGCATTCAATCATATGTACTTAGCCAAGCCATTTGACACCTGACACCATCTCCCACTCAGGCATCACTGACAAACCCACCCAGCTAGCCATCAACAGTAATATCATTAGAGGGGTCACTAACTGGCTCACTGATAGCACTCATGTAGTCAGAATAGGGTTATCCACCTCCAATAGCAGAGTTGTAACCAGTGGTGTTCTACAGGGTTCAGTCCTGGGTCCTCTAATGTTTGGAATCCATGTATCCAACATACAAACACAAACTGAATGTCTGTGGCTGACAAGGTTTGCTGATGCCTGCAAATTGGGAGCGGTCATTGACTCTCTAAATTATGTCAACATCCACAATCATGGCCTTAAACTCCATGCAAATATATGCAGTATCATTCCTTTCAGTACCACCAATGTTCCTGCTAAGCAACACATACATAGTAACACCTTAAGTACATACTTGGGGTGAAAGACCTGGGCACACAGACCTGGGATCACAGGTTTACACCTACCTTACCTTAGATCACCATTTCTCCACAGTGAAAAGAAGGGCATTATTTATTGCTCATATCATAACTGAAGGCACTGTCACCTGAATATAAAGTTGTTATAATTTCCATGTACTCTTTCCTTATCAGGCCAATATTTGAGTGCAGTGACCATTTTGTAATGTACATTTCCAAGCACCAGTGGCAATTGCAGAGACCACAAAGGTTCCTTGCAAGAGAAATGCAGGTCTTCAGCTTCTGTCCTATGGGGATCATCAAAAATCATTGTCAGTTTAGTCTGTGTCATACAGACTACTCAGAGGTGATCTCTGCATTGCATACAAAGCAATTTGTGACCCTGCTTTAATGGAAATACGGCATATCTGTAAGTCAAATGGTACACAAATTAGTTGCTGTAAGAACCTTAACCCGGCATGTGACATCAGTAAAACATGCTGGAGGGAGAGATATGTCTACCAGAGTTTAACAAACCTTTGCAACTGACTCCCACTTAATGTCAAATAGAGCACCTCATTTGCCCTGTTCAAATGCAATCTGTATGACTGGATGGGTGACCATAATTTCACTACAGGGATTCTGCCTGTGTCCCTCTTGGACAAGGGCAATAGGTGCTGATCATGTAAATAACTCTAAGAACTTGGTTAGAATTGTAAGGACCCTAGGGTCATTAGCTTAGTAAATTCCAATGATCCTATGATCCAATAGGCTGATATAAAATGCTCTAACTAACATGCACCCACACCAACATGGCTACAGTGAGAATAGTACCACTGCCAATTAATGCTTACAGAGCACTGCACAGTACACAAATACCAAGTAGGCTACAATGAGATTAGAACTCCTACCAATCTAGTCTTACACACTACAGATCACAGTACTCAATGCACGTGCCATGGCTGAAGTCTAATATTAACATGTTCTTAGGTACTCTTATGCCAGATGACATCAGCAGGCCTTGTGGAAGACAGAAGTTTGGAGGCCTGAGTCAACCGCAAGGGCAAAAACGAGAATATCCATTGCAGTTTAGAAGTCAGTGGAGGATTCACACATGTTTTTAGGGAGATACATACACACACACACACACACACACACACACACACACACACACACACACACACACACACACACACACACACACACACACACACACACACACACACACACAAGTGGGCTGGAGTAAGATTAGAACCACTACTTATCTAGTTTTACACACTACAGATCACAGTATTTAATACACCACCACAGAATAAATCTGACATTAAGATGGCTGTTGGTAGTCTTATGGTAGATGACATCAGCAGGCCTTGTGGAAGACAGGATTGCTGGTGAACTACTTGTAGAGGACATAAACAAGGCCTGTGTTGAACAGATTGTGTTGCCTCCAGAGTGACATTGTTTCATACTGTCATCTGCATCTAGTAGTCTAGCAGTCAGACAACTGTTTTTTTATCATAGCTATGTGGCAACAGTAGCCATGTTGGCCATATGTGTCTGTTTGCATTTGGGTGGTATATATATATATATATATATATATATATATATATATATATATATATATATATATATATGGGTCTACTTCATATGATCGACAGCTCATATGATCGAACTCATTTCACAGACATCAAAACACCTAAAGCTCAAAACACAGAAAACTCATTTGATCGAAACTCATAACATCAACACATGAAATTCAAAGCATTATGCCCTTTACCCACTGTAGCGTGACCCAGGAGTTAGAATAAATAGTTAGGGGGGTGTGCAGGGCACAGCCCCCCACATTGGTGGATTGTAGGGCGGAGCCCTCACATTACTTAGAGAAACTGTTGCAAAAAAGAGGAAAATCCCAGGATGCAAAAAACTCCCTCACCAGCCTCAGTAAGAAGCTGAAATCCCTCATAAAATCTTCAAACGCTAGTTACGAAAATAAAATTGCCAAAGATTCCAAAGACAACCACAAGGCATTCTACAGTTATGTCAAGAATCTAAATGGCAATGCTCTGATCTGCTCTGAGTTACAACAGAATGGCATTAAATATACCGATCCCAAGGATATTGCCAATATCCTGGCAGATCGATTTAGTGCCAACTTCACCCCACTCTCACTCCCTAAAGGGCCCATCTCAATACCAAAAGATAGCCAAATTCCGATAATCACAGCCACACAGGTAGAAACCGTACTCTCCAAAGCTAAGAATACAGCATCCATGGGACCAGATGACATCCCAGGCTGTGTACTACATGAACTACAAAATGAACTGGCACCTCACCTAAGTGTCATGTTTAATCATAGCCTCACCTCAGGCTTCGTGCCCACTGAGTGGCGCACAGCTACAGTTATCCCACTCCACAAGGGGGGATCCACCTTGGATCCCGGGAACTACCATCCCATCAGTCTGACAAGCCTGATTTGCAAGGGCATGGAACGCATCATCATGGAACTTATAAACAACATAAAAGACATTGGCAACCTTCAAACACTGGACCCCACCCAGTTTGGGTTTGTGAAGGGCCGATCTTGTCTCCTGAATCTGACTGACTTCTTCGAATCAGTCTCTAGAGCTGTGGATGAGGGTAAAGCAGTCCACACAGCCTATCTTGACCTCACCAAGTCCTTTGACACCATCCCCCACTCTGGAATCATAGATAAACTTACTAAGCTGGGCATAAATCCCTACGTCACTCAATGGGTTACTAACTGGCTTACTGACAGAACCCAGACAGTAAAAGTAGCCGACTCCAAATCCAGCTACAGAAAAGTGACAAGTGGAGTACCTCAGGGTTCAGTCCTGGGACCACTCTTATTTGGCATCTACTTCTCTGAAGTACAGGCCAACACTAAGGGACTCTGGCTAACAAAGTCTGCAGATGACTGCAAACTTGGAGCCATTATTGAATCCCCAAAATGATGTGGATATTCTACAAACGGGCCTTATAGAAACAGATGCCTGGTGCCAGAGCCATGGGCTCAAGCTTAATGCCAAGAAATGTATACTTATCCCTTTTGGAAAAAAACATGTACCCATGACTTACCACATAGGTGGCAGGACACTAAACATCAAAAGTGTGATTAGAGACTTAGGAACACAGGTGGACATTACTCTCACTTTCG
This sequence comes from Protopterus annectens, assembly GCF_019279795.1. NCBI lineage: Eukaryota > Metazoa > Chordata > Ceratodontiformes > Protopteridae > Protopterus > Protopterus annectens. The sequence continues at coordinate 1,632,367,379 of NC_056737.1, forward strand.
ATAACCACATTGCCACAACAGTCAGGAAATCCTTCTATGTGGCACACCTCATCACTAAGGGCTTTTCATCCAGAAAAAAGGAGGTCATTGTCCCACTGTACTCATCCCTCATTAGACCCATTATAGAGCATAACGCCCCATTTGGTATGTACCTCACAAGACATTTGCAACAGCTGGAAAGGCCACAGAAATACCTCATTAAAAGAATCACAGGCCTAAAGCAGATGCCATATACTGACCGTCTAAAAAAACTCCAGCTATACTCTGTGGCATATCGTCTACTCAGAGGCGATCTCTGCTTAACATACAAGGCCATGTCAAACCCTGAGCTGTTGGACATGCTCCACTTAAAGAAATCCCAATCCCTCAGAGCCACACGCTCCAGGGATCTAAACCTTGTCATCACAATGAACAAAACATGCTGGAGGGATAGGTTCCTGACCCAGAGACTCCCCATACTCTGGAATAGACTGTCCATACATATCAAGCAGAGCACCTCATTGGTCCTCTTCAAAAGAAACCTTGATGATTGGATGGGAGATAGGAAATTCACCCCGGGGATCATGTCAGTTGCCCTGCTAGACAGGGGCCTGGAGAAGTAAATATTGTGGGAAGAAATATCCAGGGAATTGTTATGGCTAGGCTTGCATAGGCCCTAGGGCCGATAGCCTAGTACCGACCTATGAACCTATTTCTGTTAGAAAGTATCCATGTGTATGTTTAAAATTTTGACATATGTGGGGGGCTTCGCTCCGCACCCCCCAATGTGGGGGGTGTACCCCCCACAACACTCCATATCTATTTATTCTAACTCCAGGGTCACGCTACAGTGGGGAAAGGGCATAATGCTTTGAATTTCATGTATCGATGTTATGAGTTTCAATCAAATGAGTTTTCGGTGTTTTGGTCTATATATATATATATATATATATATATATATATATATATATATATATATAAACACAAATACATACACACACACACACACACACACACATAGACATATATATATATATATATATATATGCATACATACATATGGGTCTTCTTTGATTCAGTAAATTTCAAAACAACTCACACCAAATCGCTGAAAGCTCAAATCACTGAAAACTCATTTCACTGAATCACATTTCACTGACTATAAGTGTTGTTGGGCAAATAAGACACATATGCCCTTTCCTCCACTGTAGTGTGATCTTGGAGTTAGTATATATAGTTACAGGGGATGGGGGGTGTGGGGCCATAGCATCCCACCTACTTTTAGTTTTATATTGTCAGCTTTCACCAAAATGAGATTCAAAAATATACAAGCTAAGTAGGTGGGCCCTCCACACCCCCCAACCTCCAATCCTGCAGTTAGTATATATATAGTTGGTTGGTGGTTTTTATTCCATGAAAGCACTTACCAGCTATTTTTGAATTATTTTGTGAATAAACAGGCTCGCTTTTTAAATTTTACTTGTTTTGCTCTATAATGTATATCTGTAATGCTGAGGAGTCATCGCACCATTGTTTTTGGGGTTTCAAAAATAGTGATATGGATAAAGTTTTCTATGGAAAATATAAGGATGGAAGTGAGGGGGAAAATAAAAAAAATATAACAAAAACATTATTATTGTTTTATGTGTGTGGGAAAAATGTTTGTATAACAGAAGACAGGATGATGAAGAATTAATGTTTTAAAATGGTTATGCTGGAAGGGGTGAGGAATAAAAACACATTTTCTGAATACATTGGAAGTAATGTATATATAATAAGTGTATTATAAAATTCATCAAGTGGGTTAAAAGTATAAATATAATGAAAGCGTAAATAATAACGACGATGAAAAAATATTAATATACAAAAGCAAACCCTATTCTTTCTTCAGTAAGTGCCATGGGATATACGTTCACCCAAGCTACCATCAATTTAGACAGATGGGAACTCAGTTTACTGTCTTATCTAAATGCAGGGATTACACCTTTATTCACAGCATATTACACAATTCTGTATACTGGTACAACACTTTCTGAGGCTCTTACTTTTATTTGTTATGACAGTACATGCAAGCTATTTAGTAACCTGCCTCGTGACACATCCTTTGCAGCCTAGCATCATAGGCTTGCTGGTTCACAGCACGCTCATCTGCAGCTGTCAGAGAAGTACAGTGATATGTAGCCATACCTATCCATAGTATACAGAAGCTAGGCAGTTATTAACTACGTAGTGGAAGGAGTACTTACTCAGTTCTGGGGCAGTCTGCATCTGCCTTGCTTCATCTGCCGCTTCAGGTCTGCATGGTGGTGCCTGACCTGATCACCAGTCTGGGGGATACCTGTAGCACTAGTGAGGTTACAGGTGAGACTGTCCCAGGCCTCCGTTTTGTACTGTGAGCCCTGGTACTGGCCCTGCAGTAGTCTCCTATCATGGTGCTTTACCAGGAGCCATACCATAAATTTGGACTCCTGGATGCCCCAGCACTGTGGTCTAAAGCAAGTGCCTTCTCCCACTCCAGCCATTCTGCCTTCAGGGGGATGCTACAACCAGTTATGAGCTGTATTCCCGCCTCTTCGGTTTAAGTAGGTCCGGATTACCACACTTTTCCATAATTGGCCAGTTTCGAAAAGGCTAAGCTATGAGCACACCTGCTTATTTCAGGTTGGCACTGCTTAAAAAAGTGTACCTGTGGGCATATTGTATTGGTTTCCCTACACATTGCTTACAATTACTTAGTTGGGCTATGCTGTGGTTAGCATTGCTTATTGGTTATCTTGCATTATATTTGCCTTTTGTCAAGGACGTCTTACTCATTACAGGTTATATATGTGTCTGGTATCCGTCATTCATGTGTACATACACTATATGGGGTCCTGGGGACTTTATATCTTTATTACAGTGACACCTCAACTCTATGTTTACTGCAGTACTCCAATTCACATATTTATGGTCTGTGGCAGGTTATAGCACATTACACTGTACATAGATTCAGTTCACATATTTGATTTGATTTCCCTGTTGTGAGGATTAGTTTGCTGATACCTCCTTTATATGTATTGCTATCATGGCGTAGTGGTTTACTACTATGACTGTGATGTACAGGGACCAGAGTTCTAGCATTGCAGAGGCTGGTTATTTTGTTGCTGGCCAGAACACGAGCTGTTGGGTACAGAGTGATTAAGGCACTTTAAAGCAGTTGTGAGTGGGTCTGCACAGCTTTGCGCAGGGCTAAGCAATGCTAACATCCGGATACAGTTTCTTACACACAGTTAGACTCTGCATTGGTTCACTAGTGTGATACTTGCATACCGGTGCCCAAACAGGCTTACACTTGCTTGACTTGAAAATGCACTGCATTTGATGTTTGCATCTGACACTGACACCCCTTGGTGGGAGTGTGGACTACGATAATACCTTCTGATGCCTATTACATCGGCTTATATGCCTACAGTGGGGTGTTTCAGCCATGTGATCGTAGGTGTTGTGTAGTGGGTTATGCAATGACACATATGGTCATACCGTACCTAGCCATTTAAACTGGACTGTGCTGCGGTGGGACCCATATCGGGAATAGCTTCCCATTAGGCGTAAGCATAGCAGTCGACTCTTACAATCTGCACCTGTCTGGAAAATACCTGGGAAATGACACCATTATATACAGACAAGTAATTGGGTTTAGGACCCCACATCCTTCAGTCGAGTCATGCTAATGCATACCTATTATTCTATCAGATTTCTAAGGTTGTAAGTGGAATATGTGCTTTCCATTCCTATCAGACCTCTCACACAAGTGGGGACAAATTTCAACTGAATCAGGGACAAGTCAAGAAACACTCAGGGACAATCAGGGACACTTTTAAAATATTAGTGCTATTAACTTGAAACATTGACAGAATCAGAGCATGTGAATTAATACACATTTTCTGAAGTAAAAGGAGTTTATAATACTTAATTATTGTCATTATTCATTAAGTGTAATTCATCACCTTTCCTCCAAAAGTCACTAATTTTAGGAGGGATTAAGAGAGACAGAATTAAAACTTGAATAAAAATCACGGACATCTCTGAAAATCATGGACAGTTGAGAGGTATGGTCTCTATTTGTTCCCCCAATGGTTTATGTCCTGTCCGGTGAATTTGCTCTTAGGGGTTGAGAGGTATGGGCATAAGCTCTGCCCATTTCGGAATATTACTTACATCCTCGGGGCAGTCCTACTACAACTGCGACAGCCAACACCTGCACGCCTAGGCCCATAATTGCATACCCATAGTTCCCCCACCTGCCCCTCCTCTACAGCACTCATCCTTACTGTTGGTGCAGGTGGTGTCTACCCACACCACTACACACTGCCCACTCTCCGAGTGTCAGGACCCATGTCATACATTGCGTTGACCCATGGGTTATCAGGCTTATACAACCTACTGGTCCGTGTATGTCTGCAGCCTGGTTAGATGACTCATGACAGGAACTGACTCCAATGATCAGTAATTTTGGGGGTGTCCCACAAGGGACATTGATGTCTTTGTTTCAAGATTAGACCTGGCAGGTCTCTCCCACTGATAGCATCCTGCTGTGTTCTGGGAAGCAGTGGTGTGTTTACTTTTATTGTGTGTCTGTATGTTTCACTGGTCTACTAACTGCGTGGGGGGGTTGATGCTACGTGTTACACGTTTGTTGATTGGACCCCTCACTCCCATATGCACAGCCTGTGAACATATGTAATTCGTAACTGCTGTATCATATCCTAGCTATATACATTATTTTTACAAACACACACACACACATATATATATATATGTATATACATTACTATATACAGATATATCTGTATATGTATGCATACATGTATATATTTATATATTGCTGTTTATATATATCTAACAACATATGGGTGTATGGGTGTCTGCATATGTATATATCTATATGTGGGTATGTATATGCATTCTGTCTCTGTATGTATACATTTGTACTATGGAGAGGGAGAGATATATCTCCATGTAGGTATGGTAGATATACACACACATACCTCTACATATATACATCTACATCTGGTTATTCCATTCCTTGCCATGTAGATTATACTTTGCTGCAGTGGGACTTGTAGCGGGTGTTATATATATATATGTCTATAGGCAATGCATACCCCCTTGCAGATGCACTTAAACATGCTTACTGGTGCTTATTTAAGCTTAAACCTGCTTACTAGTGCCTTATTCATTATGTCACTGACACTTCGCTTCAGTTCACTTTTAATTGTTATTATGCAGGTTTTACAGCAGACAGATGTCAAAATATGTTCATATACAGATTACCAATGGAAAACTGTATGTGCTGCAGTGTGATTTAGAACAGGAATGTCTGTTCGTTAGGTGGATGCTCTAACCACTACACTATTGCTGTGCTTCTTCATTTGCATATATACCCATATACCCATGACTCCTAGTTCCCCAAACACCCATCCCAACACTACACTAACACAGCAGTCATCCATTCTCCAGTTGGATACATGGTGTATCTACACCAGTACACATTGGCTACTCCCTACTCCTGTAGACAATCCCATGGGTTGACTCACTCCATGTATCCTCAGACATCCCAAACATTTAGTCCACAAACATTGGTGAAATGAGTGACCAGTAGGACACTATTCACAATTTTAGCGTTGTCCCACCTGGGACACACGTCTTTATTTCAAGATTAGACTCTATATTTCATTACATCATTACTCCCATTAACATGACACTATGATAAATTAATAGGTATGACTATGTGGTAACGCACACGTTACACTTGAGAGCTAATGTACAGGTTCGGCAAAATTATTTTACAATTATGACCAGTTTAGTGATTGGCATTGCCATAGCAGGCAGATCACAGGAATGATTCCATGTGTGAGAAAGTCCTCACATTTGATTTTTTGAGAACAGCGCTGACCTCGGGCATTGTACACACTTCTGCGTTTTAGCAGTTTCGTCCCTTCCCTCTTATGCACATACTATTATTCTATCTACTGTCGGGGTTTGTAGGTGCACTTTCATGTTATTTATGTCTGTGAAAGGAATGAATGTGTTACAGGGAATGTACTTCTACATATAGATGTATGCATGTGTGTATGCATATATACTTATAACGAACTTGCTGACCTCCACGAGGTGGGCCAATTAAAACCAGGCCATCCAACCCTGACATACCTGGATCCATAATGTCATACCCATAGTTCCTCTACCCCACCCGTGTTCGACATACACGCAAACCATCCATTTTCTGGTTGTATCACAGCCATGACACACCTCCACACAGTGGCCTCTCCCCAGCATTAGGGGCCCTACACGTATGTTGTCCCAACCCATGTATTATCAGGCTCTCCCACCATTTAGTCCTTGAACATACCTGCTCTTGCTTGTATAATGGTCGGAGGTCCAACCATCCTAGCAATTGTTGGATAGTTTCACCAGGGACTATCATGTGATTGTTTATAAAGTAGACTTAGCAGATCGGCAATGTTATTCCCACTGGTAGTATCCTGCCTATGGTGTGAGTAGCAGTGCTTTGCTCACCCCTGCCCAGCTGGGTATGACATACACTGACAGCAATAAATAATACATAAGTTGCTGTTGATTCCCTTCTCATTCTTTTTGTATGCTTTATTGTTATGACGTTCATTCTTCATATATATATATATATATATATATATATATATATATATATATTTTTTTATATATCTGTACATACACATGCACATACATCTACATAATTATATACATTTCCTATGCTGGGCACTGCTTCCACCTGCACAAGCGCACTCAGACTTGCTTACTGGCACTTATATATGTTTTCTACTGCTAATTTGTGCTTACACCTGATTACTAGTGCCTTATTCATTATGACACTACCACTTTGCATGACATTACATCACAAGGGCGGGAGACTTAAACCTTGACACGGTTATTAATAGAACGTGCTGGAGGGACAGATTCATCACCCAGAGACTCCCTATGCTGTGGAACAAAATCCCGGTACATGTGAGGCAGAGCACCTCGCTGGCCTTGTTCAAGAGGAATCTTGACCAATGGATGAGGGATCGCAGATATACCCCAGGGATTACTTCAGTGTCACTGCTTGACAGAGGCACAACAAAATAATAGGCATAGTTTTATTCAAACTAAAGGGGTGGCGAAAGCCAAATAACTATGGGCTAGGCTTATAAATGCCCTTGGGCAGATAGCCTAGTATGAACCTATGAACCTATTAGTTAAACATTTCATGCGGTACTCCAGTTCACATTTACATGTTATTATGTAGGTTATACAACAAAATGACATTCCACATGGAAAATGATATGTGCTATAGTTGGCCTTGAACCGTGCATGCCTGCTCATTAGGCGGATGCTCTAACCATTACACTATTGACGTCATCGTTAATTCCGCATGTTTTTCTCTATTTGGTTGATTTTGATGTGTAAGCTACGCTAAGCAGGGGGCAGCAATGGACAAACATGCTGCGCTTCACTTACACTTTCAATATTGAAGCAATACAAATGTAAAATAGGGACATGGGGGAATCTAATTGTGAAAGTTCTAGGGACGGGTCTCAACATTCCGCTACTTGCTTGTGTGTTTACTACTTTGATTTTATTTCAGTGTTCGTGGACACTCTTGTATGCTTAGCATACATTTCAGTATCCACGGACACTGAATTAATTGCTTACTATTAGAGGCGGGCTCTAACACTAAGCATAGTAGGCTGTGCAACTATGGGGGCATGTTTCCGCCTCTGTAGAGCCCTTGAACACACCCTCTGTGCTCGCACATGTTTCCTGTGCATGTCGAGGGTGTGGCAGCGCACCCTCATAATTATTCATATGGTGCTGCTGCACCATCTGTAATGGGGATGCTCGGCGCAAGGCTAAAACCGTCCTTGAGCCGAGCTTCATGAATCCCGGGGAGGGACTTTTATTAGGTCTGTGTAAGCACATGCTGTAATCCCTTGATTTTCTTTGTTAGAAACCTCTGAGGTCTCTCCAAGTGCTGCAGGTGCTTCGTACTGTATATGGTGAACGTGATGTTATACTCAATTATGGGCCAGATTAGTGCCGAGTACAGAGGGCTTATAATCTCTTTCACTCTCAAGGTGATGCCTTTAATAATCAAGTGTGTTATGTAGAACGCCTTCCTTACTACAGTAGACACATGGTGGTCGAAGTTAAGGTCACAGTCAACTTGTGATCCCAGGTCCCTTACCACTTCATGGGTACTTTGGGTATTGTTGTTGATTTGATAGCATGAAGGGACATTGTTTATGCTGCAGGGAATGATGATGCATTTCTTTGCATTCAGTTTGAGATCATGACTAAGAAAACAGTTGTTGGTCTGTGTAAGACCCTCCTGGAGTATACTGACATAATTTGGGGATTCAATAATTGCACCCAGTTTGCAGTCGCCTGCAAATGTGGTCAGCCACAACCCTTAGTTTTGACCTGAACTTCTGAGAAGTATTTACAAAACAGTAGAAGGCCCAACACTGACCCCTGTGGCACCCCACTGGTAACCAGCCTGCTGGTTGATGTGGAGTCACCCACTTTAATAGTGTGTGTATGGTTTGTGACCCGGTTGGCAACCCATCTTACATTGAAGGGGTTTACATTCAGTTTGTTAAGTTTATTGGTAATGCCTGAGTGTGGGATTGTGTTGAAAGCTTTTGCCAAGTCGAGGTATGCTGTGTGCACATATTTTCCCTTGTCAATGGCCCTGGTCACATTTTTGAAAAAATTCTGCCAGATTTAACAGGCAAGATCTGCCTTTGACAAAGTTGAATTGGGTAGGATCCAGGGTTTGGAGGTTGCCTATGTCTTTATTTATGAGGTCCATAATGATACATTCCATTGCCTTACAGATGAGGCTAGTCAGGATTATGGGTCTGTAATTCCCTGGTAATGTTGCTAGGGCACCTTTGTGGTGGGGAATAACTTTTACTGTTCTCCATTCTGCAGGAACAAAGGCTGTGGTTAGACTATGATTGAAAAGAGTACTTAATGGTGATGCTAGTTCATGTTTTAGCCTGTTTAGAAGACAGCCTGGGATGCTCTCTGGTCCCATAGAGGCTGTGTTTTTTGCCTTGGACAGGGCTTTGATGACCTGTTCTTCAAATATGTAGGGTGGAGATTGAGTTTGCAGAAAGGTTTATGATAGGTTTGAGGGGAAAAGGGGGTGAAATTTTCACCAAACCTATACACTAGCAGGTTTGCTATCTATGTGGGGTCAGTGTGTGTGTGATATCATTAGTCACTAGTTCTGCACATGCTTGGTTCCTACATTTTAGGCTATGTATGCAACTGTAAAATGTCTTATGGTTATCCTTGGCTGTGATTGCCAAGTTTTTCTCAAAGAAGCCTTTAGAGGATCTGACAAGTTGTCTTATTTGCCTGTTGAGGCTGGGGAGGGTGTTTTTCCATTTTTGGGGTCTCACCTTTGTTTTCTTGGACAGCAACTTTTTTGCATTTATTGTAAAGTTTATTGATGCTTGATGTCCATAATGGTGGGTTGTTTTTACTTGGAGCTCTGACTGATTCTTTCTGGTACAGCCGAGTCTATACACTTATGAAAGTGATTGTACAGGACCTTAGTGCAATATTTGGTGTAGTTAACACTTCCAACTGGGAGCGGGGCTTGGAATGCATTTATACCTTCACCCAGGAGAGTGTAGTTTGCCTTGGTGAAGTCATTTAGTCTGATTTCACCCTTTGGAAATTTTGGTGTTAGTGTCAGCTTGAAGGTGACTGATTTCTGGTCAGATTTAACTAATGAGGGTCTGGCAGTTGTGGTAGCGCATCTGTTTGACATGTTCTTGATAACCAGATCTAGTATGTTTGTTCATCTCATCGGGGTATGAACAATTTGTTCCAGGGCATTTGAGTTAACAAAGTCAAGGAGCTTTTGCTATAGTGAGTTAGGCCTAGCGTATGTTTCCCAGTTGATGGTGGGGTAATTGAAATCCCCCATAACCAGTGTGTTCGATAATATTTGGATTGTCTCCAGTTTGGTCAAATAGGTTTTGTCAGGACCAATGTAGGGGGATCTATAACTGGCTATGACTTGACTGGGGGTCTTACCCACCCTAACCTGAACTTGAAGTAACTCCATGGAGTTGTCCAGTTTAACTAGATGGGAGGTGAATTTATCTCTAATAATGATAGAAACACCACCTCCTTTGATTCTCACATGTTCATTTTGTGGTCTGAAGGTGTGGAAGACATTGCAGCCTTGCAAGGTTGGGGTACTCTCTGAGGCCTTGAGTCAGGTTTTTGTGACTGCACAGACATCTACATCTTCCAGTGATAGAAGTGCTTCCAGGATGTGCAGTTTTTGGTTTTGGCTCCTAGTGCCTAGCATCATGACCCTTATTTTGTTATGGTTGTCAAATTTCACATTGTTAAGTTTGTTTTCAAAACCATGCCTAAAAGAAGCACTATGGGTGAGACAAGAGCCTTTGCCAGCAGCTGAAAGCCTGGAGGTGTCAGGTGCAAACAGCCTCTGGCAAAGCAGCGGGTTTTGTCGACCATGGCTTCCCAGGCCGACAGGGACTGGGTCCCCTTTAAATGACACCAAAAACTAAGCCAATTATTGAAATTAATCATTTTTTTTTTGTTTATATTGCGGCATCCTTCTAGGTGAGGGTAGTATGCTGCTCAAGGCTAGGGACATAACTTCCTGGGACATGTACTCAGAGAGGTCAATTGTGTCTCTCTTCATATAGTTCAGTGAAGTACACCTGAGGTCATTCACTCCAACATGAACTATGACAGAGTCATAATGGTACTTGTTGCTGAGAGACCTGAGTGCATGCATGATCTGATGAACCCAGGCACTGTACAGGCAGCTTACCATGACTTTCTCCTTGTCCAGCCTGGTGAGTGGGATATCTGTGTGTCTCACTACTGAGTCTCCAATGACTAGAACATTTGGTTTTAGAGTGTTATGCCTTATGGGCTTGGTAGGTAAGACACTGGTGTTGCTATGTGTCATGGGTGCTGTGGGAGCTGTGTCTTGTGTTTTGGAGGTCATTGGTGTTTTGGTAAGTTTTTTGAGAGAACCTCCTTGTATGTTGATTTTTGTGTTAGATGCATAATGTGTGTATGAGTAGTGGTACTATTTGCATGTGTAGTGGTGGGTAGGTTGACAACCTCTTCAGTGTTGCTGTTTTGAGTGTGAGATAGCATGGATTCAAATTTTAAATACTTATCCAGTAATAATAAGTCATTGCTGCTTCTGGGTACTAACTCCACACACGGTTAAGATGACCTTCTCATTGCCTAATGCAAGCAACAAGAGTTACTGGGGAAGGCATGCATGACTGAGATGAAGGTTGTGGCATGCCTGCTCAAGCTGCTAGTGCTTGAAGGAATGAAAATAACATTATGGCTTACATTTGTACCTGAGTCATACTTACCTTGTGCTTCTCTGTGGTAAGTTACTGTCTCCTGGTGTTCCTCACAATTTGCAGTTATCTCCTCTGTGGCTGTACAGTTCAAAAAGAAGAAAATAAATATGTATGAAAACATAATGAGTAACTGAGTTGGCTGGCTAGATCATTAATGCCATATAACAGACAGGTTATGTGTCAGTATACTTACATAATTGGGGGGGGGGGGTTCCTAGTCTGAAATTCAGCATCCCTTCCTCTTAGGAGGTCCTGCTTGTGCTTCTTAAGGTAAGTATGGTGGTGATAACATTGTTCCTCATTACATGTAATGCCTATTGCATTGGAGACAGCCTTGGCTAAGCTATTCCAAGCCTCAGCCTTATATTGAGACCTGGTATAATCTCACTGCAGCAGCCTAGAGCTTAAGTGCTTCATAGGTTCATAGATTAATACTAGGCTAACTGTCTTAGTGGACCATTTTAAGGCTAGCTATTTCCACCAAATGTGAGAATCAAACCCTGCACCTTGTTAATGGTAATGGTAACGGTAATTACCTTAACGATTATGCCAACCTCAAGCATGACACAAATATCCTGGACTCCTTAACACCCCACCTTTGTGCTCTAAATGTAGCACCATTCCTTCTCTCATCAGCCACATCTGCAAAAGTCAAGCTAACCAAATATGTCTGAATTGGTGGCTAGTTCAGATATTGCATGCTACTGGTGTTGTACAAAGATGCACAGCCTTGCCAACTGCATTTGCACAATTGAAAGCAGACAGACTCCTTGGCTGACACAATGTCATTACATACATCACAAAGCAGTAAATGTGCGAAACATGGCATTGAGCATTGCCATGTATGATACTCAACCCATTAACACAAGTTCCAATGTTCAGCAATGGTATGCTTAATGGCATGGCTTTTAAGACTTGCAGTTTTGAAAGAGAAAGATGATGAATTATGACATATGGTCATGTTCAGGCTTACACAAGGTAAAAATATTACTGTAAGAGCTGAGAATCGAGCCCATGGGATAAAGGATGTAAAGAAAATGTCATTTCATTTAATTTATTAACTGACATTACCACAAAAGAACTACATTTCCAGCTTAGAAATTAGACATGCAGTAATTTCAGATACACATTTCAGAGAGGCATATATGTGTGGTTCTAATGCTTTCTTGGAAAGCATTCCTATGCAAAAGTCATTATTTCTGTTTGTAAATATATTTCATATGGAAGCAACTGAATGTGCTGATTAATACAGGTTGGTTTGTGTTAAATACATACTTTAAAAGACATAACTGTCCTAAACACATAGTTTGGATATGTGATGAGTCATGATGATTACGACAAAAGTATTGTGCCCATCATACATATGCAAGTATATACTATAATCATTGCTTTGTCTAAGAAACTTGATACACATTAGCTTGAGGTTACATGTGAAACATTAATGATATATGCTAAACAGAAAAGTTTCATTATGCAAGGATTACTGATAACAGTGCCTGCAAAAGCAGGTTTAACATTATCAGCTTTCTTTAGTGTTACAGTCTTAATCAAAATGTAAGTAATGGGCTTCATACACCCTTTGTAAAAAGTATTTTTGTATCTGGCTTTGAACCCTTAATCAGCTGTGTTGTTTATCTAGTCACTGCCCTTACATCTTGTGTCATAGAGATAGCTCTATGAAAGGTGGAATTTCTCCACACAGTTCTGTCCAGAGTACTGAGGAAAGCGCACTGCTGCCAGGCATGTCTGTGGTACCTAAGACAGCCTAAACTAAATTTTTCATTTTTTTCCTTAGGTAGTGAAAACTGTTTGCACACTGCCAAGTGGGGAGCAAATGCAACTTAAAATGACAAAAAAAGAAAAGTACATATTGTGAATAATTGCAGTGTGATCTCTAAACAGGACTCAAACTATGCCTCATATGCCTTATTTCTCTCAATTCATATGAGATACACATTATGCCACATAGACAGGTATGTGAATGGTGGATTTTCTCCACTCAGTACTGTCCAGAGTGCTGAGGAAAGCACACTGTTGGCAGGCATGTTTGAGCTACTTGAATTAGCCTAAATTAAATCTCTCACTTTTTTCCTTAGGTAGTGAACCGTGTTTGCCCACTGTCAAGTGGAGAGCAAATGAACCTTAAAAACATGAAATAAGAAAAAAATGCCATATTGTGAATAATAGCAATGTGATCTCTAGACAGGATTCAAATAATGCTGCATGGGCCTCATTTCTTTTAATTCACTTCATTTATACTTTGCACCACAGAATTCAACATCTGCCGGGTACATTTTATGAAGTACTATCCTTGTTGTGGAGGGCCACACAACAACACCAGGGATAATTGCATTACCTACGGCAGAGGGCAAATTAAAATGATATTATAAAATGAATATATGGTAGAGAAAAATAAACTTAATGACATGCAATGCCTGGGTATATGTAGCAATGGCCATAGCTCACATCTCCTTGCAATATCAGACATGTACTTTGGGGAACATGTTAGCAGACTTGTAGTTAATGGCAAATAATGTGAAAGTAGACAGACTAATGATCACATGTTGTTAGCAAGAGTGATAAATGGTATCACAACATGTGATTAAATATGTATTTAGACAACCCTTTGTAAAGGTATCATTTACGTGGATTCAAACCATGCATCACATGTCTTTTATCTCTAAGCTCACTGTACTTACTGCTTCTGCCATCTAGAAAGTTAACTCTCAGGTGTATTCTCTTCACTGAGTACTATCCAGAGTGTTTATGGCAGCACAATGCCACCAGGTTGGTATATGCTACCTAAGGTAGCCTAAACTAAATTTTCACTTTTTCCCTTAAGCCATGAAATTGACTTTTGGACTTACAAGTGGCATGCAAATGCAGAAGCAATATTTCACAGAAGCATTCAAACAGCTTTTGGGGAATAATTACTTGAAGACATGAAATGAATCACATTGTATTTGTAGCAATGTGCACAGCTAGTAATGCATTACAGTGATACATTCAGCCATCTCACATCTCATTGCCACATCGGTAATATCATTTATGTCTTATAATATCAGGACTTTAGCTAATGTCATAGGAATGGAGAGGGGGACAGGGAACAGCAGAAATGCTTTCATTGCTCACACTGCACACACAATTAATACTGACATCATTTCAAATGACTTATCTGTCTGTCAGTTTTAGTCAATATTGACCTTACTTGAGTTTCCCACATCAACATTTTCATACAACAAAATGAGTGTCAAGGTTTAGTATGAACCCCCTCAGTCAAATGATCTGGGAGCATGTTTAAAACCCTAAGAAAGAGATGCAAACCAAGTGACACCACCATGGACTTCAAACAATGGTAAAAATCCTTTATTGGATATGAATAGACAGAAATACAAACGTGAATAAAATCCCCTTTTTTTCAAAGTCCAACGATAAGCGCTTTCGGAAAAATCCTTCATCAGATCATAATTAAAAGGATGGGGAACAATCATTTAAAAAGAAACACTAGTCAATCAACATGAAGTATTACACAATACTTTCTTTGGCATAGCCAATAAATGATGAGAAAAATACAGCCTCAATGAACCAATCAAAAGGTCTACAATTTACATATCAGGTACTGCTTATAGACCAATAGGCATACACCTATAAGCAACAGCTGCTCAATGGCTAGAGCAGACCAATAGGAGGCAGTCATTTCACATTTGTCCATAAAAACATATCAAGTTGACAGCCAAGGGTGAAAGCCGTATGTGGTAAACAACAATAAAAATGACTCCTTTAATAAATGCCTAAACAAGTCAGAGCCTTTTTGTATTGTAGTTTACAAAGAAATACAAAACAAGCTTAATCTTCTCCATAACATAATATTGTGGCACTGATTCTCCACTAAAGCAGATAAAAAGCGGAATGAAAGTGGTGTCAATCATCTGCTTAATTAAAAATATTTCGCAACAAGCTATGAATGACAAAACATAAGAATAGTGTGCAATAATATAAGTACAAGGGTATTTCTTGGCAGTGAACAGTTTTCAGTAAGACATTGCAAAAATAAACAAAGAGGTACAAAACAAGCCCAATTGTAGTTATTGGCCATTTGGGCAATCTTTTCCATCTCTCTCAACTTTCTGATTTGAAAGCCTGCATTTGCACTTGTTTCTGTCCTGTAACTTGTCTAGTGCAGATACAGATTCTTAGTTTTAGCACTTAAATTTGCTTATTCCTGCTCAGCAGTTGTTTAGAACATGTAAGCACTAAATAAGCTACTAATTACTATAGCACTCAACCTTCCTCATTACCTAGAGGAAAACAGTTTTTGTACTTACTTTTCTCACTTGCTTAGAGAAAAACAGCTCTTGCACTCACTTTCCTCTCTTATTAGAGGAAAATAGTTTTTTTATTCAGGCATGTCCAAGGGTCAGCTCCCAGTGTTCTCTCCTGTCTATCTGATAAATCTGGGCATCTTGAGGCAATGTAGAAATTGCCTCAGTAACACAGACAACCCTCTCCTCCTACCACCCAACACTACAACCTGTGAGAGATGCACTTATCTAGCCAAACTGGAGGCAAAGCTCTCTCCAACCAAGACTGAACTTGACAGTCAAGAGGAGAAGGTAAACATTAGCACCACACCACACTCATCACAAAGCCTCACTAAATCTACACAACCAAAATCCACACATAGTAACATAAAAACATTTGCAGAGGCTCTCAATAATAATCTGTCTAAGCAACAGAGACCTCCAAAGCAGAAACACAAGCAACCTCCATTCCCCCAACACAACCCAAATGACACATAACCCATAGACTCAGTGTGCCACTCAAACACAGCCAATAAGGCAAAACAACGTACCCAGCACACTAGTCATAGGTGACTCTATAGTCAGGCACACTGATGTCCCATTCACCAGGCTAAACAAGGAGAAGGTTACTGTCAGCTGCCTGTCAGGTGCCAGGATCCGCCACATAACCCACACACTCAGGTCACTCTACAACAAGTACAAATATGACTCTGTCATTGTCCATGTTGGTGTGAATGACCTGAGACGTACCTCCCTGGACTACATGAAAAGAGACATGGAAGAGGTCTTCGATCTTGTAGCCCAGGCAGGTATGACCCTAGCCCTGAGTAGCATTCTGCCATTACCCAGAATGATACCACAGTACAAGGACAAAATGATTGACTTCAACAATTGGCTAAGCTTCTGGTGTCATTCTAAGGGGATCCAGTATCTGTCTGCTTAGGATGACATGGTCGACAGACCACGATGCTTTGCCAGAGATGGCCTGCACCTGTCGCCCCTGCGATTCTGGATACTGGCTAAGGCTCTTGCTGCCCATATAGTGCTTTTTTTAGGCAAGGTTCAAATGACAAATTCACCACCGTAACAGGAACAGGAAAGTAAAAACTGAGGGTAATGCTACTCAATGCTAGAAGTCTAAATCTCAAAGTGCACTCACTTGAGGCACTCCTTAAAATGGAGAACACTGATATCTGTGCAGTGACTGAGACCTGGTTCAAGGCTCCAGAGAGTACCCCTGCACTACCAGGCTATAACTCATACCATACTTTTCGGCCATGTAACCTGTACCAAAACACCAAAGGTGTAGGTGTGTCCATATTCATTAAGGATGTCCACACCTCCAGGCTAGTTGCTCAGCACAATGCATCCGAGGTTATCCAAGTGCAACTAGCAATGGGCAAAACTGCAATCCAAATTGTAGCTTGCTGCAGATCCCCCACCATGCCTCAGGATTCCCACTCCTCTTTTCTTGATGTACTGGAAAATATTAGGGTTAAACGAAACACCTTAATAATGGGCAACTTCAACTACTCCACCATTAACTGGGAAAACTAATTGTGTACCAACTCCTTAGCTCAATGCTTTCTGGAATTCATCAACTCCAATGCCCTGGATCAACTTATCCACACCCCTGCCAGGGCAACAATATACTAGACCTAGTCATTACCAACACGAGTGACCGGTGTTCCACACCTGAAGTCAACTCCTCGTTGGTCCGATCCGACCATAAGCTAATCACCCTTGATATCCACATCCCGCTCCCACCCCCCATTAAGGAAACCATGGTAAAAATTTTCTCCAAAGCCAACTTCATGCTTCTTAAGACAGAAGTGGTGAACTTCATGACATCCATGCAGATGGACAATACAGTTACAACTGCTGAATCCTACACAAATGCACTCTATAAGCACTTACATGAGTGCATGGATCATGCTATCCAAAACAGAACCAAGACGCTATCCTTCAAAAAAAGGAAGCCAATCTGGTGGTCCCCTGCCATAAACAAACTGTACAGCAGAAGGAAGAAACTGTTGCAAAAGAGAGTAAAATCCCACTGACGCTAAGGACAACCACAAAGCATTCTATAGCTATGTCAAGAATCTTGATGGCAATACCCAGATCTGCTCTGAGTTACAGCACAACGGCAAGAAAATTACAGAACCAACTGATATTGCCAACATCCTGGCAGATAAGTTCAGTGCTAACTTTACCCCACCCCCTAAAGGGCCCATATCTATACAGGAAGAATGCAGAGTCCCTGTAATCACAACTACACAGGTAAAAGTGGCACTCTCTAAAGCCAAAAACACAGCATCCATGGGACCGGACAACATCCTAGGCTGCGTTTTACATGAACTTCGGAATGAACTGGCTCCCCACCTAAGCACCATGTTCAATAATAACCTCACATCAGGCTTTGTGCCCACTGAATGGCTCACAGCAACAGTTATCCTATTCCACAAAGGGGGAGCCACCTCTGATCCCGGTAACTATCGCCCTATTAGCCTGATGAGCCTGGTCTGCAAGGCCATGGAACGTATCATCATGGAACTCATAAACAAAGACATTGATAACCTCCAAACTCTGGATCCCACCCAGTTCAGCTTTGTGAAATGCAGATCATGGCTCCTGAACCTGATCGACTTCTTTGAGGCAGTCACCAAAGCCGTAGATGAGGGTAAGGTGGTTCACACAGCCTATCTTGACCTTACCAAGGCTTTCAACACCATCCCCCATTCTAGAATTATAGCTAAACTCACTAAACTAGGTATAAATCCCTATGTCACAAGATGGGTTGCCAAACAGGCTCACTGACAGAACCCACACTGTAAAAGTTGTAGACTCCAAATCTGACCTCAAACCAGTGACAAGTGGAATACCACAGGGTTCAGTCCTGGGACCTCTCCTGTTTGGTATCTACTTCTCTGAAGTACAGGCTAACATAGAAGGCTTCTGGCTAATGAAGTTTACAGATGACTGCAAACTAGGAGCCATAGTCAAGTCCCCAAATGATGTGGATATCCTACAGAAGAGCTTCACTGAGACAGATGCCTGGTGTCAGAGCCATGGCCTCAAGCTCAATGCCAAAAAGTGCAGTGTCATCTCCTTTGGTAAAAACTCTGTACCCATGAACTACCACATAGGCAGCAATCTACCTAACACCGAATGTGTGATAAGAGACCTTGGGACCCAGATGGACAGTAGTCTCTCCTTTGCTAGTCACATCACCACAGTAGTCAGGAAGTCCTTCTACATGGCACATCTCATCATAAAAGGGTTCTCATCCAGGAAAAAAGAGGTCATTGTTCCCCTCTACTAGACACTCATTAGACCCATTATAGAGTACAATGCCCCTTTTGGAATGTACCTCACAAGACATCTGCAGCAGCTGGAAAGGCCACAGAAGTACCTCACAAAGAGGATTACTGACCTCAAACAAATGCCCTACACTGACCATCTCAAAAACCTCCAGCTTTACTCCGAAGCATATCGCCTACTCCAAAGTGATCACTGCCTAACATACAAAGCTATGTCAAACCCAGAGCTGTTGGGCATGCTACACCTAAAGAAATCCCAATCCCTCCGAGCTACATGCTCTAGGGACTTAAACCTTGTCACCACAATAAACAGGACATGCTGGAGGGATAGATTCCTGTCCTAGAGACTTCCCATACTCTGAAACAGGCTACCCATCTATGTCAAGCAAAGTTCTTCATTAGAACTCTTCAAGAAAAATCTTGATGAGCGGATGGGAAAGAGGAAATACACCCCGGGGATCACTTCTTTGTCTCTGCTCGACAGCGGCACAGGAAAATAACTTTCTTGGGTGGTGTAAGCCAGGGCACCTTGTTGACTAGGCTTACGTAGGCCCTTGAGTCGATAACCTAGTACCTACCTATGAACCTATGAAACTATGAACCAATCTTCTCCATAACATAATATTGTGACACTGATTCTCCACTGAAAGCTGAGAAAAAGCAGAATAGAAATGAAATGTCAGTCATCCGCGTAGTAGAAATTTTGGCAACAAGCTATGCATAACAAACATAAGATTAATGTGCAATAATATGACAAGTACGAGGGCATTTCTTGGCAGCAGTTCTCAATAAAGCATTGTAAAAATAAACAAAGGTTATCTTGCATGCCACTGATATATTAACTAATATGAACATTTAGATAGCCATGCTATATAGTCTTCAATACTAGAAAGTATGTCTTAAAAAAGACATAATGATCCACTTCCTATGGTTTGGAAAGCATATAATGGAAGATATTAGAAATCATAATAAGTCATGATCCAATCAATATAGTTCAAGCAACTAGAATGCTGATTGGTCTTAGTAGGCTTGTTTTCTTTGTTATTGGTTGCAATCTCATGTGTTTGGATTGGAAGTTCCAGTTGCTTGAAATATATTGATTGTATCATGACAACTCCAATACAATTGCTGTGTTTTGTCCAATCATAGATGTTTCTCTAAATAGCTATGGGAAACTATGCTGATTGGTCCCAGTTGGCCATTTTCCTTGTTACTGTTTGTAATTTTAAGCACTTGGATTGGATGGTTTTAGTTACCTGAAATATATTGATTGGATCATGACAACTTAACACAACTGTTGCATTTTCCATAGAGCAGACTAAGAATTATTATGATTTCTAATATCTTCCATTATATGCTTTCCAAACCATAGGAAGTGGATCATTATGTCTTTTTTAAGACATACTTTCTAGTATTGAAGACTATATAGCATGGCTTTCTAAATGTTCATATTAGTTATTATATCAGCGGCACTCAAGATAACCTTTGTTTATTTTTGCAATGTTTTATTGAGAACTGTTCACTGCCAAGAAATGCCCTCGTACTTGTCATATTATTGCACATTAATCTTATGTTTTGTTATGCATAGCTTGTTGCCAAAATTTCTAATAAGCGGATAATTGACATTTAATTTCTATTCTGCTTTTTCTCCACTTTCAGTGGAGAATCAGTGTCACAATATTATGTTATGGAGAAGATTGGGCTTGTTTTGTACCTCTTTATTTTTGCAATGTCTTACTGAGAACTGTTCACTGCCAAGAAACGCCCTTGTACTTGTCATATTATTGCACACTATTCTTATGTTTTGTCATTCATAGCTTGTTGCCAAAACTTTTTAATTAAGCGGATGATTGACACTTCACTTTCATTCCACTTTTTATACGGTTTAGTGGAGAATTAATGCCACAATATTATGTTATGGAGAAGATTAAGCTTGTTTTGTATTTCTTTGTAAACTACAATACGATAAGACTCGGACTTGTTTAGGCATTTATTAAAGGAGTCCTTTTTATTGTTGTTTATCACATATGGCTTTTACCCTTGGCCATCAACATATGTTTTTATGGACAAATGTGAAATGGCTGCCTCCTATAGGTCTGCTCTAGCCATTGAGCAGCTGTTGCTTATAGGTGTATGCCTATTGGTCTATAAGCAGTACCTGATATATAAATTGCAGACCTTTTGATTGGTTCATTGAGGCTGTATTTTTTTCACCATTTATTGTCTATGCCAAAGAAAGTATTGTGTAATACATCATGTTAATTGGCTAGTGTTTCTTTTTAAATGATTGCTCCCCACCCTTTTAATTATGATCTGATGAAGGTTTTTCGGAAAGTGCTTATTGTTGGACTTTGAAAAAAAGGGGATTTTATTCATGTTTGTATTTCTGTCTCTATTCATATCCAATAAAGGATTTTTACCATTGTCTGAAGTCTGTGGTGGTGTCACTTTGTTCGTACCTCTTTCTTAAGTTTACAAAGCATGACATCTTCAGCAGTTGCAGGTATTTTTCTTCTTCATGTTTCAAACCCCGGATCACCTGAACAGTTTGTCTGAGCTGAATAACTTTGCACATTATGCCACAATGAAAGGAGTGTAACAGCTTTAATTTATTCACTCAGAACTGTTCAGACTGCTGAGGAAAGTGCAGCAATGCCAGTCTTCATTGACTATTGATGACAGTCCAAATAAAATTTAGCATTTTTGTTTACCTTGGACAGTGAAATTTAGTTCAGTTTTATTTATTTATTTATTTATTTGGCATTTCTTTACCCGAAAAGTGTGACTGGGTCATGAGGTACCCATTTTCAGCAAAGGCACTGGGAGACAAATTCCAGGTACATATAGTTAACAGAATGAAAAACTAAACAGACATAATAAAGCTATAACATTCAAGAACAAATATGAAACCAACACATTAGTTTGTCAGAATAAAAACTCAACAGTCATAATAGTGTTCAAGTATAAATTATATGAAAAGCCTGATAATAGGAAGGTGCAGCATTATTTACATAATAGATGATTATCATAATGATTATTAATATTTTAGAGGTCATGAAATATGGTAACAGATTATACTGGTAAAGGTGTAGGATAGTATGAGTAGAGAAGGGTAGGGCGTGATAGATGGGATGGTAGGAATAGATGTAGAAAAGGTATGAGTGTAACCTCAGAGGAGTATGTGTAAAAGAAGGGAGGGTAGGGTAAGTTAGTAGTGGGGACAGAGAGAGAGTAGAGGTAGAAAAAGGTATAACCGTACCTCAGCCTGGGTTCATAAAGGAGCAAATACAAGCTTTGTTGAAGTATTCTTTTATAGAAGCTTTGAAGGAGTGCAGGTTAGTAGCAGTTTTGATAGTTAAAGAAAGTCAGTTCCGTACTTTTGCCACAGAGCAGGAGTAAAGGCTTAGACATGGGGTTTTCTTAAGTTTATAAGTTGTGAGGAGATGTTTGTCTTCATGTCTGAGATGCTTAATTGGGATATACAAGTTGATTAATGGGCTAAGAGCAGGACAAGTTAGTGGTGTGTGGATGATTTTGTATACCATAGTAAGTTGCATGTATTAGAAGTAAAGGGGGAGTTCAAACCATCTTAGGGAATAGAGGGCTTTACAGTGATGAATTAGAGGGGTTGCAGTGATGTTAAATTTGACAATTTTGTTATAGCAGCTTTCTAGTTTTTTTTTTCCTAAGGGAGGTCTGTATGTTAATCAGAACTGGTGCCTCATATAAGAGTGAGGACAAGAGGTAGGTTTTGCCAAGGGTAATTTTGGTAGCTGCATGAGGAAGTTTTTATTCCTGTATAGCATGCCTAGTTTTTGGTGTTTTTTTATGCTTTGTATGTGTAGGTCAAACTTGAGATTATTGTCATTTGTGATACCTGGTAGATTGGTATGCTAAACCAAACTGATTTCAGTATTGTTGCTGAAAAGATCTTGAAGCTTGTTTTGTTGGAACTATGAGGTCTGTGAGTGAAGAAAAGAAGCTTTGTTTTTTGGATTCAGTAGAAGTTCAACATTGGAAAGCCATGTATGTATGGAAGAGAAAGCTTGTTAAAATGCTATTGAATGATGCCAGTCAATGGTATACAATTCCAAACATTGTGCAAATTATGCAAGAAAAAATACTGAAGATCAAATACTTTAAATGTATATTTTTCATGTTTAAACAAATTTGTTATGTTCAACAGGGACCTGTATGGATTTGAACCCTTAAACAAGGGTTTTGAAAGCAATCATTTTGCAATTTTCCCAGCGCTGCCACAGACAAAGACATTTATTAACAAGGAGAGTAAGAGTTTAGATGTAATGATAATGTGACATCATATCAAGTCACATTGAAAGAGCAACAGAATCACATTATGAAGGTTTTCCTATCACTTTTGACAGTCAATGTCTAGATGATTGGGATATTGAAAATGGTCAGCATAGCCATGTACCCACACAATATTAAACAAAGACTACAAACACTGCAGGTGTATCCCTTTCTTTCTGTATGGTGCATCATCCCATCATCTATGCTTTCATAATACTTGTGGTCAATAAAGCCAGCATTTGAATGTTAGGTATGTCACTCTCCAAATCACTCAATGTACTTTAAGACTTTTTGATAAGTCTCCTCTCCCTGACACACCCTCAGTAGGTGTCCATTCAAGAGGGCAGACAATGAAAGCTAATTGTTCCTGCAGTCAAATGAGTCATAGACTCCTGAAAGCCACTGACAGGGAACAGTTCTCAATGCTCATCCTTGCATTGCTAGGGTATGTGCATATAATTGTGTAGTTCTTATACCATATTTATATTCCCCACACTTACTGCCATTGTTGGTATTCAGGAATGCTTATGATTTCACACATCATTTGCATACTCACAGTGCTCACTGGGTTGATGCCACACTAAAGGAAATTTATAGCTAATGCTACTGTAATGTAATGAGGAGGGTATTTTGAACCACAGAGCTTGATACTGCTAGGAAAAAAAACACTTTGGGAAAATTATCTATTTTCTACAGTGATGTATTATCACGGCATTTTGTTGTTTCTTGAATAATGCTTTTATTTTAACTTTTAGAAGGTGAATTTCAGTGATTACTGAAAAGTACTTTTATTTTATTACAGGAAATAAATTCTCCTTACCACTACTAAAGACACCAAGGGTAGACAAATGAACAAAGAAAAAAGACCTTAGGTGTCATCCACAGCTTCAGGCTTCAGACTGTTAAGAAACAATTTATTAATTACTTAAAAAGTGAAGCTGACAGGATGTAAACTTTACTAGAATATGATGAACTGAAAATAGTTAATATCCAAGCAGTTGTCATCCACAGCTTCAAACATCAGGCTGTTAAAACTCAATTTATTGAAAGCTTAAAAAGTGAAGCTGACAAAATGCAAACTTCACTGAAGTACTGAAATGATTAGCCTAGTAATTAACATACACAACTTCAGGCTTCAAGTTTTTAAAGCACAGTTAATAGATGCTTGATAAGCAAGGCTGACAAAAACATATACTTCACTGGACTGTAAAAAGCTGATGAAATTGTTCAAACGATAAGCGCTTTCGGCAGATGCCTTCTTCAGATCGTATGAAAGTGTGGTTAGATCTTCCTGTTTATAAAGGAAACACAATCAAGAGCTGGTATCTAATTGTCTTTGGTGTTCTTAAAGGCACAGGACAAAAATAAATGTTCAAAGTGGAGATTTGTCTCCTATAATGTAGTTCAATGTTGAAAATGCTAGAATCATGTATTGATGTTTGGTAGGTTTCTGCTAGATTTTAGAACAGGTCTGAGAGGTACTTTTGTATTGAGACCTGGGGGTCGATTGGCTCTAAAATTATTGATCCAAAAGATCTCTCTCATTTCTGTCCTGTTATGGACATCTCCTTCCCTGATATTTTGAGTGACCACTTCCACAGCTTTAAACAAGAAATTATGCGTATGATGGACCAATACATGTGCTGCTAAGGTATTATGTGGAACTTTCTGATCAATGTCTCTGACATGTCATAGAATGCAATCCTTTAGTCGTTGGTCAGTTTTACCAAGGTAAAAAGCTTGGCGCTTGCGACAGGTAGCCAAATAGATTATGTGGCTAGTAGTACAATCAGCATAAACATCGAAATGAAAGTTACGTCCAGATACTGGATGAAGAAAAGTATTACTAGTATCTAAATAAGGACAAACTTTGCATCTGCAGCATTTGAAAGTACCTTTGTGGTCTGATAGACCACCACGTTTAAAGCCATCTTTATGCCATAGTAATCGCTTGATATTCTTTTTATTCTTGTAAAGAAACCTGGGTCTCTCTCCAACGATGTTCTTTATTTTGTCATCCACTGTCAGAATCGGCCAAAATTTCCTGATCACTTCACAGACCTGTCGATTGTCTGAACTGTAAGTAAGCATACATCTAAATTCTTGAGGTGTTGTATCATTAGACTGTCTTTGTGATGCTTGTTCAGACCTCTCTGAGTAATAAGGTTGACCTCTTTGCTTTCTATAGGCTTGCACCTGTGAAACTGGTGGAAAATTATTTTCCTGGTAAGCCCTATCCTTCAAATATCTGCGTAGATTGGATTTCTTTTCCAAGAATTCCTCCTCATCAGTACAAAGTCTTGAGACTCTTAAGATTTGATTGTCAAAGATATTATCAAAAATATGTCTTGGATGCATGCTCTGCCTGTGTAAGAAATGATTTTGCCAGGTCTCTTTCCTATGTACCCCAGTAGAGAGACCTTGATTTGGATGTAAATGTATCTTAACATCCAAGAAATCTATGACTGAGGATGAGTGTTTCATTTTGAACTCAAGGAAGTCAGTGCTGTTGTTAATAAAGCTGACAAAAAGATCCAATTGGTCAATTCCTCCTTTCCATAAACAAAAAACATCATCCACAAATCGCCCATAATAGACAAGTTCATTCTTCCAGATATTTCCATCACTGAAGATTGTTTTAAATTCCCACTCAGCCAAGACCAAGTTTGAATAACTGTTGGCACATGGAGTTCCCATGGCCACACCCCAGGTTTGCAAATAAAAGGTATTGCCATACATAAAGATGTTATTCTCAAGGACTAATTCCAGCAGAGAACAAAGAGGTTCCGTTGTTAAGTTATGTCTAACCAGAAAATAATGTAAGGCCCTTAGGCCATACTCATGGGGGATCACAGTAAAGAGACTGGTTATGTCCATAGTTACAAGCAGAAGGTTATCAAAACCATCCAGAGACTTAACAGTGGAGAACAAGTCTTTCAAGAAGCTGCCTGTATCTTTTAGGACAGTGGTAGCATAAGGCAAAGCTTTCTTGAGTTCATTTTCAACATACATGGATATGGATTCAGTGATCCATCCTCTCCCAGAGACAATGGGACGTAAGGGATGGTCCAGAAGATCTTTATGTATCTTGGGTAATCCACCAATGCTGGGAAACATAGGATGAGGTGTTTCAAAAAATTCATATAAATCTTGACTGATCCTTCTTTCCATCAATAGATCATAGGTGCTACCTCTGATACGTTCAATTCTCTGATTTACTTCTTTCTTGCTCAATTTGCGATAAGTCATGTTGTCATCCAACATCAGTGAAACTTTATTATGATACCAGTCTGCATCTATCACTACTATGCAGCCACCTTTATCTGCTGGTTTAATCATCAAGCTATCTGTCCTTCTCAGCTGTTGGAGAGCCTCTTTTTCTTTCCAGAAACAATTCTTAACTTTATCTGTTGTACCGCTCACCTTATTTATCTCATCCTCACACAATTTCATAAAATGTTCTACTTGAGGAGGATTAACTGAAGTAAATAAACTCAATTTCTTATAGGTCTGCTGTTCTTTCATAGAACCTTCTCCAAAAATACATTTCAGGGACACGTTCCTGCAAAACAACCTAACATCCGTCATGAATTCATTCGCATCAGAAGAAACAGCTGGAATAAAACTCAATCCCTTGTTTAACAGGCTGATAACATCAGGATCCAGTGTGGTCTTAGATAAGGTGACTACTAAGTCATTACCCCCAATATTTAGTCCACAAACTTCTTCCATTTGCGTTCTTGACTCTGCATCCTCTGTGGCCTGTACGAATTCTCCCTCACAAAAAACGGCAATGACCAGTTTACTGGTAGGTGCGTCGTCGCTTCTTTAGGTCTAGTAGCACAATTAATGGTGGTGTTGGAATTACCACCATCATTGGTATCATTAGCACCAGTACCTCCCAGATCCCTGATGACAATATCAGTGCTGACAGTAGGAACCTCCTCTCCTGTAGATAAAGTCGAAGAGGGAAGAGATGTTGATGAGGTAGTAGTTGTTTGAGAAGGATGCAAAGTGTTAACAGTCTCTTTTACAGCCAAACCTTGTATGGCTTTCCTTTGTTTGGTAGGTTTAAAATGGGGATGTCCTCCACTAGTATTGCCCTCTCTAGGCCATTCAAAGATATGACCGTTGGTAAAATCCCTATGATCTCGATTCAGTTTACCCATTTTTTGTAGTTTAAGCTTATTATCATAAGTGTTTAAGTTCACTTGTAACTGTTCAATCTGGCTTATTTATTTTATTTTATTTTATTTATTTAACATTTGTTAACCGGGAAAGTCCGACTTGGAATGAAGCCAATTTTCAGCGGAGGCCCGGGGAGAAAGGCTCCAGATGCATGTCTTTGTAATGTGGGAGGAAACCGGAGCACCTGGAGGAAACCCACACGAACGCAGGGAGGACATGCAGACTCCACACAGAAGGCACCCCAGCCAAGAATCAAACCAGAAAACCTCTTGCTGTGAGGCGACAACACTACTGCTGCACCACTGCGCCGTCCTGGCTTAAATGCTGGTCCTGCAAATCACAATGTTCCAGTTCTTCTTGTTTTTTAGAAATAAAAGAGGGAATTTGTTCTTCTTCAGGTTTAAAAAAATCAATGAGCAGCCTCATATATTTTTGGCTAGTTTCCAAATTGATCCTTTGCCATTGAGCTAACAGCTCTGGATAAGTGTTTCCATAGGAGGGAAGGCATTTAACTCTCATTCCTCTTGGTACTATCTGATGAAATAGGCAAGCTTCTAAACGGAAGCGTTGCCATTGAAGCCTTTAAAGGCAATAAGCAGCATTTTCTACTTCACGTGTCAGAAAAACTAGCATCTACTGCAAGGTTTGTAGTATTAGGTGCTAAACAGTCACTACTAAAATTAATAGTTAGAAGTGGATTTGCAATGTCTCTAGAAAAACCAGGAAAATTGCATGATTTTGCTTTCACTGCTGCTCCTGTTTGCCCTTCTGCCATGTGTAGAGTGGGAGAAACAAACAACAAAAACAGGAAATAAATTCTCCTCAGCACTACTAAAGACACCAAGGGTAGATAAATGAACAAAGAAAAAAGACCTTAGGTGTCGTCCACAGCTTCAGGCTTCAGACTGTTAAAATTTATTAATCTCCACTTTGAACATTTATTTTTGTCCTGTGCCTTTAAGAACACCAAAGACAATTAGCTGCCAGCTCTTGATTGTGTTTCCTTTATAAACAGGAAGAGCTAACCACACTTTCATACGATCTGAAGAAGGCATCTGCCGAAAGAGCTTATCGTTTGGACAATTTCATCAGCTTTTTACAGTCTAGTGAAGTATATGTTTTTGTCAGCCTTGCTTACCAAGCATCTATTAACTGTGCTTTAACAACTTGAAGCCTGAAGTTGTGGATGTTAATTACTAGGCTAGTCATTTCAGTGCTTCAGTGAAGTTTGCATTTTGTCAGCTTCACTTTTTAAGCTTTCAATAAATTGAGTTTTAACAGCCTGATGTTTGAAGCTGTGGATGACAACTGCTTGGATATTTAACTATTTTCAGTTCATCACATTCTAGTGAAGTTTACATCCTGTCAGCTTCACTTTTTAAGTGACTAATACATTGTGTCTTAACAGTCTGAAGCCTGAAGCTGTGGACGACACCTAAGGTCTTTTTTCTTTGTTTATTTTATTACATGTTTTTTTTTTATCCTTTTATTTTGGCATAGCCATGTCTGCGTTTCTAAAATAATGCTACTGAATGCCACATGACCAATTTGTTTAATTTGTATGTCATTTGATGTTAGAACAGTTATTACAGGATGATTGCATTGTAATTATGTAGGAAGGTCTGGAATTTGTACCCTTTATTAGCAGAAAAAAAAGGAAAAAAGTGTGTTTTGCTTCTGGATTTCTACATGATTGACCTCCACTGCAGTGGATATCTCAGTTATAACAGTTTGGTGTTACATTTTTAATGCTACATTTATAATTAAACAGAAAAAACAAACAGCATAATGGAAAACTAACTTTTGTTCCAAAATAAAAAGGATTTCTGATAAAGTTTGTTTTTATTTTGGAACAAAAGCACTAATACTTGCATATTAAAGGTCTGCTTGTGACTGGTGCAGTGTTTATTATTCTTTTGTTACATTTATAATTGTAATTTTTAATGCTGCAATGTACTATACAGTTAAACCTGTTTTATCTCCATTACAAAATGTTATAGATTGGTGCTGATCTTTTGAGTTTTGAATAAAATTCTTTTTTTGGGGGGAGGCCAAATTGTTTAGGGGTATATTACATATTTCCATATGGGAGTAATAAGTTATGTAACATATTTATTTTTTGTTACAGGTTCCATACTTATCTTGTCATTATTGCAGGTACAAATTGTGTCCTTGCAGGTTGTCTCTCTATCTGGTGTCATCACACTGCTGCCATCACAACATAGCCATTACATGATTAAGGACATGGTTAAGTAAATGTTGTGCTGTTTAGAAGCCATAAAAATTCCTATTTATATGTGTGTGGAATGTTAGGCTTTGAGCTAGGTACCAAGTGATTATGTTACCTTTTGCCTCTTAGTCAGAGCCAGGGAATACTGTGCATGCCTCTGTCTGCCAGCACCATCTGCAGCTGGTATTTTCCTTCAGATTCTTCATTTATACCTTATGCTGATGTTACTGGCCCTACCTGTGGTCCTTGAATCTGTGGATCTACCCCTTGCTGTCCTTGCTGCAGCCATTTCCTGAATATTATATTGTGTAACACTGCAGAGACTATGAGTATTTTGGCATGGGTGCCTGGGTCTTACTGCAGTGCACCTCCTGATGTGTCTAGACACCAGAACCTTGATTTAAGTAGTCCAAAAACAAATTCAGTAATATTCCTAGTTTGGGCATGGGTGTTGTTGTGCCCTTGCTTAATGGGGTTGTGTGGATGTCTCACTGGTGTCATGATCCAGGGCTCCAGTGCATAACCTGCAGCCCCCACTAGATGTCTTTAACAAATATCACCCTTTACAAACCTAATGTACAGCACACAAGTGTGCCATATGTCTGAGTTATTAAAACTGCTTGGGTTACCTGCATAGACATTGTAGATGATCCCTTGAGCACATACCTCTCAACCTCTTACAGTAAGAAATCTGGACAAAGCCATAAATAATGGGAGTACAAAGGACCAAAAATAGGGACAATTTTTTAATATTGCTTATACAAATTTAAAAAAAAATAGAATAGTAGGTTTTGTATTTGCATGAATTTTCTGAAGGGTATGAAGTCTAAAACTCAAATGTCTGCCATTATTTTCTGACTTCAGTCTTCAATGATTTGCCAGAAAAGCACAGTTCTATAAAAAATGGACCAAAAATATGAGGCAAAAATCTGGACATTATGCAAAACTCTGTTCAGTTGAGAGGTATGCTTGGGTATTACAGACAACTTGACAGTTTATCAAGTGAAAACCTTTTCTGTTTATTTGCCTTCTCACATGTTCCCCAGGTGGAGCTTTTATTTCTATATTTGTGCAATCTGTAGACCCCAATATATCAGAGAAGTGGGCTACTGCATACAGTTCTAGCATGGTTCTTACTTTCTCCTGTGGGGTTTGTGGGAAACAGACATGCTTTCTTGAATGTAGCAGAATTGCACTTAAAAACTGATGTAATAATCTAGCTGCGGATGACTATGACACCCCTAATATATCCCCTGTGGGTTTCTGGACAGTACCACTAGCTAGTAATGCTAAACATACCTTTGTTTCCAGTAGGATATGTTTTCCATGATTTCCCTGGGCCTGAGGTAGGGACAGAAGAGATTGCGTATTTCTTCCAATGTTTCCACCCTTTATATCTCAATAATTTCTGTGTTATGCAAAACATGATAAGTCAAATGAGGTCTAATCACCCTTCTTCTTCTTCTTGGCTGAGGTCTGGCAGCAATAGCACCTTGAATTATAGCCTGTTGCACATACAGCTTAATGATGGCAGCAGCAAACCCTGACATTTTTTTTTTGTAAATGTAATTGTGGCTGTATTCCAGAGTTTTGGATTTCAGGGCAAATGGCTACACTTGAGTGTTCATGATAACTTCATAGGTTCATGAATAGCTCTGGCATGTTGGATTGATTAACTGCATGTTATTCAGCTACTTATGCTTTCATTAGCATATTCTGCCATTTACTTGTTTGTTAGTTTAGGACCAGTTAAGGTACTTAGGGAATCCGGTGACCTATAAAGGTGATCGCACTAGGGGTCGAGAAGGAATTTCCTGTTTTTGCCCACTGGGTTTTTCAGGTTTTTGCCTTCTCCTCCGGGTAAGATAGACAAGTTAGGCTAGATTGTCACAGTCATGTAAGTGGAAGATAGGAAAGGTAAGGGAGGCCAAGGTAAGTGAGGGGGGTCACGGGACTCTTCAGCTGGACCTTCCACAGGCCAGACAGCCCCAAGGGATTGTTGCCAGGGGACTTACCAGCCCGGCAATGGCTCTTTGGCAGATTGTAAGGTGACCCAGAGGAATTGTGATGAATTTTGAAATGAAAAAGCTGTTATGATGTGGGTATGTTGACCCAGAAGGGCTGGATATTGACGTGCTGTCTGTGGCCCTGTAGGTTTAGGGGAATGCTATGAAAGAAATAAAATGGCCTCCCTGACATTCCTGCCTTGCGCACATCTCAAAATACTTGGCTCCTTTCAGCCGATATTACTTCAGTCTCCTCCCTTTGCCAATTTAAAACCAAACTCAGACAACATCTGGCATTAAACTGGCTTTGTCACTGTAACAAACCTGGATAACCCTCCTTATACATGCATATAATATATTGCTTTCTGCCTACTGTATGTATTCCCCTGACTTAAACCAGGGATAACTATACCTGTAAACTTGTCTATAATGTTTTTTCATGTATTCTCCGTAAATACTTACATGTAATTATGTCTTCATTGTTATAATTTTGCCTCTGACTACCTTGGAGCTTTTCTCCCCAGGCCTCTGCTGAAAATGGACATGTATCCCGTCGGAC
Organism: Protopterus annectens; assembly: GCF_019279795.1. Classification (NCBI taxonomy): domain Eukaryota; kingdom Metazoa; phylum Chordata; order Ceratodontiformes; family Protopteridae; genus Protopterus; species Protopterus annectens. The sequence continues at coordinate 1,632,399,711 of NC_056737.1, forward strand.
TATCCCAGTCAACAAATGTAAAATAAATAAAATAAATGAATATGAAGTATCATGCTGTCATGTGTGCATCACACAGCACCATGTACAAAAATAGCAGTACTTAGTGTAGGTGTTCATGAATCTTCCCCATACTTTTTTTCAAGCAAACCAATGATTTCTCATTTGCTATTTGAAACCATATATGTAGCAGTTCATAACATTTTAACATGTTTGTTAATGATATAGCTATAAAACAGTTTTTTAAGTTCTGTGGGCAAGAAAATGTGAAACTTGACAGCACAGCTAAGAGTACCTATTAATCTGTAGAATAAAACCCTATTTTACACATTCTCAAATTTCCTGGAAAGATGTGCTGAGCTGTACAACTGGTGACCTAAGTCTGAATTTTGTTATCTCCTAGATATATTCTATAAGATCCTAAGCAAATCATATTTCTTCTTTCTGGTTCCCTGCTTGCAGATGAAGATCAATCTTTGTAGGTTTACTTGGAAACAAGGTGAACAAATTAAAATAAATAAATGAGTAACATCATTCCTCCATCTAAACTGGCATTTCTTTTTACTTTAGCAGGATAATTCATGTCAGCCATATGGAACTGAAAACACCAAAGTAGCTTCATCAAGCTTCTGGGCAGTTATGCAAAATCCAGACAGTAAAATGCAATCATGATCAGAATCTAACTTATAACTAAATTTGACCAACATATTTTTTTCACGGAAAACAAAACCATCCACCTTCTTATAGAGGCCTGTACACTGTTATGATTAAAACTAACCCATGGATATCTATATTATTTCACTATAGTGGGGAAAGAAAACATCCCCTTTCAGTTTCCAATTTCCCAACTCTGATTTCCAGCAATCTAGACAGACATTAAGATTCTAGCAATCAACTTTCACAAAAGTGCCCATCAGTATCCTCTGACACTGTAAAATGGCTGTTTTCTAACATACTGGTGCAACTTAAAAGACAGAACATAATAATGATATGATCTTGCATGAGAAGTAATAGTAGTTAGAAAGACTTTTGCAATAATAATAAAGTCAAAATGATCTAAGCAATTCCATTTAATGGTAACATAGCAGACACTAAGAAATAATATATAACTGGTCAAGGAAAAAAGCACTAAGTACTTTTCAATGGAGACAGATTTCTGGTTATAAATATAACTCAAGAAGTGAGATGCATTTAACACAATATCCAGAGTACACTTAAAAACAATGAATTTTATTTTACACGTATTAGGCGTGCTTTGCTGTCAGTAATTCAAGTTTTATACCATTACTGCATTTTTTGAAGGATGTGACAAAGTCCAGAGTAAAAATTGCTGACTTATATTAAATATATAGAATGTGCTGTTTATTTCAACTGCTTTATCATTCTTGGCATTCTATAACAATGTTTCAGTCAGTGCAAAACTGATCGCATGCTGAACTGTGTCTAAAGTTGTTTGTGAAATGTATTAGTATTTTTTTATTAGAACAGTTGATCAAGACTCCCTTCTGGCACAAAATACACAGATGTCTACAAATTCACATTATGATTAAAACAGGATATCCTTATTCAGGTGTTATACACTAAAGTGGAAGAATGAACAATACTAAACATCTCTGCAAAACTTGGACTGCCTTCAGAGTGGTCAAATACCAACTGCTGAGCTATGCATATTAGAAAGTTACTGGCTAACAGATATCTGTACTGTTGAACTGCAGTATTCAAAGAAATGTAAGCAAATGTCAAAAACTCTGAACACAGGTGTCATTAAGTGCATGCCATTTGTATTAAACATAGATGGACTCAGTGAACATTTATTTATTTATTTGTTTACTGGGATATTGTACTGATCTCAATTGTCCATTTGCAGGCATGGCCTGGGTGAATGGGATCACATAAGAAATTAACGAAACATATTTATAGATACAAGAATATGCTAAATTCAACTATTGCACAAATCACTAAAGTAGAAAAGTGAACAATGCCAAGCACTTGGCCAACATTAATTCAGTCATTTATTGATGGAGATGCAAGATGTTGGACACTCTGTAAGTACCCTCTCCACTGGTAACAAAACAAGTTATTGCAGCTAAAGCTGAATTAATAGCATTAGAAAGGGAGAAACATGTAACTGAAGATAAATCACACTATTTTGGACTATACTTACAGAAACCCCTGGCTTAAAGAAAGCTCTAATCTGCCAGCTATTTATCTGCAAAGCTCTCCATGTGTAATCTCAGGCCTGAATCAACTGAAACTCTCCAAACTAAAATATGCCAAAGGAGAAAGAATTAGAAACAATGGAAACTCAGACCACCAAAACCAAACTCTCTGTCACAGCATCTCCTGAAAAGGAAGTGGTTACTAAAAGGCTGAAAATAAATAAACAGCAAGAAGAAGCTAAGCAGACGAGTAAACAGACTTCTGAAACAAGTTTTCACATAGATGATCTAAAACAGGCTCTGCTTCCACTTCAAACTGCAGTTCAAAGTTTTTCAGACCATCTCTCCAGTTTTGGGAAAACAATAAACCAAATAGCAGAATGTATGGATATCACTGAGACCAAAACACAAAATAATGAATTCCAATTAAGTAAACTGAAAGAAGAAATTGGCACCAAAACCACAACAATTACAGAAATGCAGCAGAAAATGGTGGATCTTGAAGCCAGGAGTCAATGCAATAACATTCTAGTAAGAGGTTTACCCAAAAAATATGAGCACAATCAGTTACCAGTAGTGATTAAACAAATATTTGACAGCTTACTCCCTAAAGAAGACAGAAACAATGAGATAATTATCGAGAGGGCCTTTAGCTCACTTTGTAGAAACCAGGAATCAGACTTGCCAAGACAAATTTATGTAAAACTTCTAAACTATCAAGACACACACAAAATCCTGATGGCAGCTAAAAAGCAAAAATATTTTCTTTGGAATGGTTCAAAACTAACGCTGTCACAAGATCTACCCCTCGGGATCAAAAAGAACAGTCAGTCCCTTGCACCTTATTGCACTGACTTAATCAAGCGTAAGGTTAAACTCCAGATGAGATACCCAAATACACTCATCTACCAGTTTAACGATGTTAAATATCTGGCATCTTCACCCAAAGAAGCCAAATCAGCCTTTCTGAAAAGTTTCGGCAAAGCTCCAGAAGTCTAAATCCTGATAGGCTGGGTAAAAGTCAAACTGACCGATTCTAGTCACCGGAATCACTCTTTGTAGATACATGTCCTGAAAAGCATAATCAAGATATGCTATGGCTATTAAAATATAAAAAAAGTGAGTTTTGTACCTGCACGTTAATTCAAGTAAGAGAGGAACGGAATCTCAATTAAAGGTTGTAGTAGGGAGACGCTTATGGTGACTCCCTCATGTATTTTCGTCAGGTACTTCCCATCCACCTAACTTCCACTTATAGAAGCAATGAATGGTGAAGATTTCAATGAGATGAGTTGATCCCAACTGAGAGGAGCAAATAAAGAGCGAACAATTAACTGCTCATGCTGGGGTGAGACCCTGTTAACAAGGCATTACCTCAGAAGTTATCTTGGATGCTAGATGCGGATAGTCTAAACATACAACTGCAATCTACTTTCATTAACGATGTAGGTGTTTTTTAATTCTTTCTCTTGGTACAATATGTTAAAATAGGGAAATCAATTTTCTCTTTTTTACTTTCTCTGTGACTTGAACATTATTTCAAATATGCTGCCACAACGGGATATGGAATATGTGTTTCCGATCTACTCAAATTAGTAGAGACTAGGTAACAGAACTATATAGTCTCATACATTAAATGCGAATATTCAAGCTTTTGGTATTAAGTTAAAGAACTGGTTACTGGGTTTTATACATAGTAACAGTGAGTACACATTTTCTGGATGGAATTAAGTGCCAGCTATTAAACTGCAATCTAGAGATTATGGTCAACTAGTAATTAAACATCTCATAGCAACTGGTTAAACCACTGAAGTACACAAGAAGTAAAATGGTGGTATATGTATGATTATTTCTTTAGGCTTGATGAACCAAATAAAAAAGAAGCAATACTAGATTGCAATTAGATAATGTTAAGATATATGTGTTTTGTCAAAAATTGCTTGTGATACTTTATTAAATGTTGCATTTAGAACCAAACTAGAGAACTGTTCATTAAGAAACATGGATTTTGAGGGGGGAGAAAATCTGTTGCATGTGTTGGGGGCCGCAGATGAGGCTCATGCCCATAGAAACTGTGAGAGGAGTGACACATCTCTGACACTGGCTTGTATAAAACTATTTTTTTCTGTTGTTTTGAGAAATTATTCTCATTCATTCATCCTGATTTAAAATACAGCCTTCTTCTGCCTTTCATACACACACACATGCCCACATGAAAGTGGACACTAACTTAAGTGCACATATACACAAAAAGTTTGTACACTTTCAAAATTTGGGAAAACTAAATAGTAATGCATCATCAGAGTCAAAATCTACCTTTTAATGCAAACATGTTTTAAATTTATATAACTTAGTTCAATAAAAAAAAAAATGAAAAATGCATCTATATAATTTTGAAACTTGTTGACAGTTTCAGACTGGGGAGATCTAACACATGGTTGCTAAAGTGTAATATAAACTTCTTTACAATTTCATGGACAACTATGATCTCATTTCTGTATGGCATAAAAACTGACAAGTAGTAATAGATTTTGTTTAAACTGGGCATGGCAAACAAAATGTCAACATTAACAGACCTGAAGTTAAACGCTAGGCAAAATCTAGCAAGATAGTGAGATGAGCAGTTTTGGAATATGTTAGCCTGTCACCAAATGATCAACTGGGAGTAAAATGGTATTGTGGTGCAGATTGATGAATGACCTATTCTTGGATGATTTTAGGAATGTACATTAGTTTACGTTATGTTTAGAAAGTTACAAAACTTAAAGGCTACATTTTTGTTTTTGTGAAACAATTCTCATTATTATTTTATCTAATAGCCTTACACTATCAAACTCTTCTAGATAAAGGTGTAATGTGGGTAGGCACAGGTTTAGTTCTAGGATGGTTTAAAGCTGCTAAGTTGAGCTATGGTTATAGGTATAATAAAGGAGAGAAGATTGAGGAATTAAAATATCCAAAATCTTACTTAACAAAAAAAAGAAATGATTGATAGGATTGTAACAACATGCAGGTTATACTTGAGACAAGGAATCAACAATAATGACTATTCAGTTAAATATGCTAATACATTCATATCCTCAAATACCTTAATCAGTAATACGTGTAGCTCCCTATGATAGGTTGAATGGCAAAAATATTAGTGCCTAATACACATCAAAGGTAGTTGAATGTGGACAATTAATTAATGCAATGTGAGGGGACTCTAAGACAAGAAAAAGAAGAAATTATTGGTGCACTTAATATATCAATCTCGGACTAATATCTTCATTATACAGGAAACACACATGCTGGAAGAGGATTGGAAAAGGAATTTAAATAAGAAATGGATTAAAACTATCATTGCCACTGGAGACAGCACAAATTCAAAAGGGGTTGCTATCATGGTCAAAGAATCACTTCAAGATCACATAATCGATCATAAATCAGGCAAAAATTGTAGCTGGTGTTACTTGTAAATATCAACCCCTAATTTATGGAAACCAACTCTGTTACTCAACATATATTGCCCATGCTCAAAACAACAAGGTTTTAGCTCTGAAATCCACAACCTATTAAGTAATTTTCCAGATCATTATTACATAATAGGTGGGGAAAGGATTGCAGTGATAGATTCTTATGTCGATCGTTCGAGTAAATTAAACAAGTATAATTGTCAACTATCACTAGCCTTAACTGACTTAATCTCAGATTTCCTTCTTCTCGACCCTATCTCCTTTAGAAAAGACTCAAAGAAAGATAATTACTACACATATTATTCTAAATGCCATAATTCTTGGGCTCAAATAGATCTTTTTTTTAATCTCAGAAGATTTTGCAAGAGGAAAGTTAAAATACTCAAGTGAACCTAGATACCTGTCAGATCATTCTAAAATTATGTTAGATATAATTTGCTCAGACACATTATTTACACCTGGATACCGTAGATGTAACTGGTCCTTAAACAACAACATCCTTCTTAAATCTGAAGTGGTCAAGGATATTTCTGATACCTTAACAGAGTTAGATAATAGTGTTAACAATACTGATATGAGTGGTTTGTAAAACAACAATTAGAGGTTTCCTGATTCAAAAATCATCATACTTTCATAAAATGGGGAAACAAAAAAGAAAATCAGCTAATCAGGAAACGTAAGGAACTAGAAAAGAAAATACAAATAACCCAAGACCCTGAATTAGATAAACAACTAAATAAAACACAAAAAGAACTATTCGACTTGCACCAGCAAAATTACGCAGTACAAGAATTAAAGTTCATAGCTAAATATTTAGCTGGAACCCAAGTCCCTTCCAAAACACTTGCAAGATTAATAGAAAATAAATGAGAGACCTCTAGAATAACTCTCTTGCAGTACCAGGGCAAAATATTTAAAACAGATGAACAAATTATAGAACTATCTAAAAAAATGTATACAGAAATCTAAAATGCGAATACTCAACAAGCCTCAATATATGAAGTGGAAAACTTCTTAAGAAATTTCAATTTCCCTAAAATAAATGATACTCAAGCAAGTCTCTTATCAGCCCCTGTCAAACAACAAGAAATAATGGAAGTAATCAAAAACCTAAAAACAGGTAAAGCACCAGGCCCAGACAGATATACTGCAGAATTGTATAGGACATTCAATTTAAAGATTTCTTTCATACTCTTAAAGGTATTTAATTATATTAGAACAAATGGGATTACTGACCTCCATTTAAATAGCTCCAAAACAATACTAATTCCTAAAAATAGAATTGATAGAGCCAATCCCCACAATTATAGACCGATTGCCTTAATGAATATGGACATTAAAATTCTAACCTCCTTACTCGCAGAAAGACTGAAGAATATTATGACATCTATTATCTCGCAGGAAAAACTGGATTTATTACCAGCAGACACACATGGGACAGTACTCTAACTCTGGATGCTATGATCCAACTCACCAAAAAGGAAAAAAATCCGAGATATACCCTAGTTCTAGATGCCTGCAAAGCATTTGATAGAGTCAGTTAGAACTTTCTACTTACAACCTTATCCCATTTCAATATCCCCAAAGACTTCACAAATATCATAGAAACCTTATATAATAACTCACATACATACATATATATCAATAGAGCTTTGTCAAACCCAATTAAAATAACCAATGGAACAAGACAGGGATGCCCACTCTCTCCGCTCTTATTTAACCTATACATTGAACCCTTTTTCCTACACATCTCACAAAGATCCTTTCACTCAATCCCCAAAATTTTGAATTCCAAAATCTCATTATCTGCATTTGCAGATGATTTAAACATATATTTCCAACTTCCTGCTATAGACATTAGAAAAATAATACTATCAACAAATAAATATTCAGAAATCTCAAATTATCAAATTAATCAAACTAAGTCACATATGTTCCCCATTAACCCCCTAAACCATAAAGAAGGATATTTTACAAACTCCCCTTTTAAAACAGTATACTCTATTAAATATCTTGGAGCAAATTATAAACATAAACACCAATCCATGTTGCAAAATAATGTGTTTAGAACATGGAATAATATTACATGAGATCTAGATAGTTGGAAAATGCTAAAATTATCCATAATGTCAAAAGTGGGAATTATAAAAATGAATACTTTATCAAAATTATTGTACCATTTCAAAACTGCAATATTAATGATACCAAACCATTTCTTTCATAAAATTAATAGAGAATTATCCAGATTCATATGGTATCCCAAATCAGTATGGATTAATTATACAAAGTTAATATGCTCTAAGGAGAAAGGGGGACTGGACCTACTAGACTTTCAGTTCTAATAAAAAATTACTAATGCACTTAGACTTATTTCAGTATCGAATTATTCAAAAAATAATGAACAATGGTTGCCAACATGGGTAAAGATCTGGCACCAACACTTGCTTTCTAGTAAAATTAATCCCCAAATCACTCTTTACATAACCTTATCCAATATCAAGAGCCTCAAACTGAATCAGAGTCTTGTAGCTAGTGTTAAAAACTTTCAGGATTGGATGAGAACCCTAAAACTTGAGAAAGCCTTAGCTCTTCTTCAACCAATACATCTGAACCCTAATATCATAATAAATAATAAGATGTTTAATTTGACGGACTACCCACTAATCAAGGATTGTACGGTGTGGGACATCAACAAGCATAATAAAAAAACACTACAAGAACTATGAGAGACTTTAAGGACTGGAAAGGAATATATTGCCATTCTAAGACAAATTGGAGAGACCCTTCCAGTAATAGTAATCCATTTGTAAACAAAAAAGAGTTGGTGAAATTTACAGAACTTTTGGAAAAACTTACAAATAAAAAGAAAGTAATCTCAAATACATATAAACTTGTGACCTCTCTCATTTATGAAGACACATTACTATTTTCCACCTATTGGGATAATAAGGGAAATATAGCCTCAAAAGAACAGAAGCATGAATCTATTAACCATACTATAAACTTCTCTCCATTTAAAAAAATGTATAGGTACATAGTTGATGATTAATAACAACGCATATTGCACCCCCATGACTATAAGTAAATGCGATCTTAACTCTTCGCCATCATGTAAATGCTGTTCTCATCTGCAGGCAGATCTCCACGTCCTGTGGTTTTAAAAATATTCACAAAACGTGTGGGGTTCTCTTAAAATATGCTTGCAAAAAATGGGTTACCAAAACTTAACCCTATGTTGGGAACTAGCAATTCTTCATATCACAGATTTAAAACTCACCAAAATACAGTCACATGCTCACTTGTTAAACTATATATAACAAAAAACTGGATTGATCGTACTAAATTGACATGGAAAGGTTTCAAGCTATGGCTATACAATATATATCATCTCAAAAATTAATTTACATGAACCCTAAGAAATGCACCTACTATCAAAAGCTATGGAAGCTACTCTTTGTTAATATCTTGTTGTCTTGAGATTGGCTCATGTCTAATTTAAAGACATTTTGGCTATCAGAACCTGGTTATAATAGATGAATTTCTTAATTAGCATGAATAGCTAACTAATAGTTCAAGATTATGATATTGCAGAAACACGTTTGAAAATAGTGGATCTGTTGTTTTCCTCACTCTCTCAGGATAGCTCAGCAGCAGCATTATAAATAGTGTATATATTTTGTTAGTAGCAGTTTGTATAATAATATGGAATGGCTTTGTTACTATCATAATAATTAAAATCTTGTGTTGTCAGTAACCTATCTTACATCATACAATGTATTGCCCAACATTTCTGTATGATAACCAAGGCAAATAAAATGTTATTTTATAAAAGAAAATTCAGCCATTTATTAATTAAATTATGATACTTTTATCTTATCCAGGCTTAGGAGGAAAATTTTCTAAAAGATTTCTTGAGAAATGTTGAAAAATAAAATATTTGAATAACTGCATGTCTCTGAAAAGAAGATTAGTTGATTATAAACAGCAAATAATTCTAAAAGCTTTTGCTATGTCTTTGGTATTTGTTTAAGTTTTATTTATTTTACTAATGCATTTTGGTAAAATGTCATTTTTCAGGCATAATCATTAAAGTCTGCAGACAAAAATAAACAGCTGCTGAGATGATGATTTATGGAATAAACTAAATTAGAGATATGTTTCATAACGCAAAGTACAACAAAGTGTGAGGTTATAAAACAGAAACACACAGATGCACAGATTATACAGATATACATTTCTATATGAATTCCATATATTAAATGTGTCTACACTCAGTGATACACTTGCACATGATTTGGATATATATATTTGCACATGAACTGTGTGTGTGTGTGTGTGTGTGTGTGTGTGTGTGTGTGTGTGTGTGTGTGTGTGTGTGTGCATGTTTTTTTGATGAGCATGGGTGTATCATATATAATGTGTTTGCACATTCTTATATTCAAATACATATTTATTATGTGTGTGTATACACACACAGTAATATATATTTGTTCATGAATATATAAACAAATATGTATACTCAAACAGTGATATATACATTTGTTGTTGTGTGCATCTGTGTGTGTGTTTTAGTGAAATATATAAGCTTATTTTTAACATTTTCCACTCATTCCTTCATTGTGAGTGTATGTTTATGTACAATTTACAATATCTATTTATCAAGCTATCTGTCTATATAGGTGTAACTGTAGGAGCAATGGGTCGTATAGAAAAGACTGTACAATAACTCCCTATTAATATTCAAAAATGTGCACGCTGATTGGCCAGCCCAACCAGCGTGCCCATTGTAAATCCCACAATATACCAACGGAAAAAGGTTTGGTCGCCTGGACTTTTTTCCATTGGTATAAACTGCCCCAAAACCATTTTTTTTTACAATTAAAAAAAAGAGAGAAAACGGAGCAAAAGAGACTTTCTTTTCTCCATTACTTCCGTTTCAAAGAATTGATGTACTGGGTACGTATGGGAATGCAAGTCCCATACACATGTGCAGTACATCAAAATGAAGAAGCAGTATACCACAAGTGGTGGAAGAACAGCAATCCGCCGTTATACAAAGACATTATTTAAGAAAAGTATTTTTTTCTTAAATAATGTCATTGTATAATAGCAATAACCGACTCTGTGGTTGTGGTATATTGAAGATTTACCCACGATTGCCTTTGTTTAATCACTCAGGCTTCACCCTCGTGATTAAACCACACCAACTGTGGGTAAATCTTCAATATACCACACCACGTCATCGGTTATTGCTTAAGTTTACAATCATATTTAGATATGCTAACAGTACATGTAACTCCATATGAATTGCAGAAGGAGTCATTACTGGGCACATTGTTGGTGCTGTAAAGAACACTTTTGTCTGACAGCAAAGAGTGAAACAATACTAATTTCATGAACTTTAATCGTACTTTGACTTAGGAACGGGGTACATTCCTGTCATGGTATTAGAAACTCAAATGATTTGGAGAAATTAAAATGTGTAACTCAAATGGTATAATACTCATTTGGTAGAAAAGTTTTTGTGAGTGTAAAAGCAGACAATTTACAAATGAGTGAATGCTCATTTGAGTGAAACATATATGGTTAAATTTAATTTTATATAGTGTAGGTAAGCAGGAGTGATCAGGTAAATTAATGTTTGAGTGAAAAAACAATGGTTGTGAAGATGTGTAAAACTGTGTTGCTAGTTGCTGTGAATATGCAAATGATTGCAGGTTAGGGCTGGAGTAAGGGGTAGGTAAGGGGATAAACTCAGTGTTGTGCATGTTTTGTGTTGTGTGCTCTATGTCTTTTTGTCTTGTGTAGTGGTACTGTTAAGGAAATGTTTTTTAATCATGCAATGTATAGAGGCAGGGTTAGGGTTATGATTACAGTTAGTACACATGAGTAAGCTGGTGGATGGGGTGAATATCTTTAAAGAGAAGTGTTTTTAGTATGGTCATTCCAATGAAGTCTCATTATTCATTAAGATGAAAACACTAAACTGTGGTTTAAGAATTTTTGGAAGGCATTGATATACTTTCCTTTTGTGGTTCTTAGTGGTTTGTTGGAACATAACTGGTTCATACCATCAGTTTTTTTTATTTTGCTTCACCATTCAAGATATAAGAAGTCTTGGACTGATGAAACCCTAGTATCTTGAGATAGAGAGCACAGATTGCCCCTAAAGAGTCTATATGACTGGTAGAGCTGGTCTTGTATTCCTATGATCTTTCTAATTAGGATCCTCTGGGATCTCTCTAACTGCCTAATATGTCTAGCAAAATGCATCCCAAATGAGGCATTGTATTCTATGATAGGTCTGATCAGTGTATAAAATAGAGGGCTAAGACTTCTTTGGACCTAGAGATTAATTCCTTATCAGCTGTGGCACATAGAAGGATTTTCTAACCACTGCTACAATATGATGATCAAATGACACTAAATTATCTACCTGTGTTCCAAGGTCTCTCACAACATCTTCATTTTGGAGTGGGGTAGTGTCTATGCTATAAGCTGGGCTGAGAGATTGTTTACCAACTGCAGCAATATTACACACTTTAGCATTTATTTTTAATCCATTTTCTGTGCACCAGCTATTAATATGTGTAAGTTCAAGAAGTAGGTTCTGCATGTCAAAAGGGGATTTGAGGATGGCATCCAGTTTACAATGCTCTACAAACTTAATTAAACAGAGATCCCACTTTTTCATTTGAAAATTAGAGCAATATATGCCAAATAGTAGAAGACCTAGAGGACTACTAAAGGGACACTACTGGTTACCTTGGTGTTCTAAGAGGATGCACCTGCCATGTTCATTATGTGTGATTTCTGTCCTCAGCCAGTTTGGTATCTATCTAACTACCTAGTAATCAATTTGGAGCACATTTAGGTTATTAATTATGTCAGTATGTTCATAGGTTCATTGGTGAATACTAGGCTAACTACCCGGAAAGGTCAGTTTAAGCCTAGCCGATATCCGGAGGTCAGATCAAACTCTGTACCTTGTTTCTGTGAGGTGAATATGTTAACCATTATGCTATTGTGTGGTATGGTATCAGATATTTTGGCAAGTTCAAGATATTCTTTGTGGATAGCATGTTGTCTATTGCTTGTGTTTCTCTCTCAAAGAAGTTTATCAGATCATTAGACAAGTTCTACCCTTAAAGCCAAACTGCTTAGGGCCAAATCTTATAAGATTTTTAATATCATAATTTACAAGGTCATTATAAGATTATTTTTAATATTATAGTTCATTAGGCCATTTATGACTAGTTCCATGGCCTTGCAGTTGAGACTTGTCAGGCTCATTGGTCTGTTGTTTTCAGAGTCTGTGGTTAGAACACCCTTCTGAAGTGGTATCACAACTGCTGTGTGCCATATATTGATGGACAAAGCCAATGGCTAAGCTCAGGTTGAATAGCTATAGGAGAGGGTCCAGCACCACATGTTTAGCATTGTTATCAGGTCCCATGGAGGATGCATTTTTTTGTTTTGGAATGTACCTTTAGCAAGTGTTCTTTTGTGATAAAACAGGTTTGAGATTCTTTGGAATGTGCGAGGTTTGTATAGTTGCCTTTGGGGTGAAATTTGTACTAATTTTGTTAGCTAATATATTTGTAATAGCTACTGGATCTGAGCATGTGGTACCATTTTGAATAAGTTTAAAAAATGGGTGTTATTTCTTAATTTCCTGAAATAAGTAAAGAAAGATTTGTAATTATCCTTAGCGTTTAATTTTAGTCTATCGTCATCTGATGCCTTTGTCTTCGTGCTGGTATTTTTTAGTACATCTGATAATTTTTTGAAACTGACCTTGCCTTGTGAGTGTATGTGGGCCCCCAGGTTGGTTTACGCTTGAACTTCTCATTTTGTTTAGTTCTGGTAGGAATTGTCAGGTTAATACACTTATAGTGAGCAAAGAGAGACTTTCTGCACTTTTAAACCAAGTTTTAGCAATAATCCATACATACATGTGCTCAAAATGCAGGAGGGCTTCACGGTCAGACAATTTATTTAGACTCCTAGTACTGAGCAATGCAACCTTAGTATTGTCTGGCTCTTGATTTATTTTATTTCTAAGGTTGGGTGATCTGTTAACTGGACTCTTACTAAAAAGTCCCTATATGTGTAGCAAGGCATTAGTTAGTAAGAGGAGGCCTTGGAATGAGAGGGGGTATGCCTGTTTAGCAACTCACCTCTAAATAATACACAATGGATCCCCATGAATGACACCATTTATTCAGCAAATTTTTGAAATCTGTCATCTTTTCTTCATACCTCAGCATTACTGTTGGAGAAGAAAGGATTGCACTCAATATCAGGGTCTTTTCTGCATTTGTGATATGCATGGAGAGCTCAGAAATGTCTCTCTGAATATCCCCTAGGGTTTTGCATGTCAGGTTGTTTACACTCATATGCACCAGTACCATGACAAAGCCATGCTTGTTTATCTTGAGGATCTTGAGTGTTCTTTGAATATCAGATATATTAGCACCTGTAAGAGAACACACTATCACTCCATGTTTGTCCAGCCTTGTGACAGCAGAGACTGTGTGAATGACTGCGAAGTCATCCATCACAAGTACATTTTTATTAGTAGGGGGTTTATGTCTACTTAGTTTGGGGGAGTTTTTCTTGTGATTCTGAATGAAGGATGTGGCAGTGTGTGTTGTAGTGTTTTATTTCAACTGAGTACTGGTCTTATTTGACCTTAGAGACTTAGGTAATGACATTTTACTTCCTCAGTGTATGATTTTCCAGGTATTTGTGTAGAGTACTTTGAAGGTGTGTGGTGCTCACAGACTGTGTTCATATGTTAGAGGAATGTCTTAGCAAAATATTTGCATATCTCACAGTTGGTGAAATGGCAACAGTTAATTTCTTGTGATCATCAGGCAATTGCTACATTGCCTGAATAGACCAAGTACTGTGAGGCTAGTAATTGGAGGAAGACATGCTGGCTGGCCTTCTATTTAGTCAAAAATATAGAAACTCGGTATATAAGACTTATTTGTAAAGTATTTGACTTACTTGAGTACATTCTTATGGGTGCAGTATACCAAATATTAGTACAACAAAACTTTTATAGTATAATAAGTGAATATTGGTAGGGCTGATTGACAGGAGATAAGACTGGCCCTAGATTCTAACCTATCAGGCAGGAGGAAGTACTTCATGATGCTTTGAATGATCTGTCACACAATGGAGATTAGATGGCTATAATAATGCTAATGCTTCAGTAAGAGTTGTTTGTTTATTTTATATTTAACAATATCTATAGTGCAACTCAATTCATAGGAACACTTTCTGTACAGCTCCTCACTAATGCAACACATAAATTTGGAAGGTTAGCATAATTTGCACATGTTACCTTTTCAAAAAACAGATTAGAAATCATTTACAAAATCACTGGCTATGCCCATGCTCCAATCCTGACTGAAAACTGCTTTACTACCTGCTTTCATAGCTAACACTGTATATTATATATTATATAGTATCTCTCTCTTTGACAATGTTTGTTCCTTTCTTTTAGTATGACAGTGGAGTTTCCCTCCTTAACCCTCTGCAGAAAATAGACACCTATCAGCAATACTATATATTCATTTGTACTTCTCTTTTTTATTGTTTGAGTGTTTACTTGATTTAGTGTTTTAGTTTCTTTTAACTGTATTGATTTAGTGTTTTAACTGTATTGATTTAGTGTTTTAATTTCTTTTAACTGTATAATTAGTATTATAGCGGAGCTTTTCTCCTCGGGCCTCTGCTGAAAATGGACATGTATCCAGCCAGACTAGCCCGGTTAACAAATGTAAAATAAATAAATAAATAAATAAATAAAGACACATACTGGAGCATGAGCCAGATCTGGCAAAAGGAAAATGACAATTATATCAGTTTCTACACTGACTCAACCAGTACAGGAGAGTACTGAGTTAGATGGAGTTTTGCCTTTTCCATGTAAAATTGGATTGTTAGAACCTGTTTCAAGGCAAAATAATTAAGTTTCTTCAGAAAATCTTGGAATAAATTAGGTACGCCCTTCAAGTTGTCCTAAGAAATTATTCTGCACGATCCAGAAACAGTTACTTTAAATATTTAGCAGCTGTTACCTGCACCACTGGCTTCAAAACAACAACTTTTTCAGGGGTCATTAGATTTGGAAGGTTAGCATAATTTGCACATTTCTAAAAATACTGCTATTCTTTGCTTTCTAAACTAGACTCCCTTACTTGTATTGTGCTTTCACTTGAAACATTAAAAAAAGAGCTAAAGTGGGTTAAACCTTTATTTCTGCTACAGAATAAATAGTTTATCCATTTACATCATTTTCAAGATAAATTAGAAGCTAATTTATTTAATCTTACTTCATTTTTGAGCAACTAACAAATTATTTTCCAACATGCAAAAAAATCAGCATTTACTTATCAGGAAAGGTTACTTTATTTGGAAATGAGCATTTAGAGACTTAATTTAAGAACTGTGGATTTATGAAAAGATTTAGACAACTTCCTGTCACTGTCTGATACTGTTCAGCAAGTGTTTAAAGCTTTGAGTGAACAAGCAAACCAGAAATCCTTGGCGTCTATTAAAACTGATATTACTCATCACAGATGTCAAGCCAGACAAGGTTATGATTCCTTGCTATTTCAGAAAGGAATCAGTTCTTTTTGACTATGCTTACATTTAGGAACTTTACGTTTAATCAAACACCAATTATTTTTAAAGATTTCTAGTAGAGTAGAGTTGTCCAGAAAATTAAATTGTTTGCTCAATGAAAGAAACAACTGTGGTTGAAATGGTTGAAAGGTATGTCAACAAAATTCATTTTTCTGGCTATATTAAAGTCAACTATCAAGGTCTATAATTAACATTTTCTACTTCTGAAGGTTTAAAAGGACTGTATGCCATAAATATTCTGCCACAACCTCTGGAAAATTGAAGAATAAAGTCAAATAATGGACAATTAGACTATCATATTTTTTTTTTGGGGGGGGTCCTTCATGTAGGTTATGTGGTAAAATACTTACTAGCGATAAATTTATATACATATGATTTCATTAACTTTAAATGGTTTTAACCACCAGACTTAAAAAGCAATATTTTTGAAATGTGTTTAGCATATCAAATGTGATATAATTTGCTTGGAATAAATACCAAAATACACAAAAATTCAAAGAAATATATATATAAAAAATAGATATAAGCACCAATATCCACAACACCATAGAGTAGAATAACCAGTAAGTTTATTCGTTCTGGTACCTCGGCTTTTTGCCTTCAATGGAAACAGAATAAATAAACTTACTGGTTACTCTACTGTACTCTATAGTGTTATGGGTATTGATGCTTATATCTGTTGGAATAAATACATCTGCATTCATTAATTCTAGCTGATGGTTTCAATTTATTTTTTTCTTCAGAGTCAACTAACTTAAAAATAAATTTTATTGACTTTACCAGGAGCTTTAATTTGGAGTTTGGAGATTAAAAAAAACAAGATTGAATGTCTTTTGGGTCTATGTCCATTTATTAAACTCTACCCCTCTGATAAAATTATATTCATATGTTTTATTTGAGCATGCACTAATATTATTTTCATTTTATACAAATAAAAAAAAATTAAAGAAGCTATGCACCTTTTATAGGGAAAATGAAAAGCAAGAACCAAATATCATGATACAATTGCCTTCTTCTAAAATATATATCGATGGTATATTATTTCAATTATATCTGAGAGAAAAGGCAAAAACAAAACGAAAAGAAAAATGAACATAATTTAACTCATTTATTAGAACTGTTAGATACATTAAACATTATTAATTATACTAAGGGTACAGGAAAGAGGAATGAAGTACATTTAAAATGGCTAATGTCATTAAAATAAATAAGTACAAATAATTTGTCCTTGTACATGTAGGGAATTATATTGTTGAGTAAAATGTTTTTTTCTTTAAAAGTCTTATAGAAATCAAATTATATTCATCAAGTTCATTCTCTAGAAAGTTTTTTACTCCACTGAAACTATTATACACAATTTTCATGTTATTTTAATAAACTGTTTACTTTTCCAAACAAGCAGAAAAAGAAAGCTTTGAATTTACCAAATAGTATTTATTAACTCTAGAAGACTTTGAACCATTCAGTACAGAAGAGTTGATTTAAGAAAATATGCCATTTCCCAACCAAAAAGTTTCTGGCTCTGAATCTTTGATTATGGAATTCTATAAGCATTTTTCATTCCTAGACTGTTTAAGTTATTGCTTTATATCTTCTCATGGAAAATCCACAAATCCATTTTTTTATATTCTAAACTTACATTTGTTCAGAAAACTAATACTGATACACTGAGCTTTGAGCAAAGACTACATGGAGTTTACATGTGTGTGCAATGATATGCAGTGAGCCGCAATGTTATTTACATATTCATGCTGTGCACTATGTTTAAACATAAATAAGTGCAGTTTTGTGGTTGGCAACAGTGTTGTTGGGCATGAAACCATGTAAAGTAACATAGATAGCAACAGAGCACAGTCGGTTATCATGTTTGAGTGGAATGCCACACTGATCACCAGGGCTTAACATATAAGCATCCATAGCTCTCAAACTCTTAGTGTAAGAAATCTGGACAATGACCCAGAAAAAGAGACAGATTCTACATATTTGCATATTAGAAATGTGCTAGAATAACAAGAGGTTTGTATTAAGATACACTTTCTGAAGGATTTGAAGTCTGAAACTCAAGTGTATGCAATTATTTAGTGACAACACTCTTGAGATCATCCCAGTGATACAGCAGAAAACCACAAATTTTATAAGGAACAGATCAAAAGATATAATGCAAAAGTCTGGACATACTCTGAACATTTGACAGATGAGAGGTATGATATATATATATGGTCCAAACACAGTACAGGACAGTGTATACAGTGCAGAGTATTGTGAAACCCCATTCCTGACATTCTGTCCTGATGTTGTGTAAATGATCTGTAAAGGTACATGGACTGCCTTGTAAAATAAACACTCAGGAAAGTGTGTGTATGCAATAAGGACACACAGATGAATTGTAGGAATGAACACAGGGAATGAGGACAGGTGAAATAACCTAATGTACAGCAGATGAGGCCATGGCAATGAAAGACAGCTGTAGCAGCTACACCAATCACATATCAATATGGTACAGTAAGGATTGCACAGTGAAAATGTGTGTTATGTGACTGTCACACAAAGTGACATAACAATGGGGAAGATGTCTGTGTCAGATAAGCATTCTTACATGAACAATGCAGAGGACATCTATCAGGTATGTTATATACAATTGGGGTAGGGTGCATTTTGTGAAGCTGTGCAGACTGATTTGCCTGAATATGAGTGTAATCTCAGCAGAGGTCTCCAGCAAGTTGGACACAGGTAAAGGCTCATGAACAACAATGAAAGAAGCAACCACAATCACGGACAATATCAGAATAATTTTATTTTTTATTTTTTTATTTTACATTACATTTGTGAAAAGCTACTGCCAATCATTAGGAGACCGGAGTTCGGGTGCAGCGACCCCTAACCGGGAAAAGCTGAAAGACAAACAACAACAAGTTTAAATTTGTTTACCGGGAAGGTCCAGCTGGACAGAGATCCATTTTCAGCAGAGGCCCGGGGAGAAAAGCTCCATAAGTATTACATTACATTAGTTAACATTTCCATGATACAAAAAATATTCAAGCAAACAGCTACACAATTATTACATTACATTAGTAACATTCACAAAAAATATTCATGCAAACAGCTTCACAATTATTACAACATTACATTGGTAACATTCACAAGGTACAAGATATTCATACACAAAGTACACTATGTTAGTTGAATGCAGTTACAAACAATAGTTTGATATGAGTTCCGTTTGAGAATCTGGTAGAATCTGAGCAAATGGGGTAAGATAGTAGAGAATACTTTACTTTCTAGCATTGTGTCAATAAACTATTAGAGTTTGAGAACCATGGCCATGGTAGTATTAATTATTTGGGAGAGTATTAATCGCAGTGAGTCGATTTGGTCTAGCCTGGGGGAAGACATGAACATAGTCAGTTTTGCATAATGTGGGATTTGGGTTTTTTTTGAAGAGGTAAGGTGAGGATGATGAGGTTAGGTGATCGGGTGGGATGTTCCAGGTTTTTGCAATGCAGCAGGCATAGAGTGATTTGCCAGCTTCATTTTTGTGCTTGGTGACAGTTATGTGGTTTCGGTGTGTCGATCTTAGGTTTCTGGAGGGTGTATAGGGTTGAATTAATTGTTGCAAGGCAGGGGTTTTCATAGGAAGGTAGTAGAGCATGGTAATACCACCAGTAATCCCATGTCTCTGACATAACATATGTGATTTAGAGTGATCAGAGAGGGTTATGCACAAATGCACATGTACAACTATTATAACATGTCTGCTCTCTATGAGGGTAATCACACACACCATCCTGGCACTGTAATATTTGCTGGAGGTGTTAAGAGGGACACTGCTATACCTGTATGTGACATTATGATCAATACAGGCTAGTTGACTGGTGTGCATGGGATATCTCTCTCTCTCTCTCTCTATATATATATATATATATATATATCTACATCTACACACACACACACACACACACACACACACACACACACACACACATGTATATATGGCATAACTGAGACTGTCACAATAGCAGGTATCACACATGCATCTGTTCTAACAACTTGATGGGGTTTCCACACCATCAGACAGTAATGTTTATCCCACAAAAAGAATACCTTGGTATTGCCAATATGATGTGTGCCAGCTCACTGTGGCAAAGGTGGTACAATTCAGTTACACATCACTGGAAGATACGTAGTGAGGTACAGGAAGAAGGGTGCATTGTACTCAGTTAGTGGTGTGATGAAGGCTGTGAACTATGCAGGTATTATGACCTATAATGTGAATGTCTTTCGCATACTCAGTAGTTGTGTTACATACAAGGGAGTAGTCAGCACTGTGGCCACATGCGGGTGGATGTTCCAGATTCCATCTACCCAGGACACAGGCCACATACCTATTGGTCTGATTATAGTGTGTGATATCTACATTATACTTGGGTTGTGTGTTTGTTTTTAAGACGTGACAAATCCCCCCATCTTTTTGTGTCATTGCAGGTGTCTATACAATCTGGATATTCTTTCAAATAAAATAATTAGTGTCATCATTCTTCTGTTGGATTTGGTACTTTCTAATAACTTCCTCTTTTTTGCCAGGCAATTTTTCAAACAATGTACAGGGGTGGCATGGGGTCAGCCAGTGCTCCCAGTTTTGTCAACCTGGTCATGGCCCACTGGGAGGCCGAATACATTTTTAATAGCCCTTTTTCTTCTTGTTAGACATACTACATTCGATATCTGGATATGTTTATTTTATGAACAGGGACGAGTGAGAATCTTACTGAGTTTATGCATTATATTAATAATATGACTTATTTTTAAAAGTTTATCTATAACATAGGGTTAGATAAAATATCCTACTTGGATACAGAATTAATTAAGAATATAGAGCTGAATTGTTTTCTATCTAATATTTTTAGAAAGAAAACATTTGGCAATATGCACTTCATTATCAAAGTTGGCACTCCCACCATCAGAAAAAAAACGTGGTAAAAGGCCAGCTGGTTAGGGTAGCCAGAATGCTCTCTCATACCATGGCTTTTTTAAGGGAAGTGGATATTGTCATTGATATGTTTCAGAATAGGGGTTACCCAGGTGTGTTTCTTAATATTATTAAGGAAGAGGTAATCTTTAAGAGGTTGCATGGTGTGTATAATCCCCTATTAGGTCCTCAAGATACTATTCGGGATAGGAATTATACTATTCCAAACGGGGAAGGTGTTGACACCCTTATCAGTAAGCCAGACCCAGACATTAGTGATAAGAAAAACATGAATAAGAATGAAAAGTTTTTCATTACAACTTACTCATTGGATAGTAATAATGTGGTTAACTGTCTGAAGACAAACTGGTCCATTTTGGCCTGTGATAGCAGAATATTGGAGGTTGTGGGTGAAAGCCCTAAGATAGTTTTTAAAAAAGATAAATCTTTTAAAAACTTATTGGAACCTTCAGTATTGGTTAAAGCTGTAGGAAAGGATAAGTATAAGTATGGGCAGTGCCCCCAATATCCATTTATTTTAACAGGACATGAGTTTGTTGTGAACAGTGTTGTTACTAAGTTATAAAGTTGTTATACATGTGATTCATCTAATGTAATTTATCTTGCCTCCTGCCTAGAATGCAAATCATTTTATGTGGGTAAAACTAGCAGGAAGTTCAAGGAAAGGGTGTATGAACACTTATTATGTATAAGAAAAAAATGACATAAAAATGCATTGGCTAGACATATTGTTGAATTTCCTTCATATTTTTTCAAGTTTACTATTCTAGAACAAATTTTGAAAGATCAAAGAGGTTTTGTAACAGATGAACATTTACTTAAATGTGAGCTTAAATGGCAGTTAAAACTGAATGCCATTAAAGTGCCGGGGATTAATGACACTTGCTCAATTAACTGGTTATTAAAAGTGAAACACATGGAGATGTAATTTTATTAAGATTTTTATATCTGTATTTATTTTTATTTTTATGTTTTTGAATTTCACTGGAGGGTTTTAGGTTGTTTCTTTAAATAGTTAATTGACAAGTTTTAATTGGTTTTTGACTGGTCATTTAGTTTTTGGAGGGACTTTATAAATAAGATCTTATTGATGTTTTTTGTATTCTGATGAAGTTTCCATTGAAGTGAAATGAAAGCACTTAATAAATCCAGTTGTTACATTTTGTGTTGTTTCTTGCTGCCTTTGTGTTCAGACTGTAAGAGAAATGTATGTCTTTGGAGTTTTTATTGTCTGTTTGGCTTTAAATGCAGGTGTTGCCATAGCTGTGGCAGCAATCTACAGTGTGTCAACCAAAAAAAGCAAAAAAATCACAGTGGCTTAAAATAGACAAATCCAAGTAAAAAAATACTCTGCAGTTAGCAGCAAGGAACCAAACAGATTTCTTGAGCGCACCAAAACTTTATTTTATGCTTTTTTTCTATCTCAGATAGACAAAGTGTAAAGTTTTGGTGCACTCAAGAGATCTTTTTGGTTCCTTGCTGGTATCTGCTGAATGTTTTTAGTTGGATAATCTATGGTATGTGTTGATACTGTATTATACTAATATCACAGTTGATGTCAATGATTGTCCACAATCTGTAGTAGTCCTTCAGAGAGCTCTTTGAACACAGGATGTGTATGTTATTTATGATGTCTGTGACTTAAATAATGGACAAGAAAGAGCCTAGCAGACAACCCCTGATGTATGGACCTGATCACTGTACCTGAGATATAGTTCACTTTACACATTTCAACATATTTGATGCCATGTATGTGATACAGTGGTCTACCCACTTGGTGATATAGGTGTTTGTGGCCACATCTGATAGTGCTGAGTGAATACCTTAGTGTGGATTTATGTCAAATGCCTTGGGCTTGGCAAGTTCAAAAGGATGATAGTGTTGTTATCATGAATGCCCTCAATGACCTCCATGAGGACATCTAACAGATGTAACAGACATGATGTAACATTAACAACTCACACACAGGTCTGTTGCACACAAAAGAGATACTACTAATGTTAATTTAGTAAAAGGTCCACGATGACCTGTTGTCTACCACACAGATGAGGAGAGTCAGGATGTGTGTATACATGTATGCAGTGAGTGCTGTCCCCCCAACTCACATGGATGCATGTTGATGTACACCCTTCTACAGGAACATAGTCTGTGTGGAGGGTGTGTTGAAGTGTGCGTTAAACTGTGTCAGGAAGGTGTATATGCTGAGTCATGCAATAGGTGATCTGTGATGTTGTCACAGCCCATTGATTCTGTCTGATAGGCCTGGATGAAGGCAATACAGTGCATACTGGCTATCCTGATCTGGCTGGGGTTTGGACGCAATTCCCCCATGCAGGTATCACTGAGAAACACATCCAGCTGCGAATTAACTCTTACATCACCAGATAGGTATCCAATTGGATCACTGACAGAACACATACTGTGAAAGTTGGTGAATCAGCTTGTACCAGTAGAGCTGTCACCACTGGCATACCCCAGGGATTTATGCTTGGCCCTTGAATGTTTGGACTCTATTTCTAGGCCGTTCAGACTAAAGTACTGTATACAGCCTTTGGCTTACTGGCTTTGCTGTTTCTTACATACTGGGTGCAATCACTGAGTCCACTTATGATGATAACATACCACAGGAGGGACTAACATAGACAAATGATTGGTGATAAAGCCACACCATCTACAAATAAATGCAAACATTTATCTTTATTTTGTCCTTCGTCAAAGTGGAAATCCCTGCTAATTACAGCACTGACAACAGTCCTGCTATGTTGATACCCAGTGATGCAAGCAATGGAAACACATATAGATAGCAATCCGAACTTTGACCACCAAGTGTCCACACTGGTATTGAAAGCCTATGTTGTGCACATCATAAGTTATGCCATCATATTCAGATCTGATGATTATATTACAGCACTGTAATTGAACCTTCTCAGAACACTAATAGAGTATAATGCTCTCTTTTGCATGTACCTCACCAGACACATGCAGCAGCTGGAGAAACCACAGGGGTTTCTCACCAAGGAAACACAGAGTCTACAAACCATTCCATGATGTATGTGGAAAGACTGAAAGCCATGTCACTGTAATCTGGATCGTATAAGATGATGTGACTTCTGCCTGGTTTCCAGGCCAGTCTCTGATCCTGCTATGATGGTAATAGTGCACATCCACAAGTCAGATATAGCTGATGACAACAGCAGTGTCTTGTGAGGAGATTATGGTAATAGCATTGTCCTACATGCTGGTGTAAAAGGCTCTCTCTAATGTCAAGCAAATGCAAAAATACACACACACACACACACACACACACACACACACACACACACACACACACACACACACACACAGTTGACTGCAGTGAGAACAGTACCTCTACCTAAGTACATAGACTACAGAGCTCAGTACTTTATCTAAGTGCCATAGCACAAGTCAGACTTTTACAAGGCTGCAGTGAATGACAGCAGCACTGGATGTAGGACAGAAGATGTTGGGAGGCCTGCAGAGGTTCATAGGAATTTACTAGGCTAATGTCCTTAAGGTCTTTATAAGCCTAGCCGTGTAAAAACCCAAGTATCCTTATTGAACATAGTTGGGAGATTGTGGCAAAGGCCTTGGCTAAATAAACATAAGCAGTATGTCCTGTTTTCCCTCATCCAGGGGTTTAGGGACATTATCAAAGAAGTCCACTAGGTTTAATAAGCAAGATCTACCCTTGATGAAATCAAAATAGATCAGGTCAATAGTGTTGAAGGTCAGCTATGTCCCTGTGGATAAGGTGCATGATGATTATTTTCATAGCTTTGCAGATGAGGCTAGTCAGGCTTATGGATCAACAGTTCCCAAGGTAAAAAAAAACACATATAAATCACCAAGGAGACAAAGTGATAGTTTTTAGTGTAGTTAAAGTTTAATGTTCACTATTCATCCAAACAGACTTCCTCAGAAATTAATTACTACACATAAAAAAATCACATTTGAACCCATTTGAACAAAGATCAACAAATCATAACATCACAGTAATAAACCAATTAATCATGTAATTAATGTTAAAAAAACATCTTAAAAATACTAAAATACATTCCTACCCAACATAAAAAGCTGGACATGTGGAGGACATAGCTCTACACCCCAAACCAGGGTTCATTCCCACCACTGGTGGAATAGAAGGTATGGTGAAATGTTTGGGTGTAGGTTTATTCACGAAGGCCCTTTTGTTTTTTTTGCAACATTTAGATTACACCATTCCTGTTCCTGGTAAGCTGGATTGTGGTACCACAGGTATAGTATATTTGGCTATGTGCTCCACATGTCCAGCTTTTTATGTTGGTATGTCTACTAGAAGTTTAAGGAAGTGGGTACAGGAACACCAATATACCATAAAAATAAAAAATAGTAAAAAAGCTCTTTACAAGCATTATTCAACTTGTGCCAACTGGAAAAAAAATCATCTTTTCAATTTTGGAAGTGGTTAAACACAATTTAAGGGGTGGGAATTATAGGAACTATGTGGAACAAAGAGAAGCTGAATGGCAAATTAAGCTTGCTTCTTCTATTGCCCCTGGTTTGAATGATATGTTAAATATCAAATGTTTTTTTAAAAAACAGGAAAATCACCATTGATAACTTTCAAATCTAAACTGTATTTATTTTAGTATTTTTAAGATTTTTTTAACATTAATTACATGATTAATTGGTTTATTACTGTGATGTTATGATTGGTTGATCTTTGTTTAAATGGGTTCAAATGTGAATTTTTATGTGTACTAATTCATTTTTGAGGAAGTCTGTTTGGACGAATAGTGAACATTAAACTTTAACTATGCTAAAAACCATCACTTTGTCTCCTTGGTGCTTTCTAGATGTTTTTTTGGTAATTTGTTCGGTGTACACCTTGGCCTTCCAGTTTGCTATTTCTTTTTTAGTTTCCAAGTTCAGTTGATAGATGTGTAAGCATATTCAACTGTGAAGACAGTTCTAGTTCTGCATGTTATGAGACTGATGTGCATTGCATATCACACAACAATTATTAATGTCTGTTCTGTGGTTGTTATATATGTGGAAAAGTACTGAGACACCACGGTTGCAGTCCATGAGGGAGGCAACGCATAGCTACATTGTAAATAAGTGATATTGTGTTAGATAGGGCCTTCAGTTTATTATGTTTCCACATGTAGTTTCATGGCATACAGAGTAAGTGGGCAGCAAGCAGTAATACAAGTTAATAGGGACTTTGCATAATACAGTGGCAAACAGTGGGTTTGCTTGACGGTTGGCAAAGTGTTTGAACATGTGAGATGCACATTTTCATTACTTTCCCTGTTTGCATAGTTAACTCATTTACTCCAAGGGAGCTCAGGAAGTATTCACTGTAACTTTTAATGGGCGGAGCGTAAGCCTTTTGACAGAATCAAATTATGTCTTCACATTTCAAACAAATGTTCATATCTCTGGAACCATAGGGGCTATGAAAGAAGCATAAATGGCAAATCCTTTATCACAAACTATTTTTATAGTGGTAGTGTTCTTTAAGTTCTACGTCTTAAACTGAATTATATAAGTCACAGTAAACATAGTAACTATTACATTTGTAATATTTTGTAAACAACTTTATTCATCTAGCTGAGAGCTTTCATAAGAGGCTAAGGAGTTCTGTCTGTGTTACTTGGTTGTTGAGATATTAAGAAAAATGTGAAAATTATATCTATATAAATTAATATCATAAAAACAACAGTTAATATATCTTTACCTGCACTAGACAGAGGTCATATATTAATGCAGTTAATTTTGCAATTGTGTAAGCTTTAAGATGAAATATTTTAAAACCTTGCACATTGCAAGGTTTTGGAATTATTGATGCAAATATGAACACACAATATTTGATGCCTTGAGGCATCAGTAGCAGTTAATTGCAGATGCACCTGGAGGCGTCACTCAGATGTAATGAGTTAAACAGTGCACAAATGCGAGCCACATTGTGAGATTTAATACTGAGTTTAAGAAACACACCTGCTGCTTAGCTGAATCTGTGCAGCAGGTATAAATGCATTAACACAGTTATTTTGAGCCCAGATAATACTGGGTTCAATCCAGGTGTATCTAATACTTTTAAATAAACAGTGATAATGCAATGACATGAATTCTTTATAGTACGTGTTGCTGTGTGCTTGCATAGTGCAGTGGGGTTAAGAGGCACTGTGAAGAGGTAACCATAGAATTGTAAAGTCACTTACCATCACTTGGCATTGGTGCACAATGCCAAACTCTGATCAAACACAGAGACCAAAAACTGAAGGGATCCATTGCTTATTCTGGTACTTATGTGTGTTATGTGTGATTCTATTTTTTGACCAGATTACAGGTGTTAAAATGGGGTAGATAGGAAAGTGATGAAATGGGGAGAAAGCAGAGTGATGAACAAAGAGAAAGCAATACAGGAATGTGCAGGAAGGAGGAAAGAACCATAGCTAACCATGTCTTCAACAGTAAAAACTGGTAATATGTGCAGAATATTAGTTGAATTTGGACTGTCACTTCCACAGAGAGGGATGACAACAATGTAATAATGTTGTATAGCTGATTGGACTGAATGAAGTGTGTCAAGTTGACGTGTGTGAAATGGAAAGCTATGTATGGGGCAATATTTTTTTGTGTGACAGCTGCCCATTTTTTTTTTAATTCAGTAAGACAGGAATGCTGGGTAAGGGATGTAGGTATTTCTGAGTCAGGTTAGTTGGGTAGGTGAGGAAGCAAATGAAACAAACAAGATCAACAAGAAAAAAGATGGATGGTGAGGGACACAAAAGGTTGGTGACACCGTGACTGAGATAGACAACACATACTCATGTCCATCAAACATGGAGACAGTGAGAATCGAGTCCTCACCCATTGGACTATCATCACTTTCCCCTTTCTCCACTGGTGGCTGGAGTGCTTGATATCTTTTCCTCCTATGTGCCATGAGGAAAGCAACCTATGCATCAGTGTAGGTGTACACCAATGGTGCAGTACATGAACCTATGCACCAACCCTGGCATCTCCCATTGGGTGATGAAATCCCCACCTCTGCCACTGCTCCCAGAGGGTACCACTGCATCAGTTGCCAGTGCAGTACTAAATGAGGGCACAGGTAGTGCAGTGGCAGCAGAGGCAGTGCTGCCAGGTTGGGTTCCAGATGTGCTGGGCATCAGTGCTAGCCAGTGAAGTGGGGGTGGGCTGATCCACTGGGGCTGGGCTACCTCACTGTGCTGTGTTGCATTTAGTGATTTGGTACACATGGGTGACATGGATACATTTTGATGACACATGATAGAAAATAAAAAAGAGAGATAAGGGTTGGGCTGAGAGAAAAAATAGATAAAATTAGTACCATCTTATGTAACATACAAAGTATTAACATAATTATACAACTATTTTATCTAAACTATTACATTTAAGTATATGGCATAACAAATACACAGCACACTTACAGATTACTGAAAGTAATCCTTGAAATGTACATATATTGTACATATATTGCACATATGTATGTTTCAATTATACAGATTACAGTTAACAGCAGGTCATCTATGCTGCTTGTTTAGAGTTTAATTTAATGTAAATATTATTAAAGAAATGCAGTACTGTGTAGTTGTGACTCATGGTACTTGAACCCAGAACCTCTGACTACAGTCTTATATCTGACTCCTAAAGTTGGTTTGTACTACAGACTAATGCATGGTTATTTGCTTTTACAGTTAGGATATGCATGCTCAGTTTGATACAATTGTATAAAAAAACAAACAAAAATATATCTTTAACTTTTAAAACTACAATAATACTTATCTTGCACTGCATACATGCCACTTGCTTCCCTCAGTCTTTCCATTTGAGCAGCATGAGCACATGGATTGAACTCTATATTAGCATTAGCTGGGGAAAGAGTAGAAATGAACAGAAGAGCATTATGCATACCAGTCTTGCCTATATTTAACTTTCTAAGTATTACAAATACTGTCTTATTGTCATACTTACTTAGCTGTAGGATGTTCTCAGTCTCACATTCAGTCAACCAAAGGTTGAGGGTATCCCTTTTGCATCTGTGTAGGTCATTAAAATGATGCCTACACTGTTCTCCAGTGCACATGATGCCAATTGCACAGGATACAGCCTGAGCCAAACCACTTCATGCCTCAGACTTATACTGGGAGCCAGAATAGCCCCCCTGCAGAAGCTTTGGCTGTGGCACTTTATCAGGAGTCTAATAAACATCCTGGACTTCTGGACACCCCAACTCTGTGCCCTAAACTGGACAGCTTCCCCACTAACTCCAGCAATGTCTAACAACCAACCAAGAGCAATGGAAAATGATGCTTTCCTGACACTTCTAGTTATCACGTTTACTGGTAATGCACAAACCTGAGCAACAATGCCAACTGCATTTGCATGATGTTAAGTGAAGTGAGTCAGTGCCAAGCAGGGATGACATCAATATTTGAAATAGGAAGGGTAATTTGACACTTGACCTTAATTTGAGGAGTGTCTGGTGAAGTATCTTGGAAATATGTATTGAAAATTTGAAGAAACTGTTAGGTGAGTTAAGTTTGCAGACATGCACTGGAGGCATAAATGTCATGACCTATCACAATTGTTTTTAGCTTTATACACTAATAAAATCGATTTTTCAAGTGTGGGATTCAAACCTAGGCATAAGAGACAAATATTTTCTTCCCCAGCATTGATTTTCTATCTTTGCCACAAAAGAAGTGCTGCTCAGACATAGTCAGGAATCATTCATAAATACAGCTGACAGTATGAGGTATTACACATGTATGTGTGTGACCTGCCAAGGTTCTTGTATATAGAGCCAGTTGCGTATGTCTTATTTAATTGTGAAGGCCATCCAAGTCCAGATAGCAGAATTATACTTACAGAAATATAGTAGATACTATACCCTCAGTCATAAATCTTATCCCTCATACATATAATTCATATCAGCTCCACTATCTAAAGTGTTATAAGTGAGGGTGAATATAATGGGAAATGGAATAAATGTAAAAATGCCTGGAATGTCTTGTATTAGAATCCAGGACCATGTGTATGGCAGTCTTACACTTACACCTGTTGCTGCAAGAATGTTGAAATAACACTTGGCTATTTTACAGTTCATTGTTATATACTGCACTGTCACAACTGTAAAATTAGGTTGCACATCCTGCATTAAGACCCAGGACCATTGGTACTCCAGCCCTACAAGTTACACCTGCTGCACCAGGAGTAGTTTAGTTACATGACATTTCCATAAATTCCTACTTATTCTTAAGTTCTCTATGTTAACAGCCGCAGAACGCCACTTAGTGTATTTGCACGGTGTCCAACAGAATTAATTTAATGCATCCCTTTTCAATAATTAGCTGTTTGCATCCTCTCTGGAGGTGTTCAATGACTGTAGCTGTTGGGAAACCTTGCTAACTGCCGTGAAACACTGCTAAGTGATGTTGCGTGATGAAAAGCAAAAATTGAAATGATGTATTCTTTTTATCTTTTCACTATTACAGATGCCCCATCTACAGGTGTTCTGCAGGTTTTCTGTCTGCTTCCTGTGTGATCCACTAGTCTGGGTTTGCTCATTGCTAAGTGTCATGCAAATGAACAAGCATAGCCAAACCTGACATCGATTATCTCCATTTCTCTTGTTTGTGCTAAGCTGCACATCACACAAACACTGGTCAAAAATAACTAACTAACTAACTAAATAAATGGGAAAAGGATGTAAAATGAAAAAAAGCAATCTATGATATCAATAGTACAACATGTTTGTAGTACACATGAAATATTTCTACATAGGTCTGGATTTGAACTCTCACTCCAATGATCCTTCAGAACACAGTAAGGGATACCTTATCCCTTTTTACCACACAAACAGCTTTGCAGCATGTAAACAAAATCATTCTGCATACAACCAATGCAACATCATCCACAGTACCAAGAAACCACATAATTATTTGTACATGTATAAATTTCAGAGATAGTGCAGTGACTGATCCCACAGCCATTTATGACTATTGCTTGCAGACACGCAGCTCTGTCTTATCTGTCTGTGTTTGTTGTTCATTCTTGTCTTATCTGAGCAGTAATCTGATACATGCAGTCTGTAAGGCATTCTGTATCTTTGTCCTGAAAATGTGTAAGGATATTAAATGGCAAAAATAAAGTTGTCAAGAAATGAAGGGGAGGTTGGATGTTACTGAACAGAAACTGTGAAATGTATGCTGCTTATTTACAGTTAAAACCTTGATTACTTCTCCACTTTGAAAGTCTAACCTGCACAGCTACATCCACAGAGGTAAAGGAGTCTGAATTGTTGTTGGATTTTCCTTCTCCCTACCAGTAATCATTCACAATTGCAATCCATTAGAAACAGACACTGAGGGAGTGCTTGCACTTTGTTTACATCTGATACATAGAGTCAAGCATTTGGGATTCAGCAATTCTAATGAGTTCACACCTCATTTGAATCTTCACCATGCTAACAGCCCTGGATCTACACCATAAAAAGGCAGCTGTGCAGCTAGGAAACATGAAGGTGAGGACACTTGTTTATGTGGAGAACACAGAAGAGGCTATTACTTTCAGACACATCTGTACAGAAGACTAGTGAACTTGAAAAGGTATGCTTGCATTTTTTTCAGCTATATACTACAGATGCTGAAGTGTCATTTAATAAAAAATCTGTTTCATATTTATATCATTTATTAATTAGCAAATACTACTGTTATCTGTATGCATTACTTAGAAGTGTACTGATGGCATGGACATGTTTGTCAGGGCATTTCATAGGTATACGTGATTGGCAGTTGCTTAAAATGGAATGTTTTGTATTAAAATTGTACAGATGTTTCAAGGAAAGTTCATCTGATAGCACTTTTAGCATTTCACTGATGGTTTCTTAGCAAAATGTGTCATTTGGCTGCTTTTTGGGGTGGTGGAGCAAAGCTGCCTTTCTATTTTGGCACACACAAGGGAATGTTACTATTGTTACTCTGCCTTGTTTTGCATTGTGCATTGAGCCT
Source organism: Protopterus annectens (assembly GCF_019279795.1). Lineage (NCBI taxonomy): Eukaryota > Metazoa > Chordata > Ceratodontiformes > Protopteridae > Protopterus > Protopterus annectens. Next base: position 1,632,432,016 of record NC_056737.1, read on the forward strand.
TGCTTTGTTTGTTCATGTAATATGTTACAACCAAACAATTCCTATTGTTCATATTTCAAATATCTAGACTGTTTCATGTTTATTCAGTGGGTAATACTGAAATGTTACCTTTTCTGTTTCATCTGGGAACATGTATATTTTTAGTTATGTGATAATTATGTGTATTATCTTTCTGTTGTGTTTTAGAACATCTATGACTATGGCACCCAGGTGTCTCAATCCCTGAAAACCAGCCTTCAGTGACCCTGAGAATCAGGTCATTGTGGAAGCATTTAGGAGACATGATGCCTTTCTGCTTGAAAGGGCACATGCAGATATGTCAGGCAGAATGTAAATTTGGCAGCAGAGAGTTGCAGATGTGAATACAGTAGGTGGCCACAGCAGGACCTATGATCAGGTGCACCAGAGGGCCACTGACATGATGTCATCTGCACTGGGGAGAAAGTCTGCAGTAGCCCGAGATTGGATGGGTACCAGGGGGCTGCTACTGAGCCACCACTAACAGTAAATGAAGTGTTCCTGTTGATTGTCAGGGATCCAGACAGCTCCCAGGAAAGTGCAGAACAGCATGTCCTTGACATAGGTGATACTGTTGCAGGGACAGCAAGTATGTCCCAGGAGGAGCTTCCAGGTAGGCTTTTTTTTTTCAATTGTTAAATACTGTTATATAGTAAAATATTTGCATCAATACTTTAGTTCTTTTTAACAAGAAATTGGCTGGGGATTGTAGACTGCTGCAGTTAACATATTTTGATGGTTTACACATGGGGCTTAGGTTGCACTTGTCATTCAAGTTCTTGTTGAAAGTATACTTAATGGACATATAATGGGCTAAAAGTTTTATCCCCCCGTATTACTGTTAATTGTGATGATGCTGTCCTTACCTTTTGCTTAACTTCTTCCAGGACCATCCAGCATAGGAAACATACTATCATCTGCACTTGGTAAGCCAAACATTTTTATGTCGGTACTGTTGAGCAGTTCAAGGAATTATTTAGTGTGTGTTATTGATGTCAGAACTGTTGTGTGTATTGCTGTACTGTCTGTACTAGTGGCACCACTGTTAGTTTGTTAGTATATATTGGACTATAGTAGTGTAGGTAATCATTTTTTCCTGTGTTTGTTGCTTATTTTCATAGGTGATCCTGACAGTGGAAGTGTAGAACTTTTACCACCTGATGTCAGAATATCAGCAGACTCTGATGATCATGGTGGCCAAACAGAGGCACAGTCAGGGGGTGCAGAGGTTGAATCTGACACAGAGGTTGACATACAGCCATGCCCTGTAATTCCATCAGACACAGCTAATAGGCCTATGCCTACCCATTCCAGTGAGCACTCAGACAGCGGACAGGTGGATGGTGAGAAAATTGAATAGGGAAGTGTGGTTACTATGGCTTCAGTGCCTGCTAACTCTGGCTGTAGCCAAAGTGTGGGTGAGGTGCCATGCAGGAGGGTTGTTAGGGGTGCTTGAAGGAGGTTTGCTGTCCATCCTCCACCTGATCCAGATGTCTCATTCCATGCCACTCAACATATGTTTAGGGCCATCATGGAGGCACAGGAACATTCCCATAGATCCTTCAGAGAAATGCTTAGGGTTGTAGATGTGGCACAGGCTGACATGCATGACTGCCTTCACCATGTTGCCAATTCAATGGATTGGATGATTGATATGTTGGAATGGGTGGTGTCTGTGATGGAAAATCTGCTGGGAGGGGGAAGGCATTCTTGTGGGTGTAGGTTAGCCACATCATCTGCTGCTCGCCAGCATGGCCATGCCTGATCATGGTCCCATAGTGGCAGTACTTCTACTGCTTCATCAGTGGTTGAGCTTTCCACACCCAGACATGGCAGACCATGGGGTCATGATCTTGGGCATCCTCGTGAGGCAAGCTCATCCAGCAGACATCAGTCACATTTAGGTAGCAGCAGTGCATCTGACAGTGGGTGTGAACATGCTAGTGCAACTTCTGGCAGAGCCAGTTCTTGTAGTCGGGTATGAAAACAATGAACTCTCACCTCTACTATGCATGGCTCACACCTTTCCAACATACCAAGATGTAGAGTTAGCACAAGGTTTGGCTGTTTTCATGTAGACACTCAGACATCAGTTTTACCTGGAGGACCCATACAGACACATACACAACAGTTACATGGTTCTGCCATGAAGCTTAAAACTCATTTTGATTCACAGGCATTTGTTACTTTATCCAATGTCTGCATGCTTCTCTTTCTTACTCACAAACACTCACAGACCTTTTGTGTAAGCCTAGGCTTCCTGCCCCCCCCCAGCACCTTCTGTAAGTGGTGATAACTGTGCCATATCGCTGTTTTCTGTCTTTTAGATTCAGGGATATATAAGCTTTGTGTCTGATGCTTAGGGTGCATAGCTGGCTTAGTGCTTAGTATATTTGCATTTGTGATGTTGAATTGATAATTGTTCATCTGACTTATATTGGTTGTAGAAAGTTAAACAGTTGATGGCATCACACTTGTTTGTATCAGTATTGTTAATGATCTTGTGAGGGTTGTGAAGTCTGAAACTGAAATACGTGTCATTACTTTCTTATTTCTCTCTTTAATGATTTTCCAGTATAAACCTATGGTGCTAAACTTGAGGGCATACGGTAACCATCAGTACTTTTGAGAGGTATGACTGTGTGAATCTTTGATGCTTGAAGCCTAGCACTTAATACTGGACACATATAAGTCAAATAAGTCTCTGTCACATTTTAAGGTCATTTCTGTACAAATCACCCAACTTTTTCTTGCTTACACTACCAAGTAACAACATGCAAGGATATGCCAATCATTCATATTATTACACAATGCACTCCAAGTTCAACACTTACCTTTTAAATCCAGCAGTTGCAAGAGATTTAGTTCAGGGCTGACTCTGTCTGATGCTGTCAGTATACAGCCATTACATGGGTAGGTAAAGGTTATGAGCATTGGAAGAAGCGTTTAGCCTCTTAGGTGGTGAGCGAGTGTGCTATGCATGGTATCATTGATTGTTGCATATTGAGCATGCCTGCATCTGCCTACACCCATAGCAGCTGCTAGTTTCCCCCTCTGACTCCTCATCTGCATGTGGCTGTTGTGACCTTTTCATTGATGGTGGGATGTGTGCCCCTTCCCCTTGTTGATCTTGCTGAAGCTGTTTTCTCATGATGATGTTGTGTAGCATAGCACATGCAGTTAATATTCAGTATATGTACATGGATTGTACTGCAAGGCTCCCCCTGCAGAACTATGACTTCAGCAACCCAAACACATTCTCTATGATATTTCTGGTTTAAGCATGTGCCTCATTGTGGCATTCTTCAACAGGTGTGTGTGTATTTCTGATGGATGTCATCAGCCATGGTTCAGGTACATAACCTGCATCCCCCAGTAAACGATCCTGTGGGATATCCCCCAGTGAACATCTTACACAGCTGTGAGGCATGCCAAATATGTCATTGTAACTGCCTGGGTTGCCAGCACACATGTTCAAAATGATTCCCTTGGCATTACACATAACTTGGCAGGTAATAGAGTGAAGTCTTTCTTTTATGTAGAGTCTTTCCTGTTCCCTGGGTGGTGCCTTAATTTCTACATATGTGCAATCTGTTGCACCCAGGACTTTAGGGTAGTGTGCTGCAGGGTTGAACTCCTGCATATTTCTAGCCCAGTCCTCAGGAGTATGGCTAAAATATATGTGGTCACTGGCATGTTGGAGCATAGCATTCAGGAACTGATAGAGTATCCTGAATACTGATGCCTGTGACACCCCCAGCATATCCTCTGTTGGTCTCTGAATGGTACCTGTAGCTAAAATTCTAAGTGCTACACATACCTTTATCTCCACTGGGATGGGTTCTCCTCAGTTTACCCAAGCTCTGAGTTGAGGATGACAGAGGTTGCAGAGTTTGTGTAATATATCTCTATCCACCATGTAGTGCTTTACAAATTCCATATCTTGTAGATTATGATAAGTTAACAGAGGTCTGAAAACTCTTCTCCTTCTTGGCCTTGGTCTATTAGCAGCAGCAGCATATACTTCAGCCTGTTGCACATATACACGAATTAAAGCAACAGCAGCCCCTACCATTGTTTCTGTGTAGACTCCTTTCTGTGGTTGCAGGTTTTGGAATTCACAGGGAAAACCAGCACTGAGTCTACATGGTTGCTTTTGTAGCTTGTTTAATAGTTCCTCCATCTTGGGTTGGTTGATTAGCATACAGTTCAGCTGCTTATGTTGTAATTAATATGACACTGTGTTTACCTTGTTTGTGTGGCTCTACACACTGTGTAGAGCTGCTTACTTAATCCAAAAAAGTTTGCTACTCTGTGTGCATTGTGCCATGCACATGGTGTAAACGGACCATGTAGGCTTTATTGAATCTGGCTAATTGTCTTTATTTAGCTACTCTACTAGCATTATTTAATTCTGACTATAAAATAGTTGCTATGCCATGTAACAAACTTTTGCTTTCTAACATTTATTCCCAATTATTTGCTAACCATTGATTCATCCTGTAACTATTAATGTCCATTCATAGGAAACATCTCCATATGCTGGCAATTTAATTTTTACTCTTTCAAAATGTTCTTCTTCTTCATTACTCAATCTAATGATGTTTTTAATAAATTTAGCCATTGTACTGCTTACTCTATAACTTCTAGTAAATCAAAATTATTGCCTCTTAGAGTTGCACACAAAGGATGCCATGTAATTCCAATATTTAATTTATGTATATTTTTTTGCATTTTTTGCAAATATATCACAATATTTAGCTGAAGTCCAGCTCAAACACACTTGTAAAAAATAACTATGTTTTTTAAATAAAGTTAATATTTCTTTTGTTGGTTTGATGGCAGTATAACTTACTCTGTATAAAAAATGCCATCTGCTGTCTTTTTTTTCCTTCAAAATAGGAGAATTCCCCATCAAAAGATTGTCTTCCAAAAATTAAAAGCTGTTGGAACAAAATTTTCTGGTGTGGAGGTTTTCCCAGAATTTCTTGGGAGATTGTTATTCTTCCAAAGACTAAATTTGGCTGTAATGCAATGGATTCTGTATCATGTTTTTCAGATTTTAATAAATTATATTAGATGGAATACTGACATTAATGATTCCTGTTCTGAGATCATTAACTATATTTGGCAATTATGCCTACCTACATGGATAAAAATTATCATCAGGAATGTATATGTATAATTTACAAATTCTCATTAAGAAATATCAGCTGTAAAAAAAAATATTATGCTTATGTGGATCCATTTACCTACTCTGCTTGGTTACCATCTTAAAATCAAAACAGCTTCAAGTAGCAATTTATCCCTGACGTTAGAAGATTTTCTTTTACAAAATAATACTTTCTTTAATTCAAACATATTTATAGAACTAAATATTTTTCTTAATTCTATGTTTAAATGATTTAATAAAGTTTTTTTTATATTTTACATCCTCTCATCAAGCTCATAAAAAATCTCATAAAAATCTTTAGGTATGGATTTGAGACTAGTATCCAGTCCAGAGAAGTCCTAGTGCTATTAGGTTTGTTGGAGTGAATTTGGGAAGTTATACGTTGTTTGAAACCATATAGATTGATCCTAGTGGAAGTGTAGTCTGATGTGAAGGTTTATTAGTTAATATTGACATCACCAATAATTATTTCATGAGAAATGGAAATAGATAACCAGTGCAGAATGTCTTCCAGAAAAGGGATGTTATTTCCTGGGGAATATATAAAGCAATTATACATAGTGTTGTATGCTCATTTAATTTGCAGTGAGTGACGAGGATCTCAGGATAGAGGAATTTAAGTAGAGAAATAGATGATGGAGAGACAGCGCTATGGTTAGAAAACATGATTGCTACACCACCTTTTTTATTTAATATGTCATTGTAATTGTATTTCTAAATTCATCATTTATTTAGCCAAATGTGTAGCATGCACAGGATACTATATAGGGAATATATAGGGAAGACCGAGAGGAATTAAACATATTTATGCACATTTGTACAGCATTAGGACGAAGGATGTAAACAATGCCCTATATAGGCATGTATGGTGATAGACATAATTTTAAATTTGCCATATTGGACAATATTCAGCTAGATCCTAGAGGGAGTAATATTAAGGGTATGTTATCTTACAAAGAAATATGGTGGCAATTGTTTACCAATGCTTCTACACCTCCAGGGCTTAATGATTATGTCACTATTAAACCTCTTTTGGACATTGCATAGATATTTTATGTTATTGTCATAAAAATTGCAGCAGAATAAGCCTGATGTATTGAGGCCAATAATTTAATATTTAATATGCATTAAATATTAAGCATTAAATATTAAAGAAATATTTATATCTTTTTATTGATGAATTACATATTTTTAACTGACATATAATTTTTAAAAATGATTCTCTTAAATATATACATTTTATTGAGAAATAATCATATTTTGTATTAGAAGGTTAAAATATATAGGAAAAGCAAAAATTTATTATGTGTACTTGTTGCTTTAAAGGTTCGCATTACTGGCGCCAAAACTGCTATTTAAATTGTAACAAGTTCTTTTAGAGATGTTCTGATGAAGTCCCCATTATAGCGGGTGAAAGCGCTTAACCAAGTCTGTTAATAAACTGAAGTTTTTATGATAAACGAGTGGTTGATATTTTCATACTACAGCAGTATTAAATTTGCCAGCAATAGGTTTTGTTAAGGTGAAATTCGGCGTCTCAAGAGCCAGTGGACCTAGCGTTCTCAGTTTTTTGTGGATATAGTTCAGAGGTATATGGAATGCTTCAGCTTTTTGGTTCTTATTTAATATGTCAGAGTGGATGATCATATAGCCAGGGGGCAGAATTTCAGCATATTTTATATGTGGATTGAGCCAAGTTTCTGTAAGAATGATAATGTCTGGGGAGTAATGAGTGATCCAGGAATGAAATGCAGAGACTTTGTTTACTATACTTTGACTATTTATAGATGTGATTTTCAAATTTTTAGTAGACGTTGTTACAGTAGAAGTGGCAGCGGGTGAAGAAAAGAGGCAGTTGGGACCTGGGTTTGGGTGAATATCACTGCATAATATAATCTTTTTACAGTATGCATACACTAGCGAAGGTTTAGTTATGTTAGTACTAAATTTAAATTTGACCTTATATGGCTTGGGAGAAGGGTTAAGAATTTTATATACGAAAATGAGATGAGGTAAGCCAAATAAGCTAAAAGCAATAGTAATAGTAAACAGCTGGCAACTGACATAGACAGTATGAGTAAGGGTAGGGGATTGAGAAATAGGTGCAATAGGTAACATATAGCTTTCAAGTTATGATAGTAGTAGGATTAGATGTGTGGATAGAAAGATGAGGAGCATATCTGGTGTGTATTAGAAACAAGAGTCTTGAAGGCAATGACGGATAATAGATGGTATATTATATATAATTACATTATAGAAAGAAAAGAAAGAATAAAAAGAAGTAGGCAGGAATTTGAATAGGTATGTAGAATATTGGATGCTAAGAATGTGGAGCAGAGAGAATGCTGAAAGGAGAAGAAAGAGGACAGCTGTAGAGATATAACATGTATAAAGGAGAAAAAATGCTGAAAAGAAGGAGTGTAATAGGAGGCAATAGTGAGTGTAAATAATGAGATGGAGGCTGATGGATGCTGTGGAAGAGTGGTATAATTAAAGAGGTGGAGCCTCACGGGTGGAGATATGGATAGTATGATTTGAGTAGTGGGTGTTAGTGACAGATGAGAGGTAATAGAATGATACATTGCTTGGATAGGAAGTGGAGGAGTTATGTGCAGGAAGAGGAGGGTTTTGTGTAGGTATAAAACTAGGGGTAGTGGGGGTGGGTGGGATTTGAGGGTAAGGTAGGGAAATGGAGTGAGCCTGAATGAAGTGAGGGCAAATGGAGTGGGCTGCACCATCTGAAATGGCAAAGAAGTATGGAAGCGGAGAAAAAAAACTATCTGTAGACTTAGAGATGAGCAAGGTAAAAAGTCTTATGTGGTAGAAAGAATAAAAATGTAATGTCACTAGAAAAGCGGTTAGAAGCAAGAGCAAGGTAGCAAATAATAGCAGAAGGTGCAATGTTACAGAGTTGTAGTAATTATATGGGGTTAGCAGAAAGAGTTTCAAAGCAGGGGATTAACCAAGTGCAGGTTAAGTACTGCAGTTTATTGTTTTTGTTATGTTTCAGTAAGGAAAAGGTGACTATTTACATGTTACAGACTGTGAATGCATTGGAAGTTATGAGGGAAAGCAGACAGACATATTTATACTGCAGCAAAGAACAAGTAAGGTAAGGTAGGTAAAGTGGAGGAGGACTTTGCAGTGGGTTTATAGCATAGAATAAACAATAAGGATGGGAGCTCAAAAGAAGGCCACATCTTCCAGTATAAAAAAAATCACCAAGGAACTTGTTAATTTAGTGGCAGTATATGTTCTCTACAGAAGATGCAAACAGGTATCCTGTAAATGGTTCATCTCCCAGGCCCATGCTTACACTTATCAAGGGTATCAGAATTTGTCAGAGATTTGGGATGCATGGCTATAAGACCCTGCCCTATTTATTACAGAGGAATAGGATAGCTATGCTACATATCACAGTAAATAACATACATTATTAATACGCCTCTCTCTTGTGGTCCTTATTAGGGGTACTTATTAAGGTAAACCTCAGTCTTGGATGTTGTTTGCTGGACAATGATTGTTTGATTGATGGCAGTTAAATGTAATAGTTGGGGGAAAGAGATAGTCAAAGTAAGACAGAGAGGGTTTGGCTAAAAATAAGAATAAGCAGAGGAAAAAATGCAAATTAGATAAAGGCAAGGGTGATATGAGAGTAAAACTAAATTACAGTTGATATACAAATAGTTGAGGAGCAAAGGGTAAAAAGGCATTAACAGTCTATTAGGTGACTCACAACTCTGAAATATGATCTGCAGAACTTAAAGCACAACTGCCAGAAGGTAAACTCAGAGGTTGTTTGGCATTAGAAACTCACAAAATGGTTAATACTTTTCAACTCATTTAACATTTGCATATTGTTAACAATGCATTATTCATTATTAAAAAAACAGAGTAATAACTGTCTAGCTGCAAGTTTAAGAGTTGTTTACATAACTGTGGCAGCTCAAGCATCCAATACTGATGCCTATATAATACTCCTAACAGAGCTTAATATCTTGTTTTGCGTTAGTTACAAAAACTATGAAGGGTTCAGTTATGCTGGGTATCAGGTAAAAAAGAGGACCACTGGAATTACTTAAATTGCCACATAATCAGCTAGGGAATGACTATAAATGAGATAGAACAGTAGAGCCAGACAGTACTTATTTGTAGAAATAAAAGGTATAGTCTCATACCAGAATATTCAGACAACAGAGATATATTAGCAAGAATATAGACCAGTTATACCTGTATATTCTAGTACAAGCTTATCAACAAGCAACATCAGGTTAACAATGTGAAAACACCAAAGTATTTTACATATGTAGTGTGCTCTTGTTGGTTAAGTAACAATGTTTGTCTGCTACACTCAAAGAACACTCAAAATGTTCAAATTCCAGAACATTGCCACAACATTAGCACTAATGCAGTACCTGTAATGGATTAAGCCCTCAAATTAGAGAACATAACACTCGCCATCGTATAACTGCACGAGCTACATCAAAAGGGGAGTACTAGAAGAATGCAAATAGGTCAAAGCGCGTTAAGAGTAAAACACTGTGTTGCTAGAAATGTAACAGCATTATTCAGTTATCTGAACACAAGAATGTCATAATACAGCCACATCACAGGTAAAAAGGAAACAAAAAACACTACACAAAAGGAGTAGAGAAATAGCAGAGACTTAAAATTTTAAAAAGTTACCACATAGAAACACTGAAAGACTAGCACTGAAGGAAGGCAATTATATTATCAAATGTTCAAAATGGTGACTAGAAGGAAGGAGAGTAAGAGAAAGGAAGTGGAGGATGCTGGGAAAAGTGTTCAGGACAGGAAGTACATAGGGCTAACTGCAAAGACCAGCTGAAATGGCAAAGAAGTATGGAATGGGAGAAAAAAAACTATCTGTTGACTTAGAGGTGAGCAAAGTAACAAATAACAGCAGAAGGTGCAAAGTTACAGAGTCATAGTAACTATATAGTAACCAAACTATCAAAACCATCAATAAAAAACTAGGGTCACTTTACAGAATAAAAGCCTTCCTAACCCCTCCAGCTAAAATTGCCATAGCTCGCTCTCACCTTCTTTCAACCCTTCTTTATGCATCCTCTCTACTCTTGAATTTGAACAAGACTGTCCTTAACAAACTCTCAATTTGCTACAACCACATTGCCAGGTTTGCTACTGAGCTGCCTTTTAGGACACATCATTGCATCAATCTAAATCAGCTTGGTTGGCTTGAACTACCTAGCCTAATCCAGTATAACCAACTGATTATGGCCTATAAAATCCTCTATAATCCGGACAATACTCCTGCACTTAAAAATATTATCACCCCCTATAACAATCCTAGACCGCTTCGATCCTCTAACAAACTACTAATTCAGGCTAGCAAAATTAATAACACAGCCGGTGATTCTCTCTTTGCAAACTCTGTAAGTAGATCCTGGAACTCTCTTCCAGCTGATATTACCTTACTTTCCACCTTAGGTCAATTTAAAACTAGACTCAAGCAACATTTGTCACTTAATTGGCTATGTCAATGTATCAAGCCTGGCTAACTCGAATGTGTAAAAATCTGTTAACCAGTTTACTGTGTAATTTAATTTAATCCTGACTTGTGCTCAGGACTAACTTTAACCTGTGGAACTTGTTTAACTTGCTTACTTATGTAATCTCTGTAAATAGTCTGTTTGTAATATGTAATGCTAGTATTATGTAATGCTGTATCTGCTTACCCTTGGAGTTTTTCTCCCCGGGCCTCCGCTGAAAATGGACATGCATCCAGTTGGACTATCCCAGTCAACAAATGTAAAATAAAATAAATAAAAATAATATGGGGGTTAGCAGAAAAAGTTTCAAAGCAAGGGGTTAACCAGGTGCAGGCATAGTTAGTAGAAAAGCCTGCCTAAAGAGATAATAAGTACTGCAGTTTATTATTTTTGTTATGTTTCAGTAAGGGAAAGGTCACTATTTACATGTTACAGACTGTGAATGCATTGGAAGTTATAGGGAAGACAGACAGACATATTTATACTGGAGCAACGAAAAAGTAAGGTAAGGTATGGCAAGACAAGTAAAGTTGGGGGGGGGACTTTTGCAGTGAGTATATAGCATAGAAGAGACAAGAAGAATGGGATCTTAAGAGAAGGCTGCATCTTCCAATATAAAGAAAATTACTAGGGAACTTGTTAGTGCTAGTGGGAGAGTATGTTCTCTACAGAAGACCCTGCCATATTTATTACAGAGAACTAGGATAGCTATGCTAGACATGACAGTAAATAACATACATTATTGGTATACCTCTCTCTTTTCTGGTCCTTATTAGGGTTCTTATTAGGGCAAACCTTAGTCTTGGATGCTGTTTGCTGTACAATGATGGTTTTAATGATGCCAGTTCAGTGTAATAGTTGAGGGAAAGAAATAGTCAAAGTAAGACAGAGAGTGTTTGAATTATTAATATGCCTCTCTCTTTTGTGGTCCTTATTGGAAGCTTTATTAGGGTAAACCTCAGTCTTAGATGTTGTTTGCTGGACAATGATGGTTTTATTGATGCCAGTTTAATGTAATAGTTGAGGGGAAGAGATAGTCAAAGTAAGAGAAACACTGAAAGATGGGCACTGAAGGGCGGCAATTATATTTTACCATAAGTTCAGGTTGGGCATCTGAATTATTTACATGTTTTGCTACGAATATTTACATTTGTAGAGATCTTATTACAATGATATTTCCTCATTTATAAACCAGGTTATTCAAAAGACAATATTTTAAAAGTTTATTTATATTGAGTATGTGGGTATCTAGGCATTCCCAGTGTTAGTTGCATGTTTTTTCCACTGCCTTCATCATTGTGTAGCACTATTGCAAAGATTTGCACATTCCAGTACTGTATCATCTGACTTTTTTCTGTGTTTGCTTATCCCTGTGTTTCACTATGACTTTCAGTTAGTGGTTTTTCAGTAGCTCAACAGGTAACTGGTTTCTTCAATGCTGGAAGATAAGAAGGCTGCAGGTTCTGTTTCTACAGCATAAAGGGGATATTGCACTCTGAAGTGAGCTATAATTTAGTTGAAATGTTAATCCAAGGCACGACCTGCTTGAGTTGCTGATAGCACATCAAGATGTAAAAGATTCCATGACACTTATCAAAAAGAGCAGGGTTGCTTTATTTATTTACATTGTTTGCAACCACATATCCATCTTGTTTAAATCATTCTTACAATTTTTCATCAATAATGCAAAAAAGAAAAAACAAATACACCAAAAATGAATAAATGTATAATTTTTCCTCCATTACCTTATATGCTTCTATCCCCATTGATTTTTCCACAACTGTTTCCTTATTTCTGCCAAGATATCTTCAGCACTACTATATTTTATTATATAATAATCCTTCACATCTGTTCTTCCTCAATACCCACGTTACAGCATATAATATTTTATCCCATTTATCAACTTCCTATTACTTTCTTTTCTCATATTTACCATGTAATACAAGTTCTATATCCATATCCTTAAAGCCTTCCCATCTATACACATTTTTTTAAACCTTCCCCAAAAATATTCATTTTACATTCTAAAAAAAGTGTTCTGTAATTTCTTTTACTTTACAATCATAACACATTCTTTCTTCTGTTACTTTATATTTTATATTTCCTTTAACAGATAAGTTGTTTCAGCTCTCATCTATCCATTCGTCATTACTTTCACCTATAAATTTTAATAACATTTTATGGTTTTCATTTTTTACATATATCTTATATTTCCCCAAAATTCCCACATTTGCTCCTGATTTGATTTATCAAACATCTTTTCTACATCACATGTAACCTGCCAAACCTCATTTTTATAACAGAATCTTTCTCATTATTTATTTTATTAATATTTCCCATACTTTTTGTTTATCCCTTACTCCATCTTCCTCATCTTATATTGCTTCCATTCTTCCTTCTTTTATTCTTATTAGTCTTAATAAATAAGGTGATACATTCTATTTATTTCCATTTAAGAAAAAAAACTTTGCTTATATAACAGGTTTTTAACTTGCTGTCTGTTGTTTTCATGTTGTTCTCTTCCTCTTTCTTAACCCAGTTTCCCTTTTCTCTATTTGTATGTGAAGATCTTCCTGAATTTCTTTATAATCCTATTTTGTTTTCTTTTGTATTCAATTTTCTACTGTTAAAAACTTCTTATATTTCTATATACACTACCCACTATACAGACCAATTTTCATAAAATCCCCTATTAGTATGGGTTGTTCCCATAGTTTTTTTACCTTCCAAATTAATTTTTTTCTGTTTTAATAATTTTACCAGTAAGCATTTTTATTTATTTTCCTTGTTTTATTATCTCCTTATTCTCACCTATTCTTGCCCACATGTCTCTGGTCAGAAAATGTAGCTATCTCCTTACCTCCTTCTACTTCTTCCATTTCATTAGACCAATTAAATAATCTCTGTTTTAAATATTCCTCTTTGATAAGTCAGTTTTCTTTTTTCCCGTCTATAGTCCTCCGCATTGTATACATTCCTTTAGTATCTTTCCATCTTGTGTTATTTCCCTTTTTCTTTTCTTAAATTTCAGTTAATGTCTGTTATCATAAATACATTGTGTCCTCCAAGCAAAATACTCCTAAACCTCATGTCCCAATCACACCTTATCTATATCAACATTCATATAGCTTACCCTTCAAGTACAATGATCTAAAGCAACAGACATTTACTCCCAAATTGGGTATTAAACATAAAATCAAGTAAAAATACCTCTACCCGTACCATCATAACTCCATAACCATAAAGCTTAATGGGGACATCCAGCAAAACGTAGGCCCAGCTCAGCATATTCAGGCACCAGACAACATATCCCCATCAGCGTCTTTATTGCTACTGCCTCACTGACAGTCTCACCCTTGTCCTTATAAATACCATACCAATTTACAAAGTATTTGTAACAAAATTCCTGAAGTGCATGCTCAGATAGCACTATATACACCAGACATCTTAGTTGCCAAAGAAACCTGGCTTCACCAGGAAACAAAAAATGCAGAAATCACCATGCCAGGCTATAACATTATCAGATTAGATGGACCCAACAAAAAAGATAGTGGTGTTGCTATTTTCTATAAAAATCACACTAGATATCTTCCTTCCCTTCCATACTTTAATTTTCTCTATCTCAGAAAAATTGTAATGGTGTTAAAACTAAACACCTCACTAGACAATCACAATCATGGGTGTATACATACACCAAGGTAACAATGCTAAAACACTGAAAAATATTTTATGCTGGGTTTCCTCAAAAATCCCTCATGAAACCATAATATTGGATGATGTTAATATAGACTGACAAACCATACAGTCTGATAATCAAACCAAAAATATATATCTGCCCATGTTCACCCAACTTATAACCACACCAATTAGATATAATAAAGCCAGAGTCAGACAAACAACCCTTGATTGGATTCTAACATGTTATCCAAATAAAATATCATTCCATTGAACTCTGTCAGACATTCTAAGTGATCATTTACCAATCTACACAATAAGGTAGGGTCCGAATGGAGAGATGAGCAAGCAAAAGAGAGCAGTATTGTTGAAAGTGAATTCATCCTCAAGTCTTGGTGAGTACCTTCATGAGGTGGGCACTGTTTTTTTACAAAATCTCATGAAGACAACACTGATATATAGACTGTTTTTATATAGCATATATCATGGACCGAAGTAGGTGAAAATTTAAAAAAAAGATAGTTAGGTGCACAAGACCCAGGATAAAAAAAAGTATTCAATCCTGATAGGTACACTGGTGCCAGGGCATGAAAAAAATTATACTCTAGAATCCTCAAAATACAGAAATATTCCTACAATGGGGCCAGACCAGGCCCAGGGGGACAATATCCCCCCTGTAGTAGAAGGAAGTAGCAGTCCACAAAAATCACAAAAACTAATAGGCCAAAGAAAAGCCATAAAGACAGAGTGGACTATTGAGGATAAGAAAGAAATGATGTATTGCTACTATTATGCAAAAAGCCCATAATTTCCAGACACAAGACATACAAAAAGATTAAGGGCGAAATTAGAAGAAAGAAAATACTTCCACAAGAAAAACTGTCAGAAGCTTCAAATAAAAATGTGTTCATTAATACAACAGATTTCTGAAAAACAGTACATAGACGAAGACACTTTGATCTGTTTAGAAAAAGAAGCATATGAGGAAGTGAAAAAAAAATAATAAACAACAAAACCTAGAGACTTTGAAAAATATAAAAAAGAAATATGGACATGGGAAAGAAAGAGAGATTTGATATGGTGCAATATTTATGCAAAGGTGAAAGCCAAATTAATCAATATAAAGAAGACGACCCCAAAGATATTTGAAGAGAAATACAGGCAAAGGCATCCAGAAATGGAAAATTTCACAATAAAAAAATAATATCACAAAAGTTGAATGTAGAAAAGAAGATTAGTAAAGTAGAAGTTAAAAAAGCAGACGTTGAAGTTATGGAGTGCCTGCAAAATGAAGGATTTGGTGTAGAAGGTCTAACACAGGTTACATCTCAGCATAATGGAATGAGTCCCCAAAGTAAGGAGAAACAGCAAGATCAGGAGACATCTGAAGAAGAAATATGGACATGGGAAAGAAAAAGAGATTTAATATGGTGTAATATCTATGCAAAGGAGAAAGCTAAATTAATCAATATAAAAAGAGCAGCACTAAAGATATTTGAAGAGAAATACAAGCAAAGGAATCCAGACATGGAAAACTTTGCAATACAAAAAATAAGAAGGCAAAGAGGAAAAGCAGAAAAGGAGCTTAGTAATGGAGAAGTTAAAGAAATAGAAAAAGAGGTTTGGGAGTACCTGCGAAGTGAAGGATTCAGTGTAGAAAATTTAATTCAGAAAGCACTACAACAGGATAGAGCAATGGACATCCAAATTAAGGGGAAACCAGTGGAACAGGAAGCAATTAGTCAGGTGCCATATGAACATATTTTGGAGCCTTCCACAGGAAACCAGTATACACATTCACTTGAAGCTGGACAGGAAGGGAAGGAACAGGAAACTATGAAAACTCTGAAGCAGTCAATGTTTAGGAGTGATAGACCGGTGAGTTCACATATGGCAGAGCAACGGATGGCACAGGATGAAATTGAAGAGAATGTGCCACAGGAAGATGCTATAGAACTTTCTATAGAATGTTCACAGGAAATGGAAAACAAAAAATGTGCCCTCAATTCAGAAGAAAATGAGCTAAGAGAAGGTTGCTTGATTTAATGGACAGGGATAGATATATTAAGATCAATGAAAGAAATAGACTGCAGAAGGTCAATAAAACTCAAAATGTCAGAAGTTTGATAAAATAATAAATAGAGTAATTAGGACTGTCCATATAGATCCATGGGATATAACAGAAGTAAACAGGATATGTTATTGTGCAGCTAAATTAATAATTGATAAAGTTCTACCACAAGAACACAAGGTTGTGAGGGAAAGGAAGGGGAGAAATCAAATACCAGCATGGGAGTATCAAATAGAGAAAACTATAAAGCAATTAAGGCAAGAAGTGTCACTGTTAGAAGAGTATAGAAGAAGGAACAGATCAACAGAAATACTTAGAAAGATAGATGTGATAAAAGAAATGTGCAGTATTAGAACAGATCAGGATCTATCATGCAGCATTGCAAAAAAAACTAAATTTTTCAGCACAGGTGGAAAACCTTAGAAGATGAACAGATAAATATAACAGAAAAGTAAAAAATAAGCAATTTATTGATGACCCCAAAAAAAACATTTATAGAGAATTGGGAAACAAAGTAAAAGGAATTGAAAGACCAGCAAAAAAAGAATAAATAGATACATTTTGGAGAAGTATTTATGAAGATCCTGTGGAATATAACAAAGATGCTAAATGGATAGAAGTAAAAGAAAGAATAAGAAATGTAAAGGTACAGAATATGAAATGGGCTGAAGTAACAGCCAAAGAGATTGCAACAAAGTTAAAAAATGCCTCTAATTGGAAAACCCCAGGCCCAGATGCAGTACCCAACTTTTGGTTAAAAGTATTAACATCTCTGCATAAAGATTTAGCCATGAGTAAGAACTATTATATGCACAGCCCAATCAGACACCAACCTGGCTAACAACAGGAAAAACAATGATCCTACTTAGGAGTGAACCTGCAAGCTACCCTAAACATTATAGACCGATAACTTGCATCTGACAACATATAAACTGTACACTGGAACCTGTGCTGACAGAGCTTATAGTCATTTAGAAGAAAACTCAATTATGGCAATAGAACAAAAGGACAATAAAAGAAAATCATATGGAACAAAAGATCATTTGTTGTAAATAAGTCATAGTGGAGAACTGCAAAAAGAGGAAGAATCTAAGTATGGCATGAATTGACTACAAAAGAGCATTTGATAGTATCCCACATTCATGGATAAAGGAGTGCTAAAAAATGTATAAGATACACCCTACACTGATTGACTACATTACAGTGATCATGAAACAATGGAAGACCACTTTGCAATTAAGCCATGATAAAGGACAAATAATTATTTCAGGGATAAAAATTCAAAGGGAGATATTCCAGGGTGACTCTCTGTCACCACTGCTATTCTATCTTGCCCTTAACCCATTAAGCTGTCTACTTAACAGCTTAGGCCATGGCTATAATTTGACTCCTAGAAAATAACAAAGTGTAAAGACTTTTATTCTTCTCTTTGTCAATGATTTAAAACTATATAGCTCATCAGATGAGGAACTGAAAGCACAACTGCAAGTTATCAAAACTTTTTCAGATGATATAAGAATGTCATTTGGTCTTGATAAATGTGCAAATGCAAACTTTATAGAAGGAAAACTGCAGCACCAAGAAAACATCAGTTTGGGCAAGAATGTGAAAAAAAAGAACTTGAGCAAGAAGAAGTATATAAATATTTGGGAATTGTGAAGGATCAATAATAAAACATGAACAAATGTGAAGAAAACTTAGTAAGGAATACTTTAGAAGACTTAAATTAATCCTGCAAACAGTGTTAACATCTAGGGAAAAAAGTCAAGCTATAAATCAATTTGCTCTTTCTGTTCTAACTTACAGCTTTGGAGTGATTGACTGGCCCCAAAATGTGCTGGATAGATTAGACAGGAAAACAAGAAACATGCTTCATGCTCACAAAATCATTTAGAAAAATCAGTGTATGCCAAGATTATTTATTACCAGTTCTGAAGGAGGAATGCACCTCCTTGAAAATGATTACATGTATAAATCTGCAATTATGGGACTACACACATATCTGCTGATCTCACTAGGCCCAAACACAGTGAACGCTTTGAAACATGAGAATAAATCTAAGATGACTTCTCTGCTTAGACTGGCAGAAGCATATTGGCATCAAGCAGAAATGGAAATCAAAACAGAAATAGATAAAAATCAGGCAGCAACTGAATGTGTAAAAAACAAAAGGAAGAATATAAGGTGAAGGACCAGATGAGAAGGCAAGAAATGTGGAAAATGCATAAATATAGTTGCAAGTAAAAAAACTTCTGGAAGAACCTCATGTTGATCAAGACTGAATGCAGGAATGGTTAAGGAGCAATGAATTCAAACCAACAGATAAAAGGTTAATACTGGCGGCCCAAGATAGTGGGCTATGTACACATTGGTTTACAAAGTCCATTGAACATGTCAGAAAAACAGACAAATGTAGGTTTTGTAAAGCAGACTTTGAAACTGTTACACATCTTGTTGCTGGTTGTGACATACTAATGGCAGAAGGACTGTATACTGAAAGGTATAATAATGTGGCAAGACTGTTTCACTAGGGACTGTGCAAATATTATGGTACTGAAGTGGCTGAAAAACACTGGAAATATGCGCAACAAATCATCACAGAAAATAATCACATGAGATCACCCATTACCGACAGTTCAAAAGATGGATGCTAGAAAAATGGATATTGTGGTCCATGAAAAGAAGACAAAAATAACATTGATTATTGAAATTGTCACACCCAGTGACTACAGTGTCTTGCGTACAGAGAGACACAAAGTCATAAAATATCAGGATTTGCAGGCAAAAATGAGAGCAATGTGGAAGAAAGATACACAGACAGTTCCAATAGTAGTAGAAGTACCGGGTCTTATAAATAGAATCTACAATCTTATTTAAATATGTTACCAATACATGTTACTCCATACAAATTGCAGAGGGAGACATTACTGGGCACATTGCAGGTGCTGCGAGAAGCACTTCTGGCTGACATCAAAGATTGAAACTATACTAATTTCATAAACTTTAATCATACCTTGACTTAGGAATGGTCGCATCATGGTATCAGAAACCCAAAATATTTAGATAAATTAAAAAAAATAAGGTACCAAAGCAACTGCCATCACAACCTATCATTACAGCTAGGTAAGAAAACTTACTACTTTTCTTGAAGAAACTTTTATTAATACACTACTGTAAGTCGCTAAAGACTCTCCCCATTGATTATGCTGTCTCTGAGTTCAACAAAATCTTCTTAGGTATTCTAAACATACAAGCCACCCTCAGAATAAACAGTCAAAGCTAACCCTGCCCCATGGCTATCTTTAGTGACTAAGTGACTCAGTAACAAAGAGACAAAGCTTGGAAAGGACAAAAAATAAAATAAAATGAAATAAAACAGCTTGTACATCATTAGCATCCAGAAAACTAAGAAATGTACATAATCAACTTAATACTAAAGATAAGAATACCTACTACTCAGCCAAAACACACGCACTAATAATCCAAAACTGTTCTGGGCGTCAATTAATAAACTGTTAAACTGACGGCAAGATGCACAGCCAACACCAAACACACAAAAATAAAATGATATCATAGCCAACCAATAGTGTGAGACAAGATCACATAAAATTTGAAGAAAATTTATATAAAAGCATAAAAGGAAACCTTTTTATAGATACATAAGATGTGGAAGGAGTAAAGACATACAAATTGATAAACTGTGTGCAGATTCTAAAGTTTATTCTCAGACTCAACAGATTATAGATATATTTACAAAATCTTATGCAAAACCAGTGGCTCCACAAAGTGGGGATGATAAATTGTACGAGTGACATCCAGGTAACCTCAGATACTGGAATCAAATTAGATTATATGGAAAAAGGACTGCACAAACTGAATCCAAACAAAGCACTGGAGGAGATAGATTTAATAGTAATGACCTGAGAACACTTCAAGAACTTTCAGTACCATTATATCTGTTATTCACTAGGTCGTATAAATATGGAGAGATTCCTCAAGATTGGAGATGTGCTTATTAAACCTGTCTTTAAGGGAAAGGGGAGTAGGACAAACCCAGAGTCATACAGACCCTTAAATCTACTTTCATGTTGTGGAAAAATAATGGAGAAGATAATATTGGTTAAGTTATTTTCAGAATTGGATGGGTTGGGACTTGAGACCATATATCAACATGCATATAATGAAAATAGATCTATTGCCACCTGTAACCTGATGTTCTATAACAATATAATAGCAGCTATGAATAAAAAATTGTGCTGTGATTTAATTTGTATAGATTTAACTTTAGCATTTGACACAGTCAGTCATACACAAAACACTGATCAATAAATTAGCACAACTAGGTATCAATATACTTTTGATAAGCTGTATAGCTGCATGGCTTACAAACAGGACATGGCAAGTACCATACAGCAACTGGACAGGTGAAATTCTTGGTTACAGTCAGGGTGACCCACAGGGCTCTGCCCTACCCTAGGCCATTACTTGTTTAGATTGTATATTTCAAACCTAACTTTGTCATCTGAGGTGTTCTACAGTCTATATGCAGATGATCTGAAATTGGGTAAACTGATTACATGTGTTACAGATAAGTCATGTCTGCAAAAGTACTTGACTAAATTGACCACTTGGACACAGGAGAATAATATGCTGATACATACATCAAAAATTAAGCATATCAGATTTGGGAGACATAAATTGAAAGGTGAATATTTAATACAGCACACAGTGATTGAAACTGTATACACATTTAAGGAGTTGGCTATATGGGTAGATCCAGCTATGAATTTTTTCTAATTATATCAACCAACTGGTTAATGATAGTTATAGAACTATAGGTTGTATAAAATGTTTCATGAAGTCTAGGAAATCAGAAATGATGAAGTCATTGTTTGTTAGTTACATTAGACCTAAACTTGAGTATGGAATAACAATATGGAAACCTTATAAGAAAACAAGCATGAGTAAACTGGAAAGAGTACAGCAGAAATATACCAAGGCCATCCATGGATGTGAAAATTTAAATTATTATGAAAGACTAAAATATCTGAACTTGTGCAGTGTCTCTTATAGATATCTAAAAGGAGCTCTTATTCAAGTATGTAGGGCATTTAGAGACCACTACCTCTGTGAATGTTTGGGGTTATTAAAACATAGTATAGAATCATCAGACAAGCTATGTAGAAGATTCTATAGAAATGAGAAGTGTACTAACTGGTTCTCTGACAGAGCAGCTAATGCATGGAACAGACTACTAAATTACATTAAAGCAAGTACTAGTTTAGATATTTTTAAGAACAGCCTGGACACATATTATGGGAATGAATATTTTGGTATATTGGCAAGCTAGAAGGGCATTAATGCTCTTGGTTGAAATATTTGTATGTATGTATGTATGTATGTATATATGTATGTATGTATGTAATCGATTCAATACCCAATTTATGCAGGCAGTACAGTCATTAACCAACTAGGCAACTAATCAAGCTCTTGAGATCCTTACTCAATCAAAAAACCTTCTTCAGCATTTCTTCTTCAACCAGTACCCAGAGATACCATTAAAAAAACCCTCAAAAAAATTAAAGCCTACTACAATTGCCCTAGACAATCTAACTGGTGAATATATTAAAATAACAGCTGAGGCCATTGTTTATCTAGTTTCATTTCTGATAAATAGATTCATATTTAGCAACATTGAGAGTTGTAATAGTAACAACAATAATAACAACAATAATTTAAATGGAGTACCATATCTAACCCTAACATACTATCATGGAATAGGATCGCTTAGAAAATGTATTAATGAGACGTGGGGGATGTTTAGGGAAATGTCCATTAAAACTGATGTATTTCAAAAGGATATACAGTACAGTTATAGAAGGAATAGGAACATTAAGAATATTTTAGAGAGGGAAAAGATGAATATTCAAGGAACAAGTACAAAACGTGGGACATTTAAATGTGGTAGATGTGCACAGTGTGCATTTATAGCAGGACAAAAAGAGATAAGAATACCCAGTCTTAGAATGACTCTATTAGCGAAGGGTTATAGTAGTTGTTACACTAAAGGGGTGGTATATCTTGTGTTTTGTAAAATATGTTGGAGTTATTATGTTGGGAAAACAGAACGACATTTAAGATCCAGAATTTATGAACACGTGAGAGACATCAACAAACACAATGAAAATAATGCCTTGTATAGGCATGTATTAGTTTGTAAAAATGTTGATTTTAAATTCTGGGTGATTGAGGAGGTGAAGTGTCCCGAGAGGGGGGGTGATTGGGAGACTCAGTTGGAATTTAAAGAAATGATGTGACAGCTTAGACTGGATTCCTGTTGTGAGAAGGGTCTGAACGACCACATCTCCATCACCCCAGCATTGAAAATGCTTGCAGCTGACCCCAAGAAACACAAGTAAGGATAGGTATACTGAAAACAAGTCGATTTCTTAACCAAAAATTTATTAATTTTAAAGATCTGTACACACACATCCTTCTCATTTTGACTTTGTTATATCTATATTGTATATATATATATATATATATATATATATATATATATATATATATATATATATATATATACATTTTTACACGTTTTTACATGTTTTGCATAAAAACTTTTTAAAAATTTTTTTAAGTGGTTATTTATTCATACATATATTATATTATATTAAATATTATATATGTCATAGGTATTTTGGAATATATATTTTATATAAAATATTTTATATATATATATATATATATATACAAAATATGTATTTACTGTTCTTATATATATATATATATATATATATATATATATATATATATATATATATATATATATATATATATATATACCTATATATGTATTTATTATTTTTCATACACATACTTTTATAATCATAAATTTTTGTTCTGCTTATAATATATATATATATATATATATATATATATATATATATATATATATAAACTTATTTTTAATATTCATCCTTATAAAACAATGTCACAGTTTATTTTGATCAGATATCTTTCAAAAATGAGAATTTATATACAAGTACTGGTGGTATATTGGTTCTTTACGAAATGGTAATCAATTAATTAAATCAGATGCCAGCTAATTAGATCTCAATTGTATAAAAGGATTTTGATGCCCTTATTTCATAGATTCTGATGAAGTCTCCAAACGGAGACGAAAGCGCTTAATCCATGATTTACAATTAATTTTATGTGTTGTGTCGAATGGAGTGTACTACTCTGTGAACGCTTTTAGTGGAATAAAGTATTGTTGTGTATATGGCTGCATCGTTTTGAATCATTGAAGACCTCCTTTATTGTGACCGGACTCGCATTGCTGTTAGATTCATATCTTAATATAAAGTCCACTCACTATGGCAAATATCACTTATTATTCTACTGCACAATGGTGGAATCAATATCAATCTTTCAAACAATAGAGCGAATGAAATTTTATCTCCCCTATCATAAGTATTAGAAAAAAATGTATTTATATGCAGCTTCTCAGCCATTTAATAGACAGCAAGTTCATGTCTTCAACTCAATATGTCCTTATCACAGCTTACCTATTGCTTTGCAGAATTTTCTTAATACTGACAGCACCCACCGATATCGCAGAAGCCTATTCTCCACCATCTTCCTAGACTTATCAAACGATTATGATACTGTCTGCTATCAGAAACCCTTACATAAACTTTTATCCTCAGGGCTGAAAAGCTCTTTACTGGAGTGGTGCCACAGATAGCTCTCAAACAGAGCACAAGCAGTGAAATAGAAAAATTGTTTCCCCACCTTCTTGCTAGTAAGTATTGGTGTCCCACGAGGATCTATACTAGGCCCCATACTTTTAAACATATTTATCAGTAACCTCTACACTGCTACAAAAATGCTACCCCAGTTCAATATGCCGATCACTTAACCATAATCTGCTTTGCTAAAAGTTTCTCTAAATTCCAAGCCCTTGTACAACAATCCTTATTGACTAAAACATGACAAAATAATTCACAAGTGCTCCTAAACTCTAAAAAAAGATAAATCACTGCTCTTCACCCAAAAACACATCTCTACCAAAACAACACTGTTCACTGTTGTCTCACCCAACAGCACCTTGGTAGAACAGATAAACCACACAAAATTATTGGGTGTTATCATAGATGACTATTTGAAATTCAACAATCATGTATAAGACATGGCTAAAAAAAATCCTCAAAAATTAGGTACATTATAAAGAGTAAAAACCTATCTCACTGACATAATCAGAGGACATATAGTCTTTACTTTCTTCTTGCCATCTTTCCTCTGTGCCATATCAATTTTCACTAATATTTAAGTCTCACACCTGTCCAAACATGAGCAATGTTATAATAAAATAGCCAAATTTGCAGTAAACTAAGACAACTGGAAAGGCTCACCGAGACTCTGCTACAGTTTGCTGTGAGGGAAAGGTAAGTTTTCTTTTTATTTGTTGCATTTGTATTACTGTATTACTTTATTGCCTTTTTCTATTGTGCATACTGTGTTTTGTTTCCTTTACACTGTGTTTTACTTGTATTCTGCTTTTAACTGCTTATGGGCAGCCGCGGTGGTGCAGCAGTTAGCGTTGCCATCTCACAGCAAGAGGTTCTCTGGTTCGATCCTTGGCTGGCGTGCCTTCTGTGTGAAGTCTGCATGTCCTCCCTGTGGTCATGTGGGTTTCCTCCGGGTGCTCCAGTTTCCTCCCAAAGACATGCTGTAGGTGGATTGGACACTCTAAATTGGCCCTAGACATGAGTGTGGGCATGTGTGTGCCTTCTGTGGAAGGTTGGCCACTGGGCTGGCAACTTGACACCATAAATACTCCACTGCCAATCAGGAGCAGGCAGGTGATCTGCTGTGGTGACTCCTAACTGGGAAAAGCCAAAAGAGGAAGAAGATTAAAACTTGAAAAGAGACCACAGCTCTTTCTCTTGTGAGTTGGACAGAATTTTTTCTCACCCTTCCACCTGGTTACCGTTGTGCTCTTAAACACCACTGTCTTTCTAGTTGCCTGCCCCTTATGTTAATTTGACCATATATCTCATTTCCTCTCTGCTTTTACTGGCTGGTGTGAGTAAGCACAAAATTATCATTTTGTGAAATCACTCCCCTTCAACTATTTAAATTTATTGGTCATCCTACTGTATTCCATAGTACCAGAATACAAAAGTAACCATCCCCTTTCAATTTAACTTGCTGTTTTAAAAAAGTGACTCTCCACTAAATCTTAGCTTTAAGACAGGTAAAACTTAAGTTACCTACTTTCACATCTAACTACTCTAGTGCACACTGCAGTGTTTAGGATAAACCATTTTTTTCATCTTACCTCTATTGAAAAACCACCAGTTACTGGAGAGCCCACATTCTGCCTCTCAGTAGTCATCTTGGGATTAGTGCTTCTCTTTTCTCCTGGTGAGAGAAAGAGTGCAGTTACATTATTTCCTGGAGACTGCTGATCACCAGGAAGCTTAATAACTGCTTTATAGATGACAGCTTGGAATCTGTGCTTATATTCCGATCTTGGTGAGAGTAGGAGCAGAGTGCATTGATTCCTGACTCTTTCTGGTTGGAGAGTGAGTGTTTGTGCTTAATGTATCTGATTGGTCTGGTTGCTATTCGAGGTATCTACCAGAAAAAGGCTACAAGCCTGCAGACCCTTGCATCATCTAGGACAAGACTGTGGATCACCAAACAGGCTGTGGCCTGCTTCTCTTCTTAGGATTGGTGCTAACATTTTGCTTCTGGTGAGAGAATAAGCAAAGTAGCATTGTATCCCAACAGAGTGAAGCTGTGCTGACACCAGCATTAGTAGTAGCCAGACAGTAGCCATTCATGTGACTCCACTCTTTTCATCATTCACGACAAGCTAATTCTTTATTTTTCAGTAAGTACTGTTTGATTTCTTAATAACTTCCTAATATCTGCCTAAATACTTCATCCTTAAATTTTCAGGGTCTACGTATTGGTTTCTCCTCTAGTGATTGGCAGTGCTCTGTACAGGCTCAGACACCTAGAGTGACATTTTCCATGTAAAAGGAATATATAAGGAAACAGCTCCAGTACCTAGTAATAATGATCATCTCTCCTTGCATGTCTAAAGGTCAGTTCCCTGTGCTTTCCTCCTATTAACCTGGTGAACTTAGGCATTCTGAGGCAGTGTAGCAACTGCCTCATGTACACAGACAACCCTCTCCTCTTACTTCACAACACTCAGACTTGTGAGAGATGCACTTATATATCCAAATTGGAAGCCATGCACTCTAAAGCCAAAACCAGAATAGCTGGTCAAGAAGAGGTCAACATCTGCACCACACCACATGCAACACATAGCCCTCCAGAACACCCACCATCACAGCTTTCACATAAATACACAAACCACACACCCACCTTTGCAGAGGCTTTCAATAGAAATCTACCCAAACAGAAGAGACCTCTAAGGCAGAAATGCACTCGACTACCACAACACAGCACAAACCACAAGACACATATATCAGTTGTGCACTTCAACCTAAGCCCCTAAGGCAAAACAGCTTGCCCAATACACTAATTACAGAGGACTCGATAGTGAGGCACCCTGATGTCCCACTCACTAGGTTGAATAAGGAGAAGGTAACAGTCAGCTGTCTATCAGGTTTCAGAATCCGACACATAATACATGCACTCAGGTCACTCCACAACAAGTACAAGTATGACTCTGTCACTGTCCATGTGGGTGTGAATGACCTGAGACACACCTCCCTGGACTACATGAAAAGAGACATGGAGGAGCTCTCGGATTATGTGCCCAGACAGGTATGACCCTAGCCTTGAGCAGCATCCTACCATCACCCAGAATGATATAGCAGTACAAGCAGAAAATGATTGACTTCAACAATTGGCTAAGTTTCTGGTGTCATTCTAAGCTGATCCATTATCTGTCTGTATGGGATGACATGATTGACAGACCTCGATACTGTACCAGAGGTGGCCTGCATCTGTCACCCCTGGGATTCCAGACAGTGGCTAAGGCTCTTGCCTCCCCTATAATGCCTTTTTAGGCAATGTTCCAAAGACCAAATTAACACCGTAACAGCTACAAATAAATGCAATCTGAGGGTCATGCTGCTCAATGCTAGAAGTCTAAATCACAAGATGTACTTAATCGAAGCACTCCTCAAAATGGAGAACACTGACATTTGTCATGTAATGGAGACCTGGTTTAAAGCAGCAGAAAGCACCCAAATGCTACCAGCCTGTAACTCATTCCACACCTTTCGGCCCCAGAACATAGACTGAAGCCCCAAAGGTGGTGGTGTCTCCATATTCATAAAGGATATGCACACCTCCACACTATTAGCCCAGCATAACACATCTGAGATACTTCAGGTGCAACTAACTTTAGGTAAGATGGTGATTCAGGTCATAGCCTGCTATAGGTCCCCAACCATATCCCAAGACTCTCACTCCACATTCCTACGCACCCTGGAAACTATTAGAGTCCAACCCAACATTCTCATACTAGGTGACTTCAATTACCCCTCCATCAACTGGGAGAACTACTCATGCACCAATACACTAGTCCAACGCTTCCTGAATTTCATCAATTCCAATGCCCTGGACCAGCTTATTCTTACCACCACTAGAGGAAGCAACATCCTTGACCTGGTTATTACAAACATGGGCAACCATTTGTCTACACCAATAGTCGATTCCTCCCTGGTTAGACCCGACCACAGAAAAATCACCACGGAAATTCACATCTTACCCACACCCCATGCAAAGGTAACCACCATGAAAAACTTCTCCAAAGCTGACTTTGGGCTCCTAAAACAGAGGTGCCTAACTTCATGGCACCCATGTCAATGGAAAATAGATGTATTACTGCCGAATCATACACCAATGCACTATACGAACACATACATAAATGCATGGAACTAGCCATACCCAACAGAACCAAGACACTCTCCTACAAAAAAAGGAAGCAAATCTATTGCAGAAAAAGGTGAAGTCCCAAGACTGGAAAAACCCCCTTATTAGCCTCAACAAAAAGTTGAGATCCCTCCACAAAACCTCTAAAGCCAGCTATGAAGGCAGAATTGCACATGACAATAAAAACAACCACAAAGCCTTCCATAATTATATCAAGAATCTCCATGGCAATACCCAGGTTTCCACTGAGTTACTGCACAATGGTACCACCTATACTGAGCCAACAGATATTGCCAACATACTGGCTGACAGATTCAATGTCAACTTTACCCCCCCCCCAAAGGATCAATCACAGTACCAGAGGAATGCCAGGCACCCAGCATTACTGCAGCACAGGTAAAAGCTGCATTTTCCAAGGCCAAGAATACAGCTTCCATGGGATCAGACAATATTCCTGGATGTGTTCTACATGAACTACAAAGTGAACTGGCACCACATCTGTATGCCCTGTTCAGTCACAGCCTCACGTCAGGCTTTGTCCCTACCAAATGGTGCACTGCTACAGTCATCCCTCTCCATAAAGGGGGAGTGACTATAGACCCTGGGAATTATCACCCCATTAGCCTGATGAGTCTGATATGTAAGGCTATGGTGTGCATCATCATGGACCTAATTAACAAGGATATAGGGAATATCCAAACTCTAGATCCCACACAATTTGGTTTTCTGAGAGGGAGATCATGCCTGCTCAACCTGGTTGACTTCTTTGAGCTCTGGCCAAGGCCTTTGATACCATTCCCCATTCAGGAATTACTGATAAACTCACCAAACTAGACACCAACCCCTATATCACTAGGTGGGTTGCAAATTGGCTCACAGATAGAACCCACAGTGTGAAAGTGGTGGACTCCAAGTCAGACTGTCAACCAGTCACGAGTGGAGTCCCACAGGGATCGGTCCTCTGTCCTCTCCTGTTTGGCATCTACTTATCAGAAGTCCAGGCCAACAAGGAGGGACTCTGGCTGACCATGTTTGCAGATGACTACAAGCTGGGAGCCATTATTAACACCCAAAGTGATGTAGACATCCTACAGAAAGGCCTCACTGAGACCAATGACTGGTGTCGAAACCATGGCCTTAAGCTTAATGCCAAAAAATGTGTTGTCATCCCCTTTGGGAAAAACTCAGTTCCCATTAATTACCACATCAATGGGAGCCCACTGAACACTGAAGGTGTTATAAGAGACCTGGAGACATAGGTTAACAGCAATCTCTCCTTTGACCACCACATTGCCACTGTGGTCAGAAAGTCCTTCCATATGGCACATCTCATTTCCAAGAGTTTTGCATCCAGGAAGAAAGAGGTCAGCATCTCTCTCTACTCTTCCATCATTAGGCCAGTCATCCAGTATAATGCCCCATTTGGCATGTACCTCACTGGACACATGCAACAGCTGGAAAGGCCACAAAAGTACCTAGGCCTTAAACACATGTCCTACATGGACAGACTCAAAAAACTCTAGCTATTCTCTGTCTCATATCGTCGACAAAGTGGCGATCTCTGCTTGACTTACAAAGCCATATCTGACCCAGCTCTGTTAGAAATGCTACATTTAAAGACATCCCAATCCCTCCACACCATATGGTCCAGAGACCTCAACCTCATTACCACAATCAACAGAACATGCTGGTGGGACAGGTTCATAACCCAGAGACTGCCCATGCTTTGGAATAGACTTCCCATACATGTCAAGCAGAGCAACTCACTGGCCCTCTTCAAGAGAAATCTTGATGAGTGCATGGGAAATATAAAATTCACCCTGTGGATCACTCCAGTGGCTCTACCTGAAGGCTCCAGAGCCATTAGCCTAGTACACACCTATGAACCTATGGACAGAACACACCACTGCCTGGCTTTCAGAGAATTAATTTGGTTAGAACTATCACATCACCTAGTTCTTTCTCAGATAACCACAATACACAGACTTTGCTATACACCAGAAAACTACGTACCCCTTAACAATTGATACAGCACTACCCCTCCAGTAAAATTTCATGGTCTACAGAAAAATCACTAATCACTACAACCAAATCATCTAATAGTGCAGGTGACTCTCTGTATTCAAATAGTGTAGCTAAACTATGGAACCACATGCTAGTACCACTGAAATCTTCTCAGAATGTCAATTTGTTCAAAACAGAACTAACATTCACCTAATAAATCAATGGATCTGCTCCTGTACATCTCTAGGATAGATGCCACCATTATCTTCTACTTCCCATATTGTCAAACCATTTTTCTTCATTCAGAATCTCATGTCCCACACCTAGGGCAGGATTCACGAAGGCTTGCACAGAGTGTAAAAGACGTGTAACACTCCATGCAAGCCTCACGATCCAGGAACAGCCCTAAACTCCGTGTAAGAGACCAGCTAAAATGTCTCTTACACGGACTGGGTGTGGATATGCTAAATACCTCACTTGCAGCCGAAAGGTATGCAAATGAGGTATATTAGCGATCCACAAAGCAGAAACCAGCCCCAGTAAGAGACGTTTTAGCTGCAGAAATGTACTCAGTTGACAACTGAGTACATTTCTGCAAAAATCACAATGGAGCCATGTCAGCTCCAAATAAAGGGTGCATATGTGTCAGGCAACATGCCAATGGCCAAATATGTGGCCATTGGCAAGGCAGCCCGATGCAAAAATTATAAAAATATATATTTTTTTCCCGCGCAAACGGGCTGCGCTGTATAAAACATAAAAATGAAGGTTATAAACCCACAAATGTGGGTTTTATGCAATACATGGAATGACAATGCAGGGACCAGCAGACCAAAAACAACATGTCCACCGTGTAGTGGTTGCTAAGGGGGGAAGCTGAGTCTAAGACATGTAACTAAGCATTAGTAGGCAATCTGATGTAAATGAGGGTTAGGATACTGAATCCCACAGTCACATAGCAAATGAGCATAGTCTGAGTAGTGTAAGAGATACATAAGGGGGAGGAATACAGTAGGAGATAGGTGACATAACAGGGGGGAATGATAGAAAGAAATGCAGTTCATTGGAGGTCAGTGTAACATGACAGATGACAGACACAGGTCAGGGAAAGAGGAGTGCCACAAGATAAGTCTGGGAAAGTCAAGAAATGGAAGGTGTACACTGTTACTTACACCAAAGTTTCTTGCTGGGCGTGCATGCGCACGTGTGAGCACCATGAAGCACGAGCAGGGCAGTGTGCGCGCGTGTAAGGCAGACTGAGCATGTGGGAGCGTGTTAGCAGACTTGTAACACTGTTTGCGCTGGTGTGCATGCGTGTAGGGCAGACTGAGCATGTGGGAGCCTGTTGGCAGACTTGTAACACTGTTTGCTCTGGTGTGCGCATGTTTTAACCCGACTAGGCAGATCCTGAACAGTGTAAGCATGTGTGCGCACGTGTAAGCCACTGTGAGCATGTTTCTCCTGGTATGTGTGTTGCTCCCCCCTAAGGAAACAGAAAGGAAAAAGGAAGCAACAGAATTAATAGGAAGCTAGCAGGGAATACTGCTGGAGCTAGCAGGTGAAAACAATTAGAAGCAGGCAATTACACAGGCAGAATAGTATCCCAGCCCAACACTTAAAACTCTGCAAACAGCAGTGCAGGATGTTTCTCTCAAGAGACACTGCAAGACAGGAGTAAGCTAATAGAAGTGAAAAGTGAAAAAGCTTTACTCAGAGCAGAAATATTAGGGGCTGCCATAGCTGTCATAATGAGACATAGGCGACTTGCTGAGGGTGGTGACAATGCAGATGGTGCCAGACAACCCACAGTGAGGAGACAGAGAAGAGTGTACAGGCCCAGGGTCACCTACCACGGGTTACATGAGCTGGAGATAGAGCGCTATAGAGTGGACAGAGAGCTCCTGCAGCAAATAGTTGAGCTGTGCAGGCCACGCCTCACACAATGAACCAACAGAGGGAAACCCATCCCAGTGGAAACCAAGGTATGTGTTGGCCTAAGAATACTAGCAACAGGTACCTTCCAGAGACCAACTGGTGATATGATGGGGATATCACAGGCATCAGCCTCCAGGGTACTGCACCAGTTCCTGGATGCCATGTCAGCACATGTCGGTGATCATGTATATTTCCCCAATGCCCGTGAGGTATTGGCCAGCAATATGCGTCTCTTCCAGCAAATAGCGGAATACCTTGAGGTAGTGGGTGCAATAGACTGCACGCACATATGCAAAGCACCAGCCGGTGAGTGGGGTAGGGCCTACATTAACAGCAAGGGCTTCCCCTCCATCAACTGCCAGGTCATGTGTGATGCCCAGGGCATAAAATGAATGTGTGTGCTGGCTGCCCTGGGAGCTACCATGATTCCCACATCTGGCATTTGACGCAGCTGTACCAGACATTTGCCAATGGGGACATCCCACATGGACACCTAGTGGGGGATGCAGGTTATGCACTGGAGCCGTGGCTGATGACACCCATCAGAAACGCACACACACCTGAACAGGAACGCCATAATGAGGCACACGCACAAACACGTAATGTAATAGAGCATGTGTTTGGGCTGCTCAAGTCACGGTTCCGTGTCTGGACACATCTGGTGGAGCCTTGCAGTACACACCAACCACATGTACCCAAATTGTCATGGTATGTGCTATGCTACATAATATGATCTTGTGAAAACAGCTGCAGCAGGACCAGCATACGGCTGGGCCAAACAGCCCCCCACCATTGCCAAGGCCATCACAGGCAGAGCGTGACTTGGAGGAGGAACAACCTGAGCCTGCCCCAGTAGGCAGAAGGAGGTGTGCCCAGTATGCCCTGGCCTTGGCAAAGAGGCCACGCATAGCACATACACTGTCTGGGAATGATACCCTGGGAATGATACCCCCTCTGACTCACTCAAATAATAACAGGGATGCCTAAAATGACATGACCTGCTCACAAACATGTACAGGGAGTGTAATATGCACATCCGACAGAGGCAGCCCTGCAGCACCACCTGAGGCATGAATGCCATGTGAAAAGTAATGTAACACCATGTACTATATGCACACCTGAGGACCCTAACATCCACCCTCACCAAGCATGAAGCCACAAAATGATGATGGGATGATCAATTGCAATAACTGGCTGAAGTAATGCAGGTAGTCAAAGGGGAGCCAATGTGTTTCAGCCTGGGAAGACATGCAGAGCATGACATGATGCACCACCTGCTAGGGGTGGTGTGCACCTATCAGTCCAGGCCCCATGGATACTGGCAAAGGCTGTCAGTACCCACAGCATGCCCTGAATAGGTAAGTCTCAAAACACAAACCCACCTTCATAGGTACCACAAGGGATAGGAACCTAGATGTAATGCTACCCAATGCTAGAAGTCTAAACAGCAAGATGTGTGCAGTGTAAACGCACACAGTATGGAGAATGTAGATACCAGTCCTGTAATAGAAAACTGGGTCAAGGCTCACATCAGCACCCTAACACTACCATGTTACACCTCATACTGTGCTGTACAGCCGCAAAACATGGAACAAGCTACAAAAGGAGGGTGACTAGCAATAAATGTCAAGGATAACCACACCCCCATGTTGGTACCACAACAAGAAGCAGCATGGATTAGCCATGGTCAAATATCAATGGCTAAAACCACCTCCCAGTATATAGCCTGCTGCAGACTACTGTCCTAATACCAGGAACTGCACCTGGCCTATGTTGGAATACATGAATATATCAAGCCACCCAAACCACATTATACTGCTTGACTGAAAATACCCAGACATACACTGGGAGCATTATAATAGCACCAACACAGTAGGAGAAAAGTTCCTAGAATCCATAAACCAAAATGCCCAGGAACAATATACCACTCCCACAAGAGGGGTAAGCATACTGGATGTGATAATCAGCAACATGTGTACTGGATGGCAAGATGAGAAGTGTATCCCTCATTGGTAAGACCAGACCATAGAGTAATCACACTGGATATACACATCCTGACCACAGTCCCTGGCCAGAATACCACAGTGAAAAACATGTGTAAAGCATAGGTTGCACCACTCCGAACCGATATGGAATCCATGAAAGGCCCTGTGCAAGTGCAGAATATGGGACACACCACAGAACATGTTATACAGGCATTCCATGAATACAGCCAGGAATGCTTGGAGTATGCTATCACAAATAACAACAAGACACAATGCCATACACGCAGGCATCTGGCATGCTGGACTCCAACCATTACCAAACCATGCAAGAGAATGAGGAAGCTACTACATGATAGAGCAAACATAAAAAGGGAAGTAATCACTGATCAGTAGTATGGCAATAAGACATGTCCACACATACACTCCACTAAGGCCAGCCACAACAAGTAGAATCTGTGAATCCAGAGGCAAAGTGACACCTGGCCCAAGTACACAGACAACCCACAACTCCCCCCAATAAATACAAATATATGTGAGAGATGCAACCATGTATCCAAACCGGAGGCTGAGCTCCCCCAACTCAGCACTGTCAAAACTAGTCAGGAGGAGAAGGTAACCACATACACCACAAACCCAGTCCCACATAGACCTATCACAACTGTAAACCGAACACATAAACACAGAAAAACATTCCCGGAGGCCCTAATTACAAACACACCACACCAACAGAAGCCTCCAAAGCAGATCCCAAGCAACCACAACCTCCAAACATAGCACATGCAACACATAGTACACAAATCTGGTGTGCCAAACAGTCACAGGCCAGAAGGAGAAACAACATGCCTGATACAGTTGTAATAGGTGTCTGTATAGGCAGACACACTGCTGTCACACTCACCAGACTGAACAAGGGAAAGGGTACAGTAAGCTGCCTGTAGGCTGCCACAATATGCCACATAACACAAGTACGCAGGTCACCCCAAAGCAAGCAGAAATATGATGCACTCATTGTCCATGCTGGTGTGAATGACCTGAGATGTACCTCCCTGGACTACATGAAAAGAGACATGGACAAGCTCTCTGAGTATGTACCCCAGGCCGGTATGACACTGGCCGTTTGCAGCATCCAACCCTCACCAAGAATGATGCCACAGTACAAACACAGAATGATCATCTTTAACAGGTGGCACAGTTACAGCTGTCAGTCCAAGAGGGTCTAATGTCTGTCTGCCTGAGATGTCATGCATGACAAGCCATGCTGCTGTTCCAGGGATGGCTTGCACCTGTTACCCCTGGGCTACTGGATAAGGCCTTTGCCACCTCCATAGAGCCATACGTAGGCAAGGACAAAAAGAATAACCCACCACCCTAGAAAACATAAGTGGTAAGAAACATAAGGGTAATGCTGACCAATGCCAGATGTGTGAACTGCAATATGCATGCCCCTGAGGCACTTCCCAGTATGGAGAACATCGATGTCTGTGCAGTGACAGAAGCCTGCTGCAAGCCTAGTGATAGCACACCAGCACTACCAGGTTATACCACATATCATGCGTTATGACCCCAACACCTGGACCAAAACATCAAAGGAGGGGGAGTATCCATATGCAGTACAGACACCCATACGGCCAGGTAACTGACAATGCATGAAGCAGTGGAGACCACCCATGTGCACCTAAGTGTAGTCAAAACTGCTGTACAGTCTGTAGCATGCGACAGACCACACTCTCACACACAAGAACTCCACCCAGACATCCTGAAGACACTGGACAGTATGAATGTCCCACCAAATACCAGACAAGGTACTCACAAAATACCACATAGGTGGTAAACCATTATGTATGCAAGGAGTAATCAGGGACCTAGGGACACAAGTTGACAGTAACCTGTCATGTGATACGCACAATGCCAATGTGGCTAGGAAGATTGTCGATATAGGACACCGTATCATGAAAGCATTCACATCTACATCAACAGAGGTCACTATGCCCCTGTACTGTTCCCTTATCAGACCCATAATCTAGTACAATGACTCATATGGGTTGTACCGTACCTGACACCTGCAGGGGTTCGGAAGACCTCAAAGGTACCCCACCAAGAGGATAAAGGGTGTCATATATATGACATATGCTGCCTGGCTGTAGACACCCCAGCTGAATTCAGTCACAGACTGCCTACACAGAGGCATTGTATGTCTGTTGTACAAGGCCATGTCCAACACAGGAGTAATGGACATGCTCCACCACAGGAAATCAAAGCCATTGGAGCTGTGTGAGTGACAGATGTCAGCCTCAACACATAATGAAATAGGATGTGCTGGAGGGACAGATACAGAACCCAGAGGCTCCCCACACCCAGAAACAGGATCCCAATCCATGTTAGGCAGAGCCCCTCACTGACACCCCTCAACAGGAATAATGCCAAGTGGATGGATGATCGTACATGTACACTGGGGTCTTCACTGTGTCACGTCCAGACAGAGGCACAGTAAAGAAAATCATAAATGGCCATAATAGTCACATAGCAAGGATCGGCAAAGAACACACACACTCTGGCTTGGCTTACTAATGCCCTAGGGTGGATAGCCTAGTATGAACCCATGAACCTATGAAGATACAAATTGTACAGGACACTAAGGATAATCACAAGGCTTACTTAACTGATGGTAGGAACCATGTTGGGAATCCACAGATATGCTCTGAATCACACAGATATTACAAACAACATACCAAACACACACACATATTGCCAACATACAACCTGACAGGTGCAGTGCAAACCCCCAGAATGCAAAATATCTATCCCAGCAGACTGCTGGTCCCCTGACATTGCAGATGCTGAGGTAACAGCCATCATCTGCAAAGCAAAACACACAGCAGCAAAGGTATGTGATGGTGTCCTGGGCTGAGGCCAATATGGACTCCAAGAATAATGGAATGCCAAATCACACTACTGCCCAATGTCAGCCTTACCACAGGATATGTACCCAAAGAGCAGTGTACAACAACAGTGGTCCCTCACAACAAAGGTGTTATGGATACTGCAAACTACCACCCCAGGATCCTGACAAGCTTGGTCTGCACAGCTATGGAAAGGATCAGTATGTACCGCAGACATAAAGCTATCGTGGACCTACTGATACTGGACCCTACACAGTGTGGCTGTTGTAACTGCAGATCCTGCCCCTAAACATGTTTGACCCATTTGAAACAGTCATTAAGGTCATTGATGAGGGCAATGTGGTCCACACAGAGTAGCTGGACTGTGCATATGCTTCCAGACAATACCCTACGTGTTCAGTATGGATATGTTCACCAGCTTAAATATATACCCCTATGTCAGTAGAGGGGTTGCAAACCAGACCAAGGACAGAACTGACATGGTCAGACATTCTGCATCCATGTCAGACTACAAAGCAGATATGAGTGGCATCCCACAAGGCTTGATCCTGGGACCCCCCCCCCTTCCATATATATGTCCCATAGGTACAGGCCAACATGGAAGGACTGTGACTGAACATGTATGCAGAGGAGTACAAACAGCCCACCATATCTGACCCCCAGCTGACACAAGCAACCCACTAAAGGGCCACCTAGGAACAAACAACTGGAGCCATAGCAATGTCAGCAAGCTAATTGCAGAACTGTGTATAGACAACCACCATGGATATACAGTAAGTGCCCACAAATTAACACACAGGTGTTAACCCATTACATACCTAACATGTAATGAGAGACCTGGTGACACAAGGTGATAGATATCCTGCACTGGACAAATATGTGGCTGTAGTGTTCGCAGAAACATACCATATACCAACCCAATCATGAAGGTTGTCAGATGTAGATAAGGGGAGGTCACTGTGGCTCCGCAGTCATCCTTCATCAGTGTCATAATTGACTACAATAGCCCCTGTGGGATATACCTCAGCAGACACCTCCATCAACTGTAAAGTCCACAACAGTACCGCAGCAGGAGTAGCAAAGAGCATGAACCGATGCCATGTGTTGCCTGAGTAAACAAACTGCAGCTCCACACACTGCCATACTGCCCAGCCAGAGGCAAGCTGTGCCTGATGTATGAAGCCATGTCCAAGCTGGAATCAATGAACATGCTGCACCTTGTACAATCTGAATGGCAGTGAGCTATGCACATGAGAGACCTGAACCCCAGCACTGACATACATAGGACAAGCTGTACAGAATGATCCATAACACAGAAGGCACCCCCACTCTTGAGTAAACTCCCAGTACAGGTTAGCCAGAGAGTCACCTATCGACACCCCTCAAGAGGAATCCCGATGAGTGGATGGGAGATGGTAGGTTAACCCTGGGTATCACTGTTATGTCAGAGGTAGACGGAGGCACAGTATACTAACCATGACATATGTCATGGCAAACTCCAGTTACAATGTGTGTCGAAGGACAAACACACCCTGTGACTAGCATCAGAAATGGCCTAGGGAACATTGCTAGTGTTTGCCAATGTCCACCTATGTTGTGGAATACACTACCAATTTTGGACAAGCCTGGTGTAGGTAGTCCATATCTGAACATAATGCAACATGGTCATATGTGCACAACTGGCCCCTACACAGTCTGTTGTGCTCACTATGAAGATGTCAAGCAGTGATAGGACTAAAGCCCATGATACTGTCCACCACAGTGAAAGTACTGAACAGTACACTATATGGTACTACAATGTTAGGTCATTATGAAAGGATGTTGACAACTGTATGCAAAGTATCCCATGCAATCCCTGCAGGCACAGTATAATCCCTGTTGTGGCAGACATGAAGCAGTTGGCCAGTTAGTACACAACATGACACCCAACACACAACCATAAACGTGAGATATTGTTGAAGCTCACACACACCCAAATATGTGGTGGACTTCAGAGTGAAACATATGGAAAGCTCACACTGGGCATGCTCGCACACTTTGATAAATGAGGCATATGTCAGACAACATGCCATGGAAAGGCTGAACTGGGCATGCTCACACACTTAGGCCATATCTCCGTTTAGCAGTTGGCCACACATATCTGGTACTTGTACGTGTCATTCCAGGAACCAACCACAACACAGCAATCTGCCCAGTGCACACAGTAAATGACTACAGAGACATAAGTGATATAGTGGATCGCCCTCATATTCAAACATCTTCCACAGATACACAAGTTGTTCATAGGAACAGGGAATGCTATGGCAATAAAGACCTGCAAACAGTATAACAGCACAACAAATATTGTGCATCTGACAATTGAACATATGGGTGTAGAGGTCAATACTAGGCTTGTTGCCCTAGGGAATGACAGCTTAGCCAGAGTGTGCTTGGCATCTGCATCCCCAGTACAGTAAGCTACTTTGCCACTCTAAAGTAGGTCACATAAGGCAACGTGTGAAGCTAGTGAGCTGTGCCTCTGTCAAGCAAGGGCACAGTGGAGATCCCAGGGTTTGAATGTGCTAAGCCACAGCCATATTGTTGGTGTGTGCTGGAATAGGGCTGCTGAGGACCTCTAACAGTAAGTGGCCATCAATAACAGACTGAGGGGAGCCCTATCTGCATTGTCTGGACAATTCCACTGTCAACACTGTGTTGTGATGATCATGTGGGAATAAAGTGTCGTGCCGGTACTGTTAACAGATGTCCTCCCTCTGTGGGCTACAGCTCTGCAAAGTATTAGCTCACTCTGTCTGTTGGACGGCTCATATATGGCTGGTGTACACCTGACAGGTGTCCTGTTGTGGAGCAGTCATGGGTATATGTGGGATAGCATGATCAATGCAAACCTTACACATGCTCATAGAATGCAATTGTCAAGGATTATGCAGAGTGGCCAGTATAGTCCCCCAGCATGGGTCCTTTGAAGTCGTCCACCCCAGTCTTCACAAGTGTAGAGTCTGCTTGCAGTGACAACCTTGCCTGGGGGTGGGGATGGGATATGGATGTCCAGGGAAAGGTGGGTATGGTCAGATATCAACAATGGTGGTCTACCTCTGTGTGGAACAGTGAGTACCCATGCTGCAGATGGACAGGTGCAATATGTATTCCCCCATGTGGCTGTGGTGTGTGGTTCTGCTATAGCACATGGACCCACAAATTGCAGTGGCTGTAGGGTAAAGTGGTAGAGGCCTGAGTAGTTCTCACACACAATATGCCTGTACCTGATGTTAACAACTGGAATGGTGTATGTGAACACCTGCATATCCCCGTCACTGTTCCCAGGGAAGCAAAGTGTGTGTCCTGGATGTGGGAGTGGTGTTCTGGACTGGTTGTGTTGTGTGTTACAGGTCCTGTGGTCATGAAGCATGGTATAGAACATAACCTGCCAGTGCGATGTGCATATCTGACCCTGACGTAGGTGGCTGCAAATGCATATATATGCTATCACCCACCTGACAGGTAGTACTAGATGTACATACCTCTGTAGAAATAAAGATGTCAGCACCCTATAAATACTGCAGGTGCAGACCAGATGCCCAGTAATTTGGTTAGCGTGCTCTGCTAATGCGTCTCCCTCAAGTGTCATAATATAGGTAGGTAGGAGTTCGAACCATGCAAATGCTCAGTGTGTGTGTATGTGTGTGTGTGTGTGGGAGGTGATGTGTGTGCAAGTCTGTGTGAGGGAGATGTCCCTTTTGGCAACTGTGAAAGCACTCTACAGGATGCACATTCCCCTATCTAAGCACGGATGATGTCAGCACCCTATAAGTACAGCAGGAGAAGGGAAACCTCCCAGTAATTCGAATAGTGCGCTCTGCTAATGCGTCTGTCATGAGTGTCATAACATAGCTAGGTAGGGGTTTGAATCCTGCAACTGCCCAGTGTGTGTGGAGTAGGGTTAGTGTGTGTGTGCAAGTCTGTGTGAGAGAGATGCCCCTTTTGGCAACTGTGTACAGCAGGAGAAGGGAAACCTCCCAGTAATTCGAATAGCAAGCTCTGCTAATACGTCTGTCACGAGTGTCATAACATAGTTAGATAGGGGTTTGAATCCTGCAACTGCCCAGTCTGTGTGGAGGTAGGTTAGTGTGTGTAAGCCTGTGTGAGGGTGATGTCCCTTTTGGCAACTGTGAAAGCACTCTACAGAATGTACATTCCCCTATCTAAGCACGGATGATGTTAGCACCCTATAAGTACAGCAGGAGAAGGGAAGCCTCCCAGTAATTCGAATAGCGTGCTCTGCTAATGCGTCTGTCACGAGTGTCATAACATAGTTAGGTAGGGATTTGAATCCTGCAACTGCCCATTGTGTGTGGAGGGGGGTTAGTGTGTGTGCAAGTCTGTGTGAGAGAGATGTTCCTTTTGGCAACTGTGAAAGCACTCTACAGGATGCACATTCCCCTATCTAAGCACGGATGATGTCAGCACCCTACAAGTACAGCAGGAGAAAGGAAACCTCCCAGTAATTCGAATAGCGCGCTCTGCTAATGCGTCTGTCACAAGTGTCATAACATAGTTAAGAAGGGGGTTGAATCTTGCAACTGCCTAGTGTGTGTGGAGGGGGGTTAGTCTGTGTGCAAGTCTGTGTGAGAGAGATGTCCCTTTTGGCAACTGTGAAAGCACTCCACAGGATGCACATTCCCCTATCTAAGCACGGATGATGTCAGCACCCTATAAGTACAGCAGGAGAAGGGAAACCTCCCAGTAATTCAAACAGCATGCTCTGCTAATGTATCTGTCACGAGTGTCATAACATAGTTAGGTAGGCGTTTGAATCCTGCAAGTGTGTGTGTGTTTGGATGTGGGGAGTTTGTGTGTGTGCAAGTGTGTATAAAAGACATGTGCTTTTTTGCAATCAGGAGTTCACACTACATGATGCACATTACCCTTTCCAAACACTGATGATGTCAGCACCCTATACATACAGCTGGAGAAGGGACACTTCCCAGTAATTCAAATAGTGCGCTCTGCTAATGCGTCTGTCACGAGTGTCGTAACATAGTTAGGTAGGGGTTTGAATCCTGCAAGTGTGTGTGTGTTTGGATGTGGGGAGTTTGTGTGTGTGCAAGTGTGTATAAAAGACATGTGCTTTTTTGCAATCAGGAGTTCACACTACATGATGCACATTACCCTTTCCAAACACTGATGATGTCAGCACCCTATACATACAGCTGGAGAAGGGACACCTCCCAGTAATTCGAATAGCGCACTCTGCTAAAGCGTCTCTCTCAAGTGTCATGACATAGTTAGGTAGGGGTTTGAAACCTGCAAATGGTGAGTGTGTTTGTGTTTGGATGTGGGGCGGTTGTGTGTGTGCAATTCT
Source organism: Protopterus annectens (assembly GCF_019279795.1). Classification (NCBI taxonomy): domain Eukaryota; kingdom Metazoa; phylum Chordata; order Ceratodontiformes; family Protopteridae; genus Protopterus; species Protopterus annectens. Next base: position 1,632,474,601 of record NC_056737.1, read on the forward strand.
GTATGAACAACATGTTATTTTTGGCAATCAGGAGATCACACTACATGATGCACGTTACCCTCTGCAAACACTGATGATGTCAGCACCCTATAAGTACAGCCGAAGAGGAGGAACCTCCTAGTAATCCGGATAGTGCACTTCGCTAATGCGTCTCTCTCACGTGTCGTGACATAGTTAGGTAGGGGTATGAATCCTGCAAATAGCAGGTGTGTGTGTGTGTGTGTGGGGGGGGGTAGTAGGGTGTGCGTAATTGCAAGTGTTAGAGAACAGATCCTTTTGGCAAATATTACACTACACCAGATGCTGCATATTCCCCCAGTAAACACAGGGGATGTCACCACACTATCAGCACAGCCAAACAGGGCTAGTTGGCCAGTAATGCCAATAGTGCGCTCTGCTACTGGGTCTATTACCATTGTCAGAGTACAGATAGGTATGTTTTGGAAACCCACAACTGCCATGTGTGGTTGTGTCACACATTATGACTTTGTGTGGGTCTTTGTGCATAACAATGCATGCCATTGCCTAAACCAGCAATGGCAATGCACACATGATGTATGTGTGTGACACATACACATAAATACCTGTGACCTGCAGTAGTTACCATGTCTGACACGTGCCTCGAGTGGATGAATGGTATTCGCAATGCATAGCAATATGACAATATGACTGTGTCTTACTGTGCAGGGACCGGACGTGGTATGTGTCTATACAGTGTGGGTATATATGGCAAAATACCTACAGCAGGGGATACACATCTGGTCTGGGCCATATAGTCTACATGTAGTCGATGTACAGGTGCTGCATATTCCCACCTGTTGTGGAAGTGGTAACATGTTATTCCACTGCAATTCAGTGACCACATGCTGGGAACCTTTCAGCTAGTGTGTTGTAGCTACAGTAATGCTCACGCACAATGTATGGCTGGATGCTGTCCAGCCATATAAAGACAGTTCTTGAGACTGTCATATTGCCAGTGTTGTTATGGAGGATAGGTGGGTTTCCTGTGTATGGGAGGGTTGTGTGTGCCAGGCTATGAACCAGAAGGCAGTCCAACATACTGTCAGCTGCACATGAATAGGCCCTGATGCTTTGTGCTGTGCCAACAACCTGGAGGTGTGTGTATCTGTGGTGCCTTGGGATACCACCCCCCTGTCCATGTGTGTTACATGTGTAGGGGACGACAGGCATGGTATGAGGTATAACCTGGCAGTGATGGGTTACACCTGTGAGCCGTGAATCAGGACTGTGGTACTGCACAGACATTGCAGTTCACCGTGCTGAGGACAGTGTCCAGTGCATGCATCTTGTGGTGTACACTGCTGGTATTGTGTAGCATCACTGTTAGTGTCCTATCCTGTGTGATACCCACGGAGGTGGCTATGTAATCCATGTCCTGCAGCATAAGGCACTATGTGTGTATCAAGGGGCTTCGCCAATATACATTGGCCCATGGGTGTCACGTGCAAGCTGCCCCTCGCAAATCATTGTGTCTTCCCTAGCATATAAGCACACGTTGACGGCCAGTGGATACCCTATGAATGACATTGGAGCTTGAGCGGAATGTAGACATGGAACACCCTTCCTACATATACTGGTAGCATACCTGGTGAGGGTATGATGGCAACCAAGATCAGGCTCATACTGGCCCGTGCCACATGCTGAGAGATCACTTCTATGTTCCCTAACATGTAGTCCAGGGAGGTATGTCTCAGGTCATCCATAGTGGCATGGTCAATGACTGAGTCATATGTGTCCATGCCTCTGACTGACCTGTATGCATGTGTTTTGCAGTGGACCATAGTGCCCCACAGGCATATCACTGTGACCTTCACCATGTACAGCCTGTTGAGCGGGACCCCACTGCAGCGGCCAAGAGAGGTACCTGACACATCTGTAGCAGGTGTGTTGTGTAGTCCTACAGGGATGTGTGTGCCATGCGTGGCATGTGCTCTGTTCCGACGTAACGTATGCCTGTGTGCCAGCTGCGGAGGTGTGTGATGCTCAGGCAGGATGCTAGTCTGAGTCTCCAAGTATGCCCCAGTGTGTTCAGATTGCTGTCAGTGCGGGTCTATGTCTGACTGGTATTGTAGTCACTGTAGTATGTCATGCCACCTGACAGGGTTTGGCATTACTGGGTACAGAGTGCTCAGTCCCCAGATTGGCTATGTTGTGGCATCCCACACATGTGTTGTACGTTCCTGGCCAGGGATGAGGGTTGACTGCATACATGTGGCAGCTGTGACATTGCCACATGACTCACATAAACCACACCTGGACCATAGAGGTGATTCACAGGTTACCTTTGCACATGCTACCATAGTAGTGTGATTGCCATGGTGATTACCAACACATAGGGCCAATGGGGAACAGCATACTGAAGGTGTGTATGTGTGGGTGTACTGCTACTGATTTCATAGCACTGGCATATATGACTGCACACGTGGGTAAATGCCAGGTAAGACATGTGCAATGTGTCACAGGCAACGTACATGCGCACAGGATAGACAGTGATGTTCTGTCATGTGTAAACTTGACATACGTATCGTACACTATGCAGATGTCACTAGGAGTCCACAGAAGCATTGTAACTCTGCATTGCAGGTGGAAACAGTGTTCCAGGGAACCCCAAGCGAACGTGCATGCAAACAAAGCTACAGTAAGCAGGGCTGGAAGTAGTCCATTGTACAACAAAGAAGGGGTAACACTAACAGTAGGTAACAGTGCAAATATGTAGGCACTATCAACATGTACCCAGGAATGCACAGCGCAGATGCCCATGGTAGAACTGATATTATGTCATAGTTAATTGTGATTTGGATTACAATAGTACTGCACACATATCAACATGTGCAAACATCCCCATTGCATAGTCGTTGTGGGCAACATGCCACCATTACTGTACACGTCCATCATTACGTATCACTACTTGCATTAGCTTCCCCCTTGTGCTACCCATGTATGTGGCTATCTGTTGACATCCTTACCACCGGTATGCAATAATGTGCAGCTGTTACACTTTGGTACATACTATGGGTGTAGATAACAATTCAGGACAGTCATAGGGTTACTGCATCAGGCATGCTGGGATATACACACAGTCATAGCAGCACACTGTACTGTTACCAACATGATACTACTAATACACTTCTATGTAGTCACCCTGTGCATCAGCAACGTGTTTACCTGTTCCTGCACTGATGTTGGAGATTGCAGGAGGTGGCACAGTTTCATCATATGCACAGGGTGTGAATTAGGTATGCCTGAGTCTGCCATTGATACCACCAATTGACATATGTGTGTATGTGTGTTGGTGAGGGACAGCAGTACAGGGTGGGGCACTGTTGGTGCAGTGTGTGTGTGTATGTGATAGCCCTAGGTGTTAACATTTTGCATGTGTGTATGCACGCACACAGTTCCACCTCATGGCTGCCATATATAGGGGTTTGTGGATAGCCACAGACTGCACCTGGCAGGTCATACGGATCAGTGTCTGTGGGCACGGACACGGTACCTGTGCCTGGCAGGGGTGCTATGGACCGTATCCGTTATGAAGCCAGACTGAGTACTGTCACCAGAAGCGGGAGTGTGTTGACTGGACACAGGTCCCTGTTGGGACTGTCCAGAGCTACGTGCACATGGTCTCCTGGGGTGTTCCGATGACAGCACAGACCCAGCATTGCTGGGGCTGCTGCTGGCACTATGGGGGTGTCCGCGGGCCTGTTGTCGTCCGCGCTGACTGCCAGCAGCTGCTGTTGCTGGCATACAGCCACGTCAACGCCGCAACCGCCCACCATTGCCCTGGCTCATGGACATGTGGTTGCGGAACAGCTGTAATATGTCCCCACAATGTCTGTCTATGACATCGGTGAAATTACGAATTGCATCCGCGATGTCACGCATACTGTCAGTCATGGCTGGGCGACATGCTCTCAGCTCCCTCAGACCCTGCCTGGTGTACCTTTCCATATGCGACTGTGCCTGCATGACAGCCCAAAACATAGCTGAGGTTGACAGACCTCTTTGGGCACGTCTGCCAGAGGCAGTACGCCCACGGATGCTCCCACGAGAACCAATGGGTAACTGTCTGTGTGGTACCATCACAGGACCCTGCCCATGGCTGCTGTGTGGGGAAGCATGTGCCACAGATACCACATTACCCTGGTCAATGCCCACTGTATCCTGTCCATCAACTAGGGACAATGGTGACATAGAATGTACTGGCAGGATGACTGTGCGCAATGATGGGGTTGACAGCTGTGTACTGTCAATTGGCTGACCAATGGTGGACCCTGACACACCTTCCTATGCCATTACACAGATATCATCATTACCAGTACCTGTGGCACCAGATTCAAGTTCCCTGCTGCAGGACACCAAAGCAGCACCAGAACCTGTGGGAGGAAGACAGGAAACACAGTTTACAGTGTCCACACAATGTTACCAGTGATGCACTTATGCACACATGCACACATGGACACAGGCACACATGCACACAGGCACACAGGCACACATGCACACATGCACATGTGGACACATGCACACGTGGACACATGCACACATGCACACATGGACACATGCACACATGCACACGTGGACACAGGCACACATGCACACATGTACACATGCACACGTGGACACATGCACACGTGGACACAGGCACACATGCACACCCCGCAGTATACACACAGAGCACTACTGAGTTACACTAGTATTACTAGCACTATCAGGACTATTACAGGTATTGTTAAACACACTCACCAGCATGGATGGCCTGCCTTGCTGTAACTCCGGAGTGGCCTGCAGAAATGAGGAGATTAATGTCAGTGGGCACAACTGTGCCATTGATACTGCGTATGATGCAGTGCAGTAGTACACCAGTTGCCTTTCACACATCAGCTGCTGATATTGCCAATATCACACCTGCACAATTACATACTATGTTGACAGCTACATACCACGGACACACCTTACACATGCATAAACTAACAGTGTACAGAACAGTCAAGTGTACATATGGCATATTGCCTGCATGCTCCATGTCGTGCTGCTGTGTGGATCCAGCCTCCATCATGATGCAGGTGTATTGCTGTTGCTGTTCCGGGGCTGGAGCCACAACACTTAGGAGTAGTCCCTCCAGTCTGGTGAGGGGGGATGTGTGGCCACCCCACCTCCTGTGGCAACCTGTTGCCTGTGGATATCCGATGCACGCTGATGGACATTTCTGATTAAATCACTGCAGTGATGTCGTACCTGCTCATATGTCCTATTATGCGTGCCAATGTCATTTACCCTACGGACAAGGTCTTGCCACAGTGCAGCCCTCTCCTGCTGATTCTGGCTGGTGCGGGAAAACAGTATGTCATAATCCCGCACCAGGCTCTGGTGTATCTCCTCATCTTCCGCTGCAGAGTAGGCGGGATTATGCTGACGCGCCATCTCCCTGGAAGAGAACACAAACAGGATATCAGCAGACTATGTCAGCAATATATGGCACACATACTATACATGATACTCAACTGTAGTGATATACTACTACTCCCATATGTAGCATGTGTGTGTCTCTTGGTAGATACACAAGTACATGACCAGATATCAGTGCTCAGCCAAAACCTGTGCAACAATACCTGCCACATTCCATACAACATGGTAGCATGCCCCATCGGTCAGCACACTGTGACAGGTCCAATGCACAACCTCACTCTGGGGGTTCATACCAAGGTACTGTATGTGGAACCCCATCCACTAGTGTGATCTGGACACAAGTTACTCGGCCTGGATATACATATCCCACCACCACCACCAGCACAGTAGACTACTTTGATATATATGTGATTAGACAGTTATTCACTTGTTAGGACTGAGATGGTATCCATGCAGCCCACTGGGCCAGTGGAATCCACAACCCACACTGCCTGACCCCTTTGCGAATGCTTCCCACTGACATCCCACAGATTGCATGGAACATGCACACACATTTCTAACCCAGACCCTATGCACAAAGGTTAGGCATCCTGTCCGGTGGACACCAGCCAGTGGCAGATTGTATAACAATAGCAGGAGGCTACTGCAGGACAGAGCAGATTCACATTAAGGGAAGGAATCTCTGGTCAGCACTGGTAATATGCTACGGTCTCTCATAATGACAGCCACGGCCTACTCTGGGAGGGAAATGGCCACAAACACTATAGATAACCACAAGGCCTTCTTCAGTTATGTTACACATATGGACCAAATGCCTCAGATATGCTCTGAGTTATTACACACTTACTTAACATCCACCGAACACACATACACTGGCAACATTCTTGCAGACAGGTTCGGTGCACGTATCCCCCTCCTTCTCCCCCACAAGTAGAAATACTTATCACAGCTGAATGTAACCTCCCTATCATCTCACATGTCCAGGTGAGGGCCGCCCTCAGCAAAGCAGAACACACAGCATCACTGTGACCTGATGGTATCCCTGGATGTGTGTTACGTGCACTCCAAGAGGACATACAACCGCATATAAGACTCAGATTTAACCTTGTCCATACCACAGGATATGTACCTGAACACTGGCATACAGCAACAGTGGTCCCACTCCACTAAGGAGGCACCTCTACTGACCCTGGGAACTACCGCACCATAAGCTTAACCGGCCTGGTCTGCTAAGCTATGGAATTATTCAGTATGGGACGCATATACAGCAATATTGGGTACCTGCAGACACTTGTTCCTGGACAGTTTGCCTATGCGATGGGCTGATCCTGCCTTTTGAATCTGGTTGACCTTTCAAAACAGTCACTATAGCCATTGATGAGGGCAACGCAATCCCTACAGCCTACCTGGACTTGCCTAAGGCCTTCAACACAGTACTCCACTCAGGCATCATAGACAAGCTCATTAGTTTACATGTTACTACATATGTCACATGATGGGTTGCACACTGGTTGACATACAGAATCCATAATATCGATATTGTAGGAGCCATGTCAGACTCAATGCCAGTCACATGTGGTATCCCACAGGCCTGTGACCTGGGACCCCTCTTGTTTGGCATTTATTTCTCAGATGTAGAAGCGAACATGTGTGGGTTGTGGATGACAAAGTTCCCAGATGACTGCTAACTAACCGCCATAGTCGTTACACCAGCTGACACACACATCCTTCAGACGGGCCTCACTGCAACAGAAAACTGCTGCCAGGATCATGGCCTAACACTGACTGACATGTAATGTATAGTCATCCCCTTTTGGTGGAACTACGTGCACACTACATATCACATGGACATACCTATAGATACAGACCTATGACACATTTGGAGGGTTCACAGTATGCAGACTATTAACCTGCTACTTTACATTACTTGTGTTTGTCACAGCTGGTTGCGTTACCACTACTTCTGCTTCCTGCTGCTGCTGGCACGGCTTGCTACTGTCACTGCTGACAGGTTAGACTCAGTGTGTGTACCGTGTGTTTTTTTTTATTTGTTTTCTCTCACTCTCTGTCTCTGTCTCTGTCTGTCTCTCTCTCTCTTTGTCTGCCTCCAGACAGTGCAATGAACGTATTGCATGTGTGGAGTGTTAGTACAGGATGCTTTTGTAGGTATCTGCATAAGTCCATGTGATGGCCTCTGCACCAATTGTAAGCCATCATTTGCTAATTGCATGAAGCCAGTTGTGTACTGATTGCAGTTCTCACTGTGATTTCGGGACAGTGCTATAAAAGGGTATGTGAGATAGTCGTTGCCCTTTCAGATTGTAAGGGCGGGGACCATGCTGGTATGCTGTGGACACTGTTCTGTGAGTGTAAAGGTTAGTATCTCTCTCATGATTCAGGCTGTGTTGTGGATTCACATTTCTCCATTCCTCTCTCCAGTTTCCTGTAATAAGTGTGTATGCACAATGACACCCACAACTATATATAGATATATATAAATCTATATATATGTAAATATACATACATTTATATATGTACATTAACTGACATTATTACCTACTAGCTACCAACTAGCATGGCTGTTTCTGTTCACACACTACTATTATGGAAATCCACTAGTTTTGACAGTAATTCTAAATGACATGCTTTGTGTACTACACATCCTATATTCTCTTTACATTCATTCCTACTATTACATGATATATTTATTTTAGCACAATGTTCTTGTATAAGAGTCATGGCTTAGTGGTAGATCATGCAGACTACTGTTTCCAAGGTCCTGGGTTTGGGACTGACAGTGGGATTTTATTTTGCTTTTGAACTGACTACAGGACCTGTCAATCACAGTGACTAAGGCACTTTTAAGCAGTTGTAACTGGGTTAGCGCTGGTTTGCATGGAGCTCCTGCATGCGCACTGGCGTTCAGCTCTGCGCACACATGCGCACACCCGCTTCCAACTGCTTAACAGTGCTTACTCTGCGCACACCCATGCTATTTTCTTTGAAAGAAATGAAAATGGGGAGACAGGAAAGTGGTGAAAAAGGAGTCACAAAGAGGGTAAGACAGTAGGGAAACAAGCTTGGGATTTGCAGGAGGGATGTAGATAAGGCCCATAGCTGCCCATTTCTTCATCAGCAACAGCTGCGCATATGTATGTAATTTGGTGTGACATTTGAAACCTTCCACCGCTGAGAGAGGTGTCAGGACAACAATAATACTTGTTGTACAGCCAATTGTAATTGATAGTTTCCATGTCCAGCAGACATGTGTGCGGAATGGGTAAGTATGTATGGGGCGTAATTTTTTTGTGGGTACAGAGTGCCCTTTTTTTTTTTCAGGTGAGAGTGGTATGTCAGGTGAAGGAAGTCAGTATAGCTGGGGAGGTAGGTTGGGTAGGTCAACAGACAAGACAAACAAGACGCATACAGGGGCGGTGTATGACACGTGTGGGGGGTTACACAATTGACGGGGACAGATGTTTGGATATCCAGAGCCCATGAGCCCACAGATGGCAACAGTGGAACTGATATCCCCACCCATGGGCAGTTGCCACTGTTCCTTCACTGCCCAGGACGGGGCTGTGCTGGGGGCTGTGTAAGGTGGGCAACAGGCATGCCCGTAAGTTGTGCCACCTGTGCCTCAAGCTGGTGTAGGGGCCCAAGAACAGAGTCCTGGATCTCCCTATGCACCACAGTCCGGACGCTACGGAGGGAGAGTGGTGGTTCTCCTCCGGCCACACTTGCAGAGGGGGGATGAGCCCCATACCCTGCAGTGCTTCCACCCGCAAGGTGGCACAGGGCCACCGGAGGAGGGTCCAGACTGGGCACTAGTGCCAGGTGCACTCGCCAGCTGAGGTGGGAGAGGTGGGTCCGCTGGAACCCACCTTCCCTGTCGTCCTATGTTTTGCATTATGTCATGACAGTTTGGGTTAGTAACATATAATACCATTCACAATTAGTTGTAACAGCATGCATTCGTATTCCAATTAACCAAACACGCAGATATTCACACCATTGAACAGCGAGCATAACACATGCATAATTTGAACAGCAATACACAGTCCAACAACATGCAGAGTTGATTGATGGCAACAGGCCATCAGAATTGGATGTATGAACAGGGCAGATGCATCAACGGACATGCAAATATTTATGACCCAACAGGACAAATGTCCAGGGGTGTTAACTGTGATTGCACATACCATTTTCACGTGGAATGGGTTATATGTGGTTATAGGGTGGGGTGAAGAGAATAATATTAACACCTTCGATTACCAATACATATGCTGTACATTTCTAATAGCTGCACATATATACACACTACTGTTCTAACTACAGTTTCCTATATGATAACTACTTCAATTTGGTGATAGGACTGTTACTGCTACATCAATATACATTTTATTGTTCTTCATACACATTCATATCTGGCTTTGTTCAGCTGCATCATCCTGCTACATTTGCTTTATATAGCTATGGACAACTGTGGATGTTTGGTATGTCAGACAATCATACTATCTGCATATTGCAGACTGAGAGCAACATATGCAGATTTTGGGATACACATTCCAGCTGCAGCAACACTTTGAAGAGATTTCGCTGTTTGGTTTTACTTCTCACATGCATTTCATTCTGTACTGACTGCAGTATACTTTATTCAGGGGTTATTACTACTTTATTTGTGGATTCATAACACTTTCTCACACTCTCTCACTTGTTTTCATTTTACTATTTAGGATGGTACTTACTTCTAGGCTTTATTGACATGTTTTACCTGTGGTTATTACAATCCTTTCCAGCAATCTCACTTCTGTCATGTTTCAGTATTTCGACAGAGGTATATTTCACACATGTGATTTGCTCATCTTCTGCAGCTGTACTTTTCAGCCTGCTGCAGGTTGTGTACTATTATATTACAGGTGGGGCATCTTTATTTCAGACTTTATTTCAGACATTTTCATTTTTCTGTTTGGATTACAGACTGCAACACACTTTTGTAATCAAGCAATACTTGCAAACACTCTTACACTGTTACTTGCACATTCTATTACTTAGTGACTACACTGCACTCTTTTGCTAACTGTCATACTTTTATATTTCTTTACAGTTACTGGGAGAGGATTACTGACCTGCCTGGTGGTGCAACCGCACCAGCCTATCGCCATAGGCTCTGCGGTTCGCAGAACGGACACTTGCAGCTGTAATATAAATGAAGTAATATTGGAATACACATCTCCATAATATCAGCTAGTTTAATTTCTTACATACGTAATTAAATGTAACTTACTCAGTAGTGGGGCATTGGGCATTTGCTGGGCCTCCTGGATCCAAAGGTTCAATTGGTCCTGCTTGCATCTCTTCAGGTCCACATGGTGGTGATGAACCTGCTCACCAGTCCTTGGAATCCCTGTGGCACTGGTGAGATCATGAGCCAACCGGTCCCATGCCTCAGCCCTATATGCTCCCCACAGGACCTGGCCCTGCATGAGTTGGGCCTCATGATTGTGGTCTAGGAGCCAGACCATGTATCTGGACTCCTCAATGCTCCACCTCTGTGCTCAAAAGCAACTACCCTCACCTACTCCTGTCATTCTGACTGCAAGTCAGTTCTACAGTTGTTTATGCTGTGTATTCCCGCCTATGGGGCTTATATATGCCGTTTTTCCTGCACATATCTGTGATTGGCCATTTTGGAATTGTATCAACTTCACAAAACCTGCTTTGTCATGCTCCACTTTGTATTCATTCCTATATATTTGCTATTACTGCATTTATAGGTACTGCTGTCGTGGCTTAGTGGTTCAGTACCTTGACTATGGTGCATAGTAATCTGGGTTCGAACCTGGCCACTGCTTTTTATATTTTATGACTGTCTAGACAGGCTAGGGGGTGTGTCTGTGTAAAGGCAGTTTTGTTACAGCTTGCTCGGTTAGCTTGTTGGCGCGGTGCACAGCTCCGTGCAAACGGGTTACGCTGGTTTACACTTCATTTGGCTATCAGCACGCATATTACGCTCAGCTCAGCTAGGGGCACACAGTTTCAGCGTGTTAAACCACAGCTCACCTACGAGCACTCATTTTGCACCTGTTAAACCACTGCTCACCTATGGGCAGATGCACTCACCTTGTTAAACTGTAGCTCAGCTATAGGCACATCTCGCATTTTTTATTGTTTTGTTATCTCACATTTCTTCAAAATAAATGGACTATTTCATTACATTTTACATAAACTATGATTTTATATGTGTACATATTTGTCAGGGACTTGTTTCGTGCTTATTTTACTAAAAATAAAAATTGATGTTGTGGGGGCTCAAACCATGAATGCCTGCTCTTCAGCCAACGTCTCTACCGCTACACTATTGCTTCTTGGCTTACTTTGCATATTTAGTTCTTATATCCTTTTCCACTGACTGCTAACTGTGGCTAAGCGCCGGGCACGCCCGCGCAAATGAGCGCACTCACGGGCAAACATCTTTACAATTAAAAAAATATATATAACATGTTCATTTATATATTTTATGTTCATAGTCTGTGGGGGCATGTGTTGTGTTGTGTTTATTCACATTTCCATGGCCTCTGTCGTGGGTGTTTACTTTGGGCAATTTTACTCTTCTGAGGGCGTGTCTGCTTGCAGGGCTCGGCCTACGGACACGCCCCCTACTGTCTTCCACAGACCGTGTTAGCCTTCGGTGTGATTCAGCATGCCCTCATGCATATGCATGACATGCTGACGTCACACCGTTTAACTGCAGCCTCCGTGTAAGCCATGTATCTCTTACACGGAGGCTTCGTGAATCCTGCCCCTAGTCTTCACCAATACCTGAACAGTTTTACTAACATCTCCCAGACGGGTCTATATTAGATCACCGAACACTTAGGTAAGCGAACGGTGATTAATCGACCCCATGTAAGCGAAAGCTTACAAAAGCGAACTGTCATAACAGCAATTTTTTTTCCCTTCCAAAAAAAAAAAAAAAAAAAAAAAAAACACTTAAAAATATGCCATTAAGTGGGAGGCTTCACCCCACACACCCTCCCTACTTAAATATACCAACTCCGAGACCGCACTACAGTGCCGAAAATGGCAAACTACCAAAGCGGTCAAGCAAATTCTTTTCTAGGGAAAGAATTCGCTTGCACGCCGCTTTGATATTTTGCCATTTCAGTGTTTTCAGTTCAACCAAGGCGCATTCAGAAACATGCGTCTTCGGTCTGCTGATAGGAACCCTCCCAGACATATACATTGTTTTGTGACACTATGCTCCTCCATCTTGATACTTCTAATATAAACCTTATGGTATCTGTATACGTAATTGTCTCTGAACCTGCTTTATAGCCTCCCTGTTATTTACAATATTAACATTTTCTGCCTACTTAGCTTCTTCCCTCACCTCCATTTCTTTGAATTTCTAAGCACTAATCATATCTATTATCTGACAAACCTACCAATACAGCTCTTCAAATGCTCAATGTTCAGCATCAACTAATGTGTAAGAATCTTTTACACTGTAACAGTGGCCTCTGTTTGCCTCTGTTTTCATATGAATATAATCTAATTAGCAGCTCTGAGTGTAATTGTTAATATATATTACTTAATGTCTGTTTACATGTATTACTGAGTATCTGTTTAAAATGTTTGTAATAATTTGGAACCTTTTCCCAGGGCCACCGTTGAAAAGGGGGGTTTGACAAACTCAGTTGGAAAAAGCATAAAAAATAAATATACACATTAACCAAAACATATTTGTTAGGACTGCAAACATTTTTTCCTGTCAGTCATATTCGTATATACATAAATTGCAAATGATCTTACACAAGAGAAATGTATTTTGTTTTTTCCCAGTTAGTGATCACCACAGCAGATAACCAGTCTGAAGTTGTGTTTTTATGGTGTCAAGTTGCCAGCCTGCACCTACCTGCATGTCATTATAACTCACTTAACCACAGGGAGGACATGCAGACTCTGCACAGAAGGAGCATCAGCCAAGAATCAAATCAGAGAACTTCTTGCTGTGCGGCAACAATGCTAACTGCAGCACCACTATGGCTGTGGTCTGCAAATAGCCTTACACACTTTTCTTCTTTTTCTTATATAACACATCACCATCCTACCTGGTATTAGTATTATAACATTTAGTATTTTGAGTTCTTCGTTTTTTACCAAAATCCCTATAACAGAACATTCCTGATGCCCTAATGACCAAATAATATTCTTTCTCTATAAAGCCTCAAATGTATCTCCTTTGTCTTTTTATAACCTTGTATCTAATAAATATATGATTTCTGCCTTAACCATCTCACACCATTCAGATACCATTAGTCCCACAATCTCATTTTTAATAGTATTTACGTTAATGCTTAATATATTTTCATCACCTTTTCCTTTCCTTTTCTTAGCTTTTCTCCATTTTTTTCTTTTTCTTCACCTTACCATTCCTTCTATTGGTTTCTAATTATTTTGCTCTTGTTCTTCACCTATCTCAAAATCATTCATTGTACTTCATACCTATTTTCTCCTTCAATAATATTTTTATTCAATATTTAACCCAACTTCATCCCAATTTATCTTTTCTTCTATATTTTCTCACATGCTATTGATTGTATATTTTATCTTCTTTACTATTTTCATTATTTTCTTCAGTTATTATTTCATCTAGCACAGGACAATCGAACCAAAAGTGTCCTAAAGCATAATATTTCCCCATCTTCTACTGCTGTCACAACTTTAAATGTTGTACTTCATTCTTTACAAACCTTCATCCTGCCCTGCTCTCTCTTACTTTATCTCTATCTATACTCCTCTCCGTACCTCTAATCAGTAACTACTACAAATCTACCAACCCATAAAAATAGCTGGCAAACTCTGTCGCCCAAGCCTGGAACAAACTCCCAAGACACATTTGTTACATCATTCACCCATCCCACTTTAAAGAAAATCTCAAACTTTATCTACTCAACTCCAAAGTATGTCCTTATCAAGCCCCTACTTAAGCTCCCCACAACCCTACAATATACCGTTTCAGTCCCTCCACATACAGCTAAGTACTCCACTTTACAATCAATACTGTTGGGCTTAACTCTTTTTCTAAATATGTAAATATATTTTTTAGTCTGTAAAAATATTGATATGTATATATCTTGTGTTTGCATTTCTGTTCTTGTAAAACTGATTTTGACCATATTTTTGACTGTTTGATTCTCTGTAAACTGTTTGTGTTTTTTTTTTCAAGCTTTTCTCCTCGGGTCTCCACTGAAAATGGGCCACAAGCCAGTTTAACAAATGTCAATAAATAAATACAAATAAATAAATACAAATGTGGTAAGACTATCTGACCATCAAATGCAGCTTGTGAGAGAATTCCATAGTTTGTGACTATAAACATTAATGATTTGCATTTGCAGTTTGTGAAATGTTGTGCGATATGCAGTGTAATTGATGCTAAAAAGAAGCATAATAATCCAGAGATCAAACAACTGGAAAGTTGCAAGCAAGGGATGGTCTTACATTTTTAGATGAGGGATACAGAGTAGGAATGTCATGCACTGACTGTCAGTCTGCTCTTGGCAGCATCACTCAATGATTTTGAAGCTTTCTTCAAAGGAATGCAGAATAAATCTACACATTTTGTTTAGATTGATTGTAATTTTAATGTATTGTTTACAGAGCTTGTTGTGATAATGGAAGTATGCATTCAATCAAGACTGATCACTCCGTTACCAAAGTTGACTTGCAGCAATTATAAAGAATGAAACTGCCTTTAAGTTGCATGTTGAAATACTGAGAATCTAGACACTGAACAAGCAATGTGAATTTCACAGCATCTATGTTCTCAGGCTTTGGTGATGCAATCAATCAGTTCTCAGTTACTTTCTTTAGTATAGAATGTGTCACAAAATTCATAGCTATATTGATCACATTAAGGTTTCCATAAATCTTTCTATAAAAATCATATACAGAAATAGATATAGCTGTCAATATATAGATATAGATATAGATATAGATATAGATATAGATATATATATGACTAAGAGATCCTGACCAACACAGGAGTTAATAAGGTTTGGATAATAATTTATTTTTAAGAAAGGTATGTGATCAGCATAAAGATAAATCTGAAAGTTCATATCATCAATAGTAAGAGAACATATAAGGAAGATAAAGAAGAAGGAAAACTCAAACTTATCTTTGTCCATTTCTTTGTGAAAATGAGGGACAAAAACATAAGATTTGTCAGTCTGTACTTTGGAAATACATTTATCTGAGTAACTTTAGGAATGGCCAAGTGCAAGATGATAAAGAATTTGTCATCCCCGGGTTGAAGAGTATGCAATATTGAATCATAGGTCATGAGTATAGCCAACGTAAGGTATAAAGAGTTAATTTCTTCATAGATGGAATTTGTTAAGGAGGTGGTTATGCTGCCAATTCTAAAGCCATGTGACTCTTCACCTTCTTGCCTAATTAACTTATTGTTAAGTGCTGTTCTCAGTAGCACCTGTTCCAGGGATCAATACATATATATTTAAATGCCATTTTCCATTCTGATTGGTTTTTGTATGTTTCATACATTTTATTGTTATCCTTTGCCTTGGGACAGAACTAGCTATAGAAGCTCAGGGGAATCATGGGAGGCATCAAAGGCAAGGTGCTCCTCTTCAGGAGGTATGAACATCTTTTAGGCATGCATGCTGTTTTAGGGCACTAGTTAGGAAGAACACATTTAACTACCTATCTCTTGGAACAAAGTGTGGGGGGGTCTTGATCTGGGATGGGCCCCTATTGAAAGTGGGAATGGAGGAGAAGGTATTTCTTTATTAACCAAACTTTGTATACCCACAGGAGTCATCATTTTAAAGTCAGTGTATTTGTTGGTAAACATACTTCATTGGTTAATGATTTTCTCATGGAAATATACAAGTAATACTTGATGATGGCTTCAATGTTATTTTGAATCTTACTTTAGACTACAGTAAGCCAATAGCTGTGATGTATTTGTGAAATAACATATAATATTATCAATACTTCACACCAAACTGACATAGCAGTAATAGTTGAGGTAAAAAACACACCTTTATCAAACACAAAGCTTTCAGGTACAAGACCCTTTCTCAATGATAGACACAGGTACATTAAAATCAGACATTAAATACACGCCCAACACATCACGTGACCCGCAGCCATGGTCATGTGACTAATGCATTAAAATAATTACATTACTTATAATTTTAAAACATAAACAAGTAAAATTAAATAAAATTCATACATACATATATTTGCTTACTTTTGTGTACTTATATTTACATGCACACATATATATACATTACCTATGTTACTTTAACTTAGTGTGTTGTATTTTATTAGAACAGGTTTTAAGGAAACATCAAAATTTAATCCAGGGATGTATTAGCTGCTAGCCTTACTATCCACTCATATTCTTTATTATCTAAATGATTACATAAGTCCCTCCCTGATAGAGCTAACAACACATTCTATTACTCTAAACTTGAAACTGTGTGTAGAACCACAATTTAAAATATGCTTAGATAGAGCATTAGTCTCCACTCCTCCTTATACTTGATTTATGCTCTATGATCGTTCCTTAAGTTTTTTTAGTCTTTGCGACCGACATAGAAAGCAGCGCATGCTCTGCGTTGCCAAATAGACAATGTTACTTGACATACAAGTTGCATGGCACCGAAAAGTAAATATCTTCTTAGTGACAGGATGAACAAAACTACTACCACATTCTGAAGAATCAGCTTTCTGTTTGTATATATCACTACAGCAACTACAATTATAACAACTAAAGGTACCATTACCTAGTCCAGTATATAGCAGTAATAGTAACAGATTTCAACACCTTGGTCAACAACTCCCTCTTTTGACCACCACATAGCATTAATTGTTAGTAAATACTTCTATGTAACTCACTGGATATCCAAAGACATCTCATCTAGAAAAAAATAAGTTATTATTCCTCTGTCCTCAGCTCTAATGAGAATCAATTATGGAAAAAATGCCCCTTTGGCTTGTGCTTTCCAGACATGTCATGCAGTTTAGAGACCCCAGAGGTTCTTAACTAAACAGATTACTGGTCTAAAGACCTTTAGCTACCAAGATAGGCTTGAAACTTGATCTTTGTACTCTGTTTCTTATTCATATGTGGAGATCTATGTCTTGCATTCTGTGTCATTAAGAACCCAGTCCTCCTTGATCTTTTGCATCTCTACAAGACAAAAAGTTCCACTAACACTGATGCTAAAGATTTAATTTTCACGAACATAAAATTAAACACACTGTAGGGACAGAGTTACTACCCAGTGTTAACCCTATCTGTGGGTATTGTCTTTTCATATAGAACAGAATGACACCCTCACATGCAAATGCAGTTTTATTCCTGGCCTGACCATTGTTGCCCCTCAGGAAGTGAGAGGTCCTTAATATGGATGGGTACCTGCAAGGTATGGACAGTCTCTCAATTTGCTTGACTTGTAATTCCTCTGATGCTGATCCTGTGAAGGCATAGTATTTAGCTGCTGGCAGCTTAAGACAATAAACATGAGCTGAAAAGGTGCATTCCATAAACTCACATCTCTAAGAATGAAACCGAATACTTGAAGTTATATTAGCAGATGATCAGAGTACTTGAAATACCAAGGTAAATTATCTTATGATATAAAGCAGTCAGATAATTAATATAAATTAATTAATATAAATGGTCACAGTCATTGTTAATAACTGCTATCGATAATCATTACAGTTATGCAAAATGCTGACATAAGCAGTTATGGTTGCTCCTAGGCCATGACAAGTGAGCACTGGAGGCTGTTAGATTATGGATTTATACAATAGCAGTCAAAAGGCAGCTTTGAGCATTACTATGAGTTGCAGATGTAGGAAATATCATATGTGAGGAGTTTTTATTACTTAAAATATCATGAGCTCCATAGAAGTGTCAACATGCTAGCTCTTATATATTAAGGTCCTTTCACAAAGCCAAGCTGGTTATAACAAGATGCCAGCCATACCACCCACACATACATTAACTGTGTTCTATTTATGTACAACAGTAACAGACAGAGAGTGTAGGGTGCTTGTAGACCCACTTCACACATAAAAAGGATACTAGCTTAATTCTTGTCCTGAAAGGGTAAAACAATTAATTATAGGAGGATATAACAACTGAGCAAGAAAAACAAAAAGGTGATCACTTTAAGACCGTGGCTATATAGAAGCTGAAAGTCCTTGTACCAAAATGCAAGGAATGAAAGCCTCGAAAGCAAGGAGTCAAGTGCATATGTATTGTCCCTTAAGGTAGGTAGCAGCAGTATAAAACAAGAAATAATTACAGGTTTCCTCCATGGTCAGGAATTCATTCTTCCTTATGAGTCATACAGAACTGGACTTGGACTGAAGCTCTTACTGAACAGGTTTTATATAGGGCTGAATATATATAATTCTGATTAAATATTATAGGGCTGATACTATATTTGCCAGTAATCAAGAAGCCTCAATCCCCACCACTGACACAGGTGAGAGACGGTCACTAAAAACAGGAATTAATTTACACAGTATTTTCAGATGCAGCTTTTTGCATCAAGCACAGCTTCCCCCAAGACCAAACAGGGAACACACTGCAGACCTGGGACCAGACTATCTGTCTCTCCAGATTCCAGGCAAGACTCACTTTGGAGCACGGTGTACCACTTCCAAGTAGCTGACACACCCACACCTAGGTATTTGATTTTCTCGCACACACACTCCTGGGAAAGGCTGGTACAGATTTACTAACTATACCTCTTCTGCACAGACTATAAGGTAACTACTCTGCCACCAGTCAGCCAGTCTCAGGCTCTTACAAGGGTATTCAATTATACTGAGTAAAATCAATACTAACGTAAATGGTAGAGTGTAACCAAAGCAGCCAGGATTTTTGGAGTGGCCAAGGAGTCACTAAAATAATCTCAAGTACTCTCAAGATGTTAAAAGTATTCTCTAAAAGACCAGCCACAATGAAAGGTATAACAATATTTAATAATAAATAATAAAATAGAAAACATGAGAATATTAAATATCTAAGTACAATAAACACCAGAGTTTCAATCACAGGAGAAATAAAAATAAAACAATTGGACTGAGTCAAACAAAGGCAGAAAAACACTACTTAATTTCACTGTATTTCCTGACTGTCTACAGAATAACTGTTCCCTATCTAACTTAATTAATACAGCAAAGCAAGATAGGATGCTGAGATGCTTACTTCCACAAAGCAAGGTGATGAACTTTAAACTAAACTGAACTGTGATAACTGTCATAGATTTTTATATCAGGTTTCAAAGAAAACAAAACAAGCTGCTATGTGAATTACATCTTCTCAGTGCTGGTTATGGAATGACATCACATTTGATCACCTGACTCTGGTACAATGCACACTCAGAGCTTTGTTAAGGTCTGTTGCAATATTTCACAATTATAGAACAATTTCAAAAACATCTATCTACTCTTTCCTTCCAGAATGTTTTGTTTAAATATATGCATTTCAGTTATAATAACACTGTTGATAAGTTTTTGCACAAGTCAGTGTGATGATCAAATGACACAAAATCACCCACAAAACTCCACCAACCATGCTGGCATATGCTACACATGCACTGTCCTAATTTTCCTAGCACAGATGACAACACTCCACATCATCACAATCCCCCCTTTGAGGACTCAAGATAGTTTTTCAAGTAACCTGGAAAAACATTGCTTGTGGGAAATGGGCCTGTCAGGGAGCACATTATATCCTATATCCTGTCTTGAGAGTCCATCTGCATTGGCATTGCTGACCCCACTACGGTGCTGTATTGTCATGGCATATACCTGCAATCCTAGGCTCCATCTTAATAATTTGGTATTTTGTTGGCTGACTCTATGTAGCCATGGTAAAAGATTGTGGTCTGTAACCACAGTGAACTTCCTTTCATACAGAAAAAGCTGATTGTTCTGCAGTCCCCATAATACTGTTAGACATTCTTTTTCTACAGCTGCATAACATTCCTCCTTTGGTTGGAGTCTATGGCTGAGATATATAACTAGGTGCTCTTTACCCTTTGGGAAATCTGGCTGAGTACTGCCTCCACCCCAAGGTTTGAGCATCCACCTGCACAACATTTTTTTTTGCTGTAATCTGGACTGGCTAACACAGGGGGTCATCCCAAAGTCTATTTAAGCATTTGAAATGCCTGCTCACAGGCTGGGGTCCACACTACCTTATCTGGCCTGCTTTTCCTTGTTAGATCTGTGAGAGGAGCAGCTATTGTACTATAATTGGGAACACATTTTCTTATAGTGCCCTGCTGTCCATAAGAATGTCCTCACCTGCGTTTTGGTAACAGGGCAGGCCAAGCCTGAATTGCTTCCACTTTGGCAGGTTCTGGCCTAATCTTACCACTCCCCACTCTATGTCTCAGGTAGGAGACCTCTGCCATACCCACTGGACACTTACTGCGCTTAATGGTCAACTTTGCCCTTTGCAGTCTGCCCAGGACCTCCCTGACATGCTGAGGCTTCTTCATGTTAACATAGTGTAATTTGTGCCCCTGCCTCCTGCCTAGCAGGGTTACCATGTAATTAGCATCACTGACCTTCTTTACCAATTCGAAGGGTCCCATTCCAAGCTGCCTACAGCTTAATGTGTCTGACAGGAAAGAGCACCATAACCTGCTGCCGCACAGCATACTCTCAGACTTGAGCATTCCTGTCATATCACACCTTTTTCTGCTGTTGGGCTTCTGCCAGATTCTCCTGGGCCAAGTGCATGAGCTGCCTAAGTCTTGTCCTGAGGTTTAGGACATATGCCACAACAGACTCCTTGGTGGATTCACACTCATCTCCCACTCATCACAAATCAAATCTAAAGGACCCCTCACCCTATGCCCATACAACAACTCAAAGGGTGAAAAACCTGTGGATTCCTGGGTTACCTCTGTATGCAAATGGTAAATGGAGCAAATATTTGTCCCACTTTCTCCTAAACTGGTCAGCAAATGCCTGTAGCATGGTCTTTAGTGCAGAGTTTAACCTCTCCACAAAACCATTAGTCTGGGGGTGGTCTTTAGGTGCTTCACCCCACAATGCTTCCACAGACAAGCCAGCAGTTCTGACATGAAATTGACATCTCTGTCAGTCAGTATTTTTCTTGAGAAACCTACATTGCTGAAAATCTTTAACAAAGCATTTGCCACCTTCTCTGCCTCAATGGAGGACAGAGCCATGTCTCAGAGTATCTAGTAGCATACTGTACTATAATCAGGATATACTTCTTCCCCATGGAACTTGGTGTACTCAGAGGCCCCACAATATCCATAGCTACCATCTGAAATGGCTCCTCAATCACAGGTAAAGGCATCAGATCTTTGACCTTGTCATCTGCCTTGTTTACCTTTTGGCACTACTCACAGGTCCTGCAGTACCCTGTTATGTCCCTTGCAATCCCAGGCCAATAAAGGTTCTGCATAATATGTCTATTTGTTTGCTTCATGTCCATGTGACCTGCAAATGAAATGTCATGGGCCATGGCTAGAAGTGTCAAATGGTAGGCTCTGGACACTACCAACTGCTGTATTACCTCATCCTCTAGCCCTCACCGAGGTATCCACTCTCTATACAGTAACTCTTTGTTCCAGTATACAGACTTCCCTTTTCCTTGAGCATCAGGTGCCTCCTTAGCTACCTACCTCAAGCCTCGTAAGGTAGGGTCAGAAAGCCGAGCCTGTCTCAACTCTACCTTTGTGACTCCACCAAGCTTCCCCTCCACAGGAAGCCTAGTATCTTCTGATAATGGTGCTTCACTGTCAGCCTGGGTACTACCATTCACCTTTGTCCTTGCAGTCACCCTGTCCACAGGAACATCAATACCCACCAGCAGCTGTGGTTCACTTTCAGGCTCACTGTTACAGGGTAGCTCCCTCCCTGAAATAGCCACAACACCAGCCCCAGCTTCAGGTGTGGGGTCTGTCTAGGCCTCCCCTAGCCTACCAGACCTACATGCCTATCTCCAAGCTTGACTGCATGTAACTGCATGCACACAAGGTACTGCATTATCAAAATCATTCCCTATCAAGACATCTGAAGGAATATCTTCCAACACAGCTACCTGCTTGCTTCCTTTTCCACCTTTCCAGTCAAGGTGAACCCTGGCCAAAGGTTTTTTGGAATGGGATACCTCCTAAAGCTCTGATTGGAGTGGACTGCCCAAGCAAGTATTGCTCCTTTTTAACCACTGCAGACTTCACAATAATTATGTCAGAGGCTGTGTCTCTCTTCGCAATGGCCTGTCTTCCATCCACTAAGATAGGATACAAACTCTATTAATAGTTTGGTACCCCTGTTGTCTCCAGACAGCTTACTAATGGCACACTGTTATTCCCACTTGCTGGCTCCCTCACCTTTTGTTCCTCATCTTGCTTCAGTGAACATTTGTATGCTACATGATACCTCTGGTAACATTTAAAACATCTAACCACCTGATCCTGGCCATGTACCTGAACTAGTGGCTTCCCCTGTTACTGGTAGACTTTGTTGAGGTGATTTAGGGTGCTAACCATGCGTTCCCATATACCCATGTGCAGCACTGGGTATCCCTTTCCTGTGCAGTAATGCCCTATTTGCTAAGTAAAGATCCCCTTTTTTCCCCAGCTCATCTGCAGAATTACACTCCCAGTCTGCCAATCAGATTCTCATGTCCTCAGCCAAAGTACTAAGGGCTTGTTCCCTCACCAAAAGGTCTGCCAGTCTTTCAAAAGTGGTGACCTGACACCCACTCACCACCTATCAAAATAAGTGTTTAACTCATCAATATAATTATATACACTTTCATCTGCCTTGCGTCTATGCTCACAAAACTTTTTTTTCTGTAAGCTTCATATGTTAACGTATAACAATTCAATAAAAAATGTTCCCTGTATCATAGTTTTAAAAATCAGTATTAGACAATTTAGAAACAGCAGTTACAACTTTACCATGGAGTAAAGTGGTCAGGAACCATACCCAGAGCTCTTGGCCAACATTATACTGTTTACATTCTCTTTCAAATATATGAATAAAACTATTAAAGTCATCCCCCTCTGCAAATTGTGGAAGAACTTTACTGACCTTTATTGCTTCTGGGGTCTGGTTATTCCCTTCCCCATTACCTCCATGACCCTGACAAAGAGTCAATATATCAATTTCATGTTGTTGCTGCTTCTCTTTTTCTTCAGCTTCCAATCGCCACAGTCTCTCATTTTCTTCTATCTCCAAATGTCACAGTCTCTATTTTTCTTCAATTTCCAAATGCAGCAGTCACTGGTCTCCAAACATTGCAGTTTCTCTTTGGTCTCCAAATGTTTGGTCTCCAGATCATGCTGATGCTGCTTCTCCTTTTCTTCAGCCTCCAAACATTGCAGTCTCTCTTCAGTCTCCAGTTCAAGTTTCTTTAACTCCAGATGGATTTTTAAGTCCTCTGAGGAAACAGTGAACTGTCCTGTTTCTGAAGACTGCACATCCCCACCAGCAGACTGGTTGTCTTCCTGGCCACTGGTCCATGCTGCAGCTGCAATTAAAGATGAACTTCTTTCCTGTTTAGTCCAGATAACATGCACCAGTCCTTTGGCTTTGCATACTTTGGCCAATTAGCTCTTTATCTGCTTACCACAATCCTCTGCTGACATCTTTGCCTGCTTTCCCTGACTAAATTAAATGAAAAAAAAAGAAACCTGTTGTGAAAAAGAAAGTTCTATTAATATCCCACCACTCTGACACCAATATGTGATGTCCTCTCTACCCTGGGCCAGTAATCAAGGAGCCTCAATCCTCACCACTGACACTGGTGAGAGATGGTCACTAAAAACAGGAATTAATTTACACAGTATTTTCAGATGCAACTCTCTGCATCAAGCACAGTTTCCCCCAAGAGCACACAGGGAACATGCTCCAGACCTGAGTATGGACTCTCTGTTTCTCCAGATTCCAAACAAGACTCACTTTGGAGTACTTTGTCCCATTTCCAAGTAACTGACAAACCTACACCTGGGTATTTGATTTTTACATACACATACAGTCCTGGGAAAGGCTTGTACAGATTTACTAACTGTACACCTTCTGCCCAGACTATAAGGTAACTATGCTACCACCAGTCAACCATTCTCAGGCTAATACAATTATACTGAGTAAAATCAATACTAACATAAATGGTAGAGTGTGACCAAAGCGGCCATGCTTTTTGGAGGAGCCAAGGCATCACTAAAATAAGCACAAGTACTCTCAAGATGTTAAAAGTGTTCTCTAAAAGACCAGCCACAATGAAAGGTATAACAATATTTAATAATAAATAATAAAATAGAAAACATGAGAATACTAAATATTTAAGTACATTAAATACCGGAATTTCAATCACGAGAGAAATAAAAATAACACAGTTTGACAGATTCAAACAGATGTAGAAAAACATTACTTAACTAATCTCACTGTATTTCCTGACTGTCTAAACAATAACTGTTATCTAGCTAACTTAATTAATACAGCAAGGCAAGACAGGATACTGAGATGCTTACTTCCACAAGGCAAGGTGATGAGATTCAAACTAAACTGAACTCAACTAGCTGAACTGTGATAACTGTCATAGATTTTTATATCAGGTTACAAAGAAAACAAAACAAAATAAGCTGCTGTGCGAATTTCATCTCAGTGCTGGTTATGGAATGACACCACATTTGAACACCCGACTCTGGTACAATACACGCTCAGAGCTTTGCAAAGATCTGTTGCAGTATTTGAAAATTATAGAACAATTTCTAAAACTTCTACTCTTCCCTTCCAGAATTCTTTGTTTAAGCGTATCCTGTGTTCATTTAACTCTTTCTTTACTGAGACTATACAATCTCTAGCTAGAAAACTTATCTCTGATAACTCCAGCCTTCCCATCAACTTACCACACTCTTCCTCGAAATTCATACTACAACCCATTTCTACTTCTCTCATCTATAAATTTATTCATAAACTTAAGCCATGTACTCCATCTGCTGACGAACTTCCTTCCCAATATCTCCAAAAAGCAGCCAAAGTAATTGCCTACCCTATATCTACACTTATAAATAGGACAATTCAAGAAGGAACCATCCCAGATATCTGGAAAATATCCCACATTATCTCCTTACATAAAGGTGGGAACTCCAATGATTACACTAACTATCGGCCAATTGCTCTTTTATCACCCTTAGCAAAAATTATGGAGAAATGCATTCACCAACAACTTTTACATCATCTCTCGCTACATAACTTAATAGCAAGCTGTCAACATGGCTTTAGACCATCACATAGTACCACCACTGCCCTCCTATCCTTTACAGAGACCATCAATAGTAACCGCAACAAAAACATCCTCTCATCTGCACTCTTCATCGACCTCTCTAAAGCCTTAGACATGGTTAACCATACCCTCCTAATTAATATTCTTGAATCTCTTTCCTTTGATTCTCTGGCCATTAAATGGTTTAGGTTATACCTCAGCAATAGGCAACAGGCAGTTCTCTAGGAAAATCAAATTTCTTACCTTTTACCTGTCACCATCGGGGTCCCTCAGGGCTCCATTCTTGGACCACTTCTTTTCTCCTTATTTATTAATGATCTCCATGTAGCAACTCCTCAAGCCACCTATATTCAATATGTAGATGACTCCACACTAATATGCTCAGCAACCTCTCCAACTGAACTATACTCTCTTACTCAAAATGTTTTTAATAATGTAGAAACATGGTTTACCAAACGTTGCCTCCTTCTTAATGCCAAAAAAACAAAACTCCTTCTCTTCACACCCACTTCTAGGTCCAGCCCCCTAGACTTCTCAATCTCTTCAAATAATGGCACTGTCAATTTCCCTGACTCTACCACCAAACTTTTTGGAATAACCATTGACAAAAATCTCTCATTTGATCACCATATAAACAACACCATTAAAATAGTCAACAGAAAAATAGGATCCTTATATAGAATAAAACCTTTCTTAACCTCAACAGTCAGAGCCAAGATCACTCACTCCCATCTAATCTCATCTCTTCTGTATGCCTCACCTATATTTACCAACCTTAAGAAAACTAACCTCAACAAATTAGCAACTTCCTATAATAATATTGCCAGATTCGCTACTGGCAATCCCTTCAGAACTCATCACTGTTCTAATCTTAGGCAACTAGACTGGCTGGAATTCCAAAACCATCTGATAATCCCATAACTCACAATTGCCCACAAAATATTTTACCAACCCAGTAATACCCCTATACTCTCAAAACTCTTAATCCCATATAATAATCTGAACTCCTTATGCTCTTCTAGCAAACTCCTTGCAAGCTTAACTAAGTCTAATAGTACACCCTATTTACTAACACAGCAGGAAAAAACTGGAACCTGCTACCCAATGAACTAACACTAATTACATCCTTGCCACTCTTTAAACAAACACTAAAAAAATACCTCCAAAGGCACTGGCTATGCCCTTGTAGTAACCCTGACTAACAACTGCCTTTTACCCCTGTTTCTTCCTCTTCTAACCATACTTCCAAACATTTAAATACTTAGTCTTGTAATTAAGACTGACACTATTTAAACTCTAATAAACTTATTGCTTAAATCCTTTAACCTGATGTGAACTATTGTACATAATAATTACTGTATTATATCTGTTTTAGCTTTCTTAAGCTATATTATGTTCAACGTACTTTTCTTAAGTGTTTTTGATCTCTGATATGTTATAACTACCTGTTTTATTTGGTTTATTAATCCTAATTAACATGTAACAATATTTTTACATATTTGTATATTTGTGTGGAGCTTTTCTCCCTGGGCCTCTACTGAAAATGGATATATATCCAGCTAGACTAGCCCGGTTAACAAATGTAAAATAAATGTAAATTAAATAATAAAATAAATAAATTTAATCAGTTATAATAACACTGCTGATACATTTTTAACAAAAGCATCTGTACAAGTCAGTGTGATAGTCAAATTATATAAAGTTCCCCACAAAACTCCAGCCAACCATGCTGACATATGCCACACATGCATTACCCTATTCTCCCCGGCACAGATGGCAACACCCTACATCATCACACTATTTATGCAACAAAATGCATTACACAAATACCATCTATTATCAGTTCACTAAATATATGTAATTATAACAACACTGACTTATACTGAAGTTTTTGGTGCTAATTAGCTAGCTAGGCAGACAGTTGTAAAATGCTTCTCAGACAAAACATTCTAAATAAGCTGGGTCACATTATTTTCTTCAGCACAACTGAGTATAATATCACATATGCAACATGCAATGCAGCTGTTAGCACACTTTTTCTCTTCCTGGTCATATATATGACTGCACTGTATAACAGACTGTTAGACTATAAGCCTTAAAAGTACAGATGTATAAACAATATATTCTTAATTTTATGACCACAGGTGATAGAATGCTGTTTTGCATCCTGTGTTCATTTCTGTAAACATGTTTGCAAATAAATCTAGGCATGTAGTGCAGTCCAGCTATATTACACGCTACCAAGAAATGTAAGTATCTCATGCATATTTAAAATTTAGCAAGAAATATTGTATTCATATATGAGATCTGCACATTTGTAGTTTGTTTTTTGTATATATGTATTATTTTACTGTTGCTGGTTATAAGTTATGCAATTTGCAGCTATAAAAACAGTCAGGCTCCCATTTTGTAAATGTGTTTAAAATTAATCAAATACAAAATGAAAATGAAGACATTTCTATTGTAGTAATAAGTAACACACATTTCTGGATATTTTACCAGTAAAAATAACAATGTATGTAATTTAAATATCTCCTTATACTTTATAACCCCAGACAGCAACAATGAAAAACTACAAAATGTAAGCAAATGCATTCACTTATTTTGCAGTGAGATTCAGGGGTGTGAAAAGTTAAAATGCTAGCTACATAATGAGACTCATTGAATCCCAATAAACAGAGCACATTTTGAAGAAAGGATGGTTATCCATGCAAAAATGAAAGTTTTGGAAGACAACTTAACTATGTTCTCCAAATTAGAAATGCAAGAAATAAATGTATGATGATATAAATATAGAAGGGTAATCTGTTGTCTTTAAGTATGGTGTACAACATGGCTGCTTCAATTCAGTGACAAAGAAATGTGGCAATATTATATGTGGGAAATAACTTAGTAAGCAGATATTGATATGGGGAGTAAATAACAGCTGCTGCACTCAGTGTAAACTAACTGGGGGTGGAATTTCAGATTAGAAACAATCTGACTTTATAGTGGATTTGAAACTAATATCTCTAAAAGAAGTAGTTGTTACCTTCTCTGCAAAGCTTTGGTAAAGACTCATCCAAAGTTGCTTATTTTTTTCACATTTTGTCCCCACACTCTGTTGCTCATCAGCATCCTCCATGGTCAATTGGTACATGCTTTTCCCCATGAGTGGGGTGAGGGTTGGTCACTGATACCATTATTCAGACAGCCATTGGGTTTGTTTGAGTTTTTGTATTTATTTTCCCCATCCCTAGCACACAGACCTGGTGAGTAGTAGTGGCATGGAGTGCAGTGTGATGACAGTGAAGGAAGTCTCTTCACTTCCAAGGGACATTCCCTCTTGGCACCCCTGCCTCACCCCCCCCCCTTTACAAAGGACAGATGGTGAGCTTCTCAGTCTCCACCAGGATGCTAATGCCTCACAGATTGTCCCCTGAGTGTGCATCACCCCTTTTATACTCAGAGCCATGCAGTGTAAAAGCAAGGACTGAATGAATCAAGCCTGAAGCTCATTGGCAGGACAGATTGAAGCTATAATCTTAGACAGTTCATAGAAAATATATATATATACATACTTTTCACACAGGTAAGGTGCAAGTAATCACAACAGTATTCTTGAACAGTTAATAGAGTTTAATCTGCTGATGCCAATAATGATAGGATACAAAAATACATTTTTTATTAATAATAAGACAATATGATCAGGTGATCTTGTTGGACCTGTAGTTTATTTAGTAGGCCAAATAGTCACCTTCTGTTGTAGATAATGCATCTGTGCTTGCATAATGATTTTCTATGTATTAACTTACCTACATAATGATATAACAGTGCTGATTCATTGTCTGCTTAAAGTCTTAAAAAAGTCATGATAAAGTATGTGATCACATTTCAGGCAAGAGTCTTGCTCCCAAATGGAGTCCTAGGAAAAAAAACGGTCAAAGATGACATTTCTTATGTTGTAAGCATTTGATTGCACTAATTCACAGTCAGAATGTCTAGTTGCACTCATCCTTTGGCCTCATGCCTCATACCTCTTGATATAGCTTCAGCCATACATCAGAACTGTTTAACGCATGCCACATTGCGATGGTTTACTGCTTTACTCATCAGCTTGTAATTCGCTGTTCTGTACCATCACACCAATACATTTCTTCCAGTCAATAGTGGCATATATTACATGTTTTTAGCTGCTTCTTGTAACAGAATATGATTTTTTACAATTTATATTTCCTGCATACAGATACAATTTTTTACATTCATGGCAAAATCCCTGGTCAAGCCACAACAATGCCTTGTTCTGAAAGAATTGTATGTTGAGGAAATATTAAAGGCTGTGGGGAGCACATACATAAGGCTCAACAAGAAAAGCACACCAGTGAACTAGAAGTATAGGATGACCTTGGATGACAATATAAATAGTGGCTATTTAATAGATAAAGTAAGAGAAGAGTTTTTATCTAACATGATATTATTTACTTTTGTGTTTGAGAAGTATATGTGAAAAACTAAATATGAGATATATATCTTTTTAGCATGGCCTGTTGACTTGTTAACACTGTTCATTTCATTATTTGAGCCTCTGCTGTCAAGAAAACCTATAAACCTGTAGACCCCTCTTCTGATGCACAAATAAAGTATGGTTAACTAAAATACCAAATTATAATGAAATTTCATGTGGAGAACAGGATTTCTCAGTAATCACCAGCAATACCTTATTTTATGGTTTTCCATTTATAAATGTGTCTGAACACTATCCATACTAAACTATGGAGAAAATCAACTTCAGTTGCTCAGTATGGCATGGACTGAATCACCACTGCTCATATTTTTTTACTCAAGGAAATTATTGTTTGCTTTTGTTTGCTTTATGTAAGAATGATATTTTTCCTTGCAGTGTACTATAATTTATTCTGAGATTTGAGCCTGCAAGAGAAAGAGTGAAACAGTTATACATTATTTTTAACTGATTTCTTTTTTTTTTTTTTTGCAAGATGCAGCAGACTTGGAATGAAAATAAATTAAATCTTCTACAAAAATGACTTTATGGAACTTTACTGACTGTCATGTTCATTTTTAAACTGAGAAGCCTGTGTAATAACAAGAGTACATGCACTCAGTGTGTCAGTCACCAGGAACTTTAACCAGGCAATACAAGGAGTCTAATTCCAATTACTCATAGCATATCCATTAGTTCATTTGTTCTATCAGTCAATCTGTCCAACTCCATCCCTTTTTCCCCATCCATTTCAGCCAGCCTTTTATGCCTTCCTTTGAGAATGTGCACCAAGAAACTTAAATAAGGACTGCACTTTCTTTTTTAACCGGAGAACCTGCCTCTAAATCTTCTGTAAATGTCATTACATAATGGTGCAGCATATTTAAAAATGACACAAGAAAATAGCATGGAAGGTTATCCTACTGTTAGATGATTCTTGACCTCTTGAGCTTTGACTGCCTGAGCTTCAACTCACAGATGACCAGACCTCCTCCACAGGAAATCATGGTCAGCGAGTTGCGCAAGATGGAATTTCATTTTTATGGGAATTTCCCCTTCTTCAACTTAGTGAGACTGTAGAGTTGGTCTATATAAATTTGGGGGATATAAGTGGGCTTGCTCCCCATACTGGGAGTACAGGGGGCTTGTCCCCAACAAAAACACTTAAAAAGTATTTTTTTGCAAGATTTTGGTGACTGCAGTCCCAGGATTCAGATCCTTAGAACATGTGTTTTCATCCACTCATATTGGAAGTGGATATGAAGAGAACACAGCCAAAAATAAAAACCCATATGTAAGGAAGCATAAAAATCCATATGTATTTTCCATAATAACATGCTGTAACTACAGAAGATATGCTCTGCACTAAAACTCTGTCTAATACACCTTATAAGATCTGCTTTCTCATCTGTTGGTATATCAGTAAGTGGAAGGTAGAGTGAATGTTACAGTGCACATATGTGAAACTAGATAGAAAAAAATGCTGTTATAAGTAATTTAATTCCTTTTTCTTTCTTAGGACTCCATTTGCATATTTTATCTATCTAGTTAATAAACAGCAACTGCATATTCTTATTGAAAGCAGAAACTAATTCTGATGCAGACATGCAACAGAAGGCTTGACAGCTTTTAAATCACATTGGTAATGTATGAATAGCAAAATGTAGTGAAAAAATAAGACAGCTCATCACATTTTGGCAATTCAGAAGTTGTTGATGAGAATACTTGCAAAAATTGAAACAAATGAAATACTAAAATGAATGACTGCCAACTGCTTCTTACCAGCAAAGAAAAATTAGTAATTTACTAATGTGAAAACTGCAATGAGTGCATATAGTATGAGTTCTTGAACTTTAGGGGAATGTAAAATCAAGAAAGCCACTTTAAGTTTTACAAGGCACTTTGTAATTTTCTAATAATCCCTTAATGCTTCATGGATGGACTACCAGCAGATTTAATTCAGTTTTAGTCAGAATGCAAAGTTTCAATTTAGCAAGAGGGATTGTTGTCAAGAATAGCTCACTTGTATTTAAATGACCATCAATTACCGTCTTATAGATGGTTCCTTATATGCTAAATTAATTGACAGTTTTTTCTGTTTGAGAAAGTCATGAATGATTACTTCCTATTTTATAAGATAAACCATTTTAGCTCTTCAGCCTGAAGCAAGACTTTGCTAGCTTAAATGATGTAGCTAAAGGTCGTGAACAATGAGGGCTTACAGTATCAAACAAACAATGGAGCAGTTAAACTGCACAGCGGATAATGAGATTTTAAGCACTCATGATAGCCTTATACATATTTATTATGTCTTTCTGAAATTTGTTAGCAGAATTATTATTACCAGTATTAGTCTTGTCATGATCTACATTTATATATCACAGCTGAGACAGTGTAGAAATTGTATTTCCACACATACCAATCGATGTGGTGTAAAAATGCACTGTAATTTATAGTTTCAGTATACGGAGTATAGGAAGCAATAGTATGAGATGGTGGACTACAAAA
Organism: Protopterus annectens; assembly: GCF_019279795.1. Classification (NCBI taxonomy): domain Eukaryota; kingdom Metazoa; phylum Chordata; order Ceratodontiformes; family Protopteridae; genus Protopterus; species Protopterus annectens. Next base: position 1,632,507,348 of record NC_056737.1, read on the forward strand.
CAAGACTGTATTTAAATGAAGACAAATATAGATTTGGCCAAAACTACAACAACTTTAAAAGAGTAGAAAAATGCAATAAGCAAACTAATATATTTGCTACAATGGAAATTTGTATTAAATATGTGGATGCAAAAGAGGATGATAAAAATGTTAAGAGAGTGAAGGAGAGGCTGGGGAGAATAGGTGAACACTAGAGTCACACAAATATATAAACATTGTTATATGAATGATCTGCATTATTCTGCAAATATCGATTGCTGTTTTGTAAATGCATATCAAAAATAACTAATGTTGACTTATTTATTCGGCCTTTATCTTGAGTCATGATTGAAACAAATCAATGGACCAGCCAAATCACATAAAAGCAAATATTAAATTAATAAACAAAGAAACAATGATATATATGTGTGTGTATATGGATCTAGGACTATTGCACAAAATCAAGTTTCCACGAAATGTAAACGACTAAACACACTTTAGCAAAAGTGCTTTTGACCGAAAAAGCACTTTCACTAAAGTGTGCAAAAAAAAAATTATAAAACAACAAAATTAAAAAGAAAACCACAGTACTCATGTTTACGCATAGTACTCATGTTTACACAGGGGTGCAAACCCCTCAGTTTTATATTCTCACTCCAAGATTGCACTACAGTGGGGAAAAGGGAATATTCCCTTATCCCCACTGTGCTACAATCTCAGCAACAGCCATTTCCCTACATTTTTATCTTTTTTCTAGCACACTTTCCCAAAAGTGCTTTTTCGATAAAAAGCACTTTTGCGAAAGTGTGCTCAGCCATTTCACTTTCAGTGAAAGAGTCGTTCATTAAAGAGTACGGCTCCCATGTATGGATATCCATACATGGGACCCATACTCTTTAACGAATGACCATACATGGGATCCGTAATCTTTAACGAATGACCGTTTCACCAAAAGTGAAATGGCATGAAAGTGCTTTTCACCGAAAAAGCACTTTCACGAAAGTGTGCTAGAAAAAAGATAAAAATGTGGGGAAATGGTTGTTGCTGAGATTGTAGCACAGTGGGGATAAGGGAGTATTAACCTTCTCCCCACAGTAGTGAGATCTCAGAGTGAGAATATAAAAATAGGGGGGTGGGGGCATAACTCCCCTCCACATGAGGGGTGCAGGGGGGCTTGCCCCCCTGTGTAAACGTGAGTATTGTTTTTTTTTTCACTTTGTTGTTTTATCATTTTTTTGCACACTTTAGTGAAAGTGCTTTTCAGTGAAAAGTGCTTTTGCTAAAGTCTGCTTGGTCATTTACATTTCGTGGAAACGTGATTTTGTGCAATAGTCCTAGATCCATACATAAAAGTACGATGCAACTGTATTAGGTAAGCTGGATAACTTGAAAAGGGTAATAAGCTTTCAAAAGCCTAAACATCAGCAGTACTAAACACATCTTTCAAGGACAAACATGCCTAAAACAAACTGTGATGTAATAGAAAGAAAGCAGAAAACCCAAAGATATATAAGCAAAAACAGAGTAGCCTATTTAATCTATTACTACAGGTCAGCAAAATATAAAAAGATAAGGTAAAAAACTAAAAGCAGTAATAGACTATGAATAAAAATATATGCAAAAAGCAACAATACCATGCTGATAATTTGTTCCTTTACAGAAGAACATTTTAAGGAATAAACATACATGTGGATAAGTAATAGACTAGACATCTGTGTGGGTAGAACAGCTAAAATATCAAAAGAAAATGGGCCGGATTCACGAAACTTCCGTGTAAGACTTAATATGTCTTACTCGGAGGCTGCAGTTGAACAGTATGACATCAGCATGCCATGCATATGCATGAGGGCATGGTGAATCATACCCTAGGCTAACACAGTTCATGTAGGAAAGTAGGGGGCGTGTCCAAATGCCAAGTACTGCATAGGGACATGCCCCCAGAAGAGTCAGAGGCCTGAAAGTAAACACCCACGAGCGAGTCCTTAGAAATGTCAAGGAATACAACACCACACATCCCCAAAGACTAAACCCTACTGAAAAATGTGCAAAATGTAAAAATAGCAGTTTTATTTTTTTTTAATAATTTCAAACATGTTTGCCCGCATTTGCGCTCGTTTGCGTGGGTATGCCCTTCGCTCAGCCACAGTTAGCAGACATTGAAAACCATATAAGATCTACATATGCAAATTAAGCCAAGTAGCAATAGCGTAGCGGTAGAGATGTTGGCCAAAGAGGAGGTAGTCATGGTTCGAGCCCTCATAGCATCATTCACCATTTTTATTTAAATAAGTATGAAACAATCCTCTGATATATATATATATATATATATATATATATATATATATATATATATATACATGTATATAACTATAATTTAAGTAAAATGTAATGAAATGGGCCATGTATTTGTGAAGAAATCCAACAGAATAATTTATAAAAAAAGGATTATAATAGCCCATAGCTGAGCAGCGCTTTAACAAGCTGCATATGAGTGCCTGTAGGTGAGCAGCGCTTTAACAAGCTGCATATGAGTGCCCGTAGGTGAGCAGTGCTTTAATAAGCTGCATATGAGTGCCCGGAGGTGAGCAGCACTTTAACAAGCTTAATATGAGTGTCGTAGCTCAGCAGCACTTCACCCAGCGTAATATGAGCGCTCATAGCTAAATAACGCGTTACCCAGCATAAGCCGTTTGCGTGGAGCTGCATAGTGTGCCAACCAGCTCACCAGCGGGCAACATTGGGCAAGCTGTATCAAAGCCGCCATTACACAGACACACCTCCTAGCCTGTCTAGACAGTAGTAAAATTAAAAAAAGCAATGCCAAGGGTCGAACCCGGGATACTGTGCACCATAGTCAACGTACTGAACCACTAAGCCATGACAGTTGTACTGAGAAATACAGTATTAGCATATATACAGGAATGAATGAAAATAGAACCATGACAAAGCAGGTTTGCTTTAAGCTGATAAATATCCAAAATGGCCAATCAGAGATAAGTGCGGGAAAACCGGCATATATAAGCCCCATAGGCAAGAATACACACCATAACTGATTGTGGTACCCATTTGCAGTCAGGATGGCAGATGCAGGAGAGGGAAATCGCTTTAGAGCACAAAGGTGGGGTGTTGAGGAGTCAAAATATATGGTTTGGCTCCTAGTCCATGATCATGAAGCACAACTCATGCAGGGCCAGGTTCAATGGGGAGCGTACAAGGCAGAGGCGTGGAACCGGTTGGCACATGATCTCACCAGTGCCACAGGCATTCCAAGGACTGGTGAACAGGTCCATCACCACCATGCAGACCTGAAGCGACGTAAGGAGAACCAACTGAACCGTTGGATCCAGGAGGCTCGCCAAATGCCCAATGCTACTGAGTAAGTATCCATGTAATTATGTATGTAAGAAATGCTATCCTAGCCGATAGTATGGAGAGGTATGTTCCAATTTTCCTTCATTTATATTACAGCTGCAGGTGTCCATTCCGCAAATCGGTGAGCCTATGCTGATAGGCTGCTGAGGTTGTGCCACCAGGCAGGTTAGTAATTATTTAGCTGGTATTGTTATAGAATATAAGTGAGACAGATTGTAAAAGAGTTCATTGTTGTAACCCAGTAATAAAGGTGAAATAAGCCTAGAATAAAGATTCTGCTAGTATTGTATGATTAGATAAGTGATGCAGCCTGGAAAAGAGTGTATTGCAATCCAGTAATAAAGATTAAACAAGTCTCAAATACAGTTTCCACCTGTATTGTAATATCAGATAACTGCTTCAGCCTGAAAATGAGTGGTAATCAATCAACAAAGGACAGACAAGTGTCAAATACATCCTTGTACATTCTACCATATGAAATAAGTCAGTCAGCTGGAAAGGATTGTTGTAACCCAGTAATAAATGTTAATAAAGCCTAGAATTAAGTACCATTCTGAAATGTAAATATAAAATAAGTGAGAGAGTGTGAGAAAGGCAGTTTGAAGCTACCAAGAAAGCTGTAATAAGTCTGGAATAAAGGTATACTGCAGTCACTACATAATATGAAATAAATGAGACAGCCACAACCAAAGAGTGTAATGTCTTAAATAAAGTACAGAACCTGGACTGTGTCCGTCCCACAATTTGGATATGTTGCTGTACCCTTGCATTATGGAGATAGCATGGTTGTATGAAATGCTGAACATCCACAGTTGTCTAGACCCATATAAATCAAATGTAGTAGGATGCTGCACCTGAACACAGCCAGATATGAACATATATGAATAAAAATGAAATGTATATTAATGTAGCAGTAACATCCCCATCACCAACATTCCTAAGGTTACATACAGGAAACTGTACTAATACATGTAGGGGATATATATCTGCATCTACTAGGAATATACAGTATATGTATAGGTAGTGTAAGTTGTTAATGTAATATTTCTCCACCCTACCCTATCTTCACAAATTATGCCATTCCACACCAAACTGGGTATGTGTATTCACAATTAATTCCCATGGACATTTGTCCTGTTGTTTCATACATATCTGCATGTACGTTGATGCATGTGCCCTGTTCACATATCCAAACCTGATGGCCTGTTACCACCAATCAACCCTGCATGCTGTTGGAATGTGCACTGTTGTTCTAAATATGCATGTGTTATGCTTGCAGCTCAATGTTCAGAATTCATGGGTGTTTGGTTAATGGGAATACTGATGCATGCTGTTACAACTAATTTTGAATGGTGTTGTTTGTTACTAACCCAAAATGCCATAAAATACTGCTAAACATAGGACAACAGGGAAGGTGGGTTCCAGCGGACCCACCTCTCCCACCTCAGCTGGCGAATGCACCTGGCACTAGTGCCCAGGCCGGGACCTCCTCCTCCGGTGGCCCTGTGCCACCTTCGGGTGGAAGCGCTGTAGGGGATGGGGCTCGTACCCACTTTGCAAGCATGGCCAGAGGAAAGCCTCCACTCACCCTCCATAGGGTCTGGTCTGTGGTGCGTAGTGAGATCAGGCATTCTGTGACTGATCCCCTATACCAGCTCGAGGCAAGAGTGGCGCAACTCACGGGTGTGCCTGCCCTTCCTATTCAGCCCCCAGCACAGCCCCGGCCTGGGCTGTGAAGGTGCAGTGATAACTGCCCATGGGTGGGGATCTCAGTTCCACTGTTGCCATCTGTGGGCTCATGGGCTCGCGATATCCAAACATCCATTCTCGTCAATTGTGTTTACCCCCCACATGTGTCATACTCTGCCCCTGTTTGCATCTTGTTTGTCTTCTCTGTTAACCTCCCCAACCTACCTCCCCAAATATACCTACTTCCTGTACCTCACATTCTGCTCTCACCTGAAAAAAAAATAAAAAAAGGGCACTCTGTTCCCACAAAAAAATTACGCCCCATACATAGCTGCCCAATTCGCACACATGTCCGCTGGACATGTAAACTGATAATTCTAATTGGCAGTACAACATATTTTGTTGTCCTCACCCCTCTCTCAGGGGTGGAAGGTTTCAAATTTCACACCAAATTTCAAACATATGCACAGCTGTTGCTGATAAAGAAATGGGCAGCTATGGACCTTCCATACAGCCTTCCTGCACATCCTGAGCTTGTTTTCCTACTGTCCTACCCTCTTTGTGCCTCCTTTTTCACCACTTTCCTATTTCCCCATTTTCTTTTCTTTAAAAGAAAACAGCATGGGTATTAGCGGGAGTAAGCACTTTTAAGCAGTAGTCAGCGGGTGTGCGCTTGTGTGCGCTTAGCTAAGCATAGATAAGCATAGCTAAGCATCACGCAAACTCGCGCAAACCCACTTACAACTGCTTAAAAGTGCCTTAGTCACTCTGTATGACAAGGCCTGTAGTCTGCTCATCAGCAAAATTAAATACCCCTGTCAGTCTCGAACCCCGGACTTTGGAAACACTAGTCTGCATGAATTACCACTGAGCCACAGCAGATATACAAGAACTTGGTGCTGAAAAAAATATATTATGAAATACAAGGAGTGAATGTAAAGGGAAAACAGGAAGGCCATTACACAAAGCTTGTTCTGTGTATCTTTACTGGCAATTCTTGTGGAATTGCATTGCATTAGTGTGAGAAGAGAAACAGCCATGCTAGTAGGTAATAATGTTACAGCAGCACCTTACAAACCCCACACAGTATCAGAGCAGGATAATCACTGCCATATTTGAATAGGTAAGAGGCCAGACCTCCCAACTGTGACTGATTTACAAGGATGTCCCTGATTTGCAAACAACTGTTACCTGTGCCCCACTGACTCCCTGCGAAATGGACTAACAGTAGGCAGAAAGGTGGGGAATCCCACGTAATGGTAACTGTCAATGAGTTAAAGTAGACATTACTTGCATGTCAGAAATGGTGTAGTAATACATATGCTCAAAATACCCCACAGTCACAACTGCAGAATATCTGAAATATATCACGGGTGTATTCCACTGATATGTACCTTTCCCTGAGGCTGGTCAAATATATACCTGAGAGTATCTGAGGCCTGCAAGTGTCAGAAACACACAGGCATATCAGCCTGTCTGCTGATACATACTCTGCGAATAGCTGTAGAATTATTTCCACAAGCATGCCCTTATGTAGGAGTACAACACAGAAATATCAAAGGATGTAGCCATCTAACATACTAATGACAGTATAGCAGTTCACAAGCACTGCATGTGCCTGATATTCATAACTGTTAGTACAATATACTTAGTTGTCCTCACCCCTCTCTCAGGGGTGGAAGGTTTCAAATGTCACAGCAAATGTCGAACATATGTACAGCTATGGAAGTTAAAGAAATGTGCAGCTATGGACATTCCCTACAACCAGCCTGCACATCCCTAGCTGGTGTCCCCAATGACTTCCTGCTTCCTGCTTACAACTGTTTAAAAGTGCCTTATTCACTCTGTATGACAAGGCCCTAGTACAGCTCAGCAGCAAAATAAAATACCCCTGTAAGTGTCAGACCCCAGACCTTGGGCTCACCAGACTGCATGAAGTGCCACCAAGCCACAGCAAACATATAAGAACTTAGTGCTGAAAGAAATATATCATGCATTACAAGGAGTGAATGTAAATGGAAAATAGGAAAGCCATAGCAACACATTCCAGCAAAGACAAATATCAGGCATTCAAGGAGTGAATGTAAAGGGAAAATACAAAAGCCATAGCAACACATTGCAAGAACTACTGTTGTATGTCAGTTAATCCTCAAATCCCACAGGTAAGTACATACTCCCATGTAAACAGTGTTAGCATTAGCAGGTGTGAGTTAACATACACACTGAGAAAAGTGAACTGGAAGAAGCAACAGTCAGGTTTCAGTACAACATGTATTTCAGTGGCTACAACACAGCGTTAGATATGAGAGATATACCAACCTTCTGACTTATACAACAGTGTCCACAGCAAACCAGCATGGTCCCCACCTTGCAAAACTGAAAGGCCTATGCCTACCTAACCTATCATTTTATAGCAGTGTCCTGAAATCACAGTGAGAACTGCAATTACCACACAGCAGGCTGCATGCAATTACTAAATGCTGGCCACCAACTGGTGCAGAGGCCATCACATGCACATGTGCAGATACCTACAAAAGCAGCCTGTACTGCCAGTCCACACATGCAATAATATCACTGCAGCAACTGGAGGGAGAGAGAGAGAGAGAGAGAGAGAGAGGGACAGAGATAGATAGATAGATAGATAGATAGATAGATAGATAGATAGATAGATAGATACATAGATAGAGACAGAGACCAAAAAAAAAATAAAAAGCAAGCCAGCAAGCAAGCAGGCCAGCAAGCAAGTAAGCAAGCAAGCCAGCAAGCAAGCCAGCAAGCAAGGCAGCAAGCAAGCTGGCAAGCAAGGCAGCAAGCAAGACAGCAAGCCAGCAAGCAAGCCAACAAGTCAGCAGAAAAAAGCTGTCAGAGACAAAGGTAATGTAAACTACATAATCTGATAATCTACATACTGTGAACCCTCCATATGTGTTAGCAGTCTGTATCTATATGTGTATGCAGATGTGCATAGGACAAGGGACATACTGCAACTGTTAGTGAAGGCTGGACATACATATGTAGTTGAAGGTTGCTATGTGCACATATCAATGTAGGTTGTAGTGCGTGGCATTGAAAACAGCATGCAGTGCAGGTATATGTCATGTGGTGGTGAACTTCTGTGGGACTGAGCCAGTGAGGCCTGCTACAGCTATATGGCCTGAGGACAGCATAATGCATTATGCACAACACTATGCAATATCATTACAGAATGGTATGTCTTACAACTGTTTCAGAAGTGATATTCCCACCATGAAAGGTGGGCAGTCTATGTGCCTACATGTGCATGTATATGTACAGCAATGGATGTTTAGAAGTGTGTGTATATATATATATATATATATATATATATATATATATATATATATATATACACACACACACATATCCATATATATATATATATATATACATATATATGTACATTGATAGAGAGGTATGTACAGATAGATAGATAGAGATATATAGATAGATAGATAGAATATGTATATACATATAGATATAATAGATACATACATATATAGATATCTATGTAGATACATACATATATACAGATAGATATGAATGTTTATAGATATGTATATATATATATATATATATATATATAGATGGCTATATATAGTGGTGTGTGTGTGTGTGTATATATATATATATACATATATGTAGATATTTATATATATTTACATATATATATATATATATATATATATATATATATATATGTGTATATATTGATATATATATTTATATGTAAATGTATATATATATATATATATGTAAAGAGAGAGTGAGAGAGGGGGACATGGGGGCAGATGTACTGCAACCGGTGCCTGGTGACCAAGGCATGGACTGAACACCAGTGTTGATACTGCAGTACCATACCCCATTCCAATACATATTACCCACTAACTACCACATAGTTGGTTGCCCGCCTACCACTGGAGGTGTCAGAAGGGAACATGGGACACAGATGTACAATAGCCTCCCCTTTGATATCTGCAGTGGCACACTAGTCTTGTAATCCCTGTACATGGTAAGCGTCATCACAAAAGGTGTGTCAGCTAGTGAAATGTAAGTCAGTGTACCTCGCTACACCTCACAATGTCCTATGCAGTATGTACCTCCCATGAGAACTACAGCAAGTGGAAAGGCCACAGACATACCTAACAAAGACTGATAATGCCCCCAAACACATTCCCTATGCAGACTGACTCTCAAAACCACAGCTAGAGTGCCTTGCATACTTCTTACACAGAGGTTACCACTGCTGGACATACACAGTTATGTCACACCCATACCAGCTGGCCAACCACCATGGCTACACCTCACAATCCATCCAGCCTAGATGACCTAGGGCCCTAATCCTTGTCACCGCACTAAACAGCACATGCTGGAGGTACAGGTTTCTATACAGAAATATGCCATACCCTGGAGTAAACCACCCAGCATTAACAAACAAGGCTCCTTATTAGTAGATGTCATACATACCCCTGATGAATGTTATGGAGATAGGTACTATGCCCTGTGAGTCACCTCTGTGTAACCATTTCACAGGAGCAAGTAAAATCACATTACATGTGTCCCAAAGGTCAGGGTAGCATATGGTTAGGATGCCCTAGGCCCAGGGCCAATAGCATAGTACCTACCTATGACACAATGCACACACACATATACTCAGTGCAATACCAGCTATGTGATGTTGAATGAGTGTGACACTGTGTGCAAGGTCTGTAAAGGTGTGATAGCTTAGTGTCAGTTCGTGTCTGTCATGGTAGTTGGTGTCCTTGGTGTGAGGCCAGAGAAAGATGCGTCAGTTATCGGGATGCAAACATAGTAGATTGGCATATGTTGTGCTGTACTTCCCTGTGTATGACTGCGTTGTCCCATCATAGGCAGAAGCAATACATGTATGCTCAGTAAGTGGTACTGCTGTTGAATCCAGCTCACATATGAACTGTTGTACTACCTGATGTTGTAGGCCTAAACACTACAGTATGGTGTATGTTCACATTCCCTGGTAACACTGTCTGGTGTGTTTCCTGTAGTCTGTACATATTACATATCTCATGCATAGGTATCTGTAAGTAGGGGCACACAGTACTATAAGGTACACAGTTAATGCTCATCTGTGTTGTCATACATTTGTGTGTTGTATGTATGTGTAATGTGTGTGTAATGATGCCTGTACCATGGCCGCAATCACATGTGTGTTACAGGGTATGTGTGTGTACCTGACAGCATGTATACTCTGTGACAGCAGTATGCTGGCTATAGTAACAACTGTGCACATATGTCAGGTAGGGGTATGGCATCAAAGACTAGGGTGGATTACCATTGAAACTGTAAATGTGCATTGCATTCATTGCATGGGATGACAATATTCTTCATCCATTAGCTTGATACATACCCCCAGTGTGAGGTTGTGCATTGTATCCCACACAGTGTGCCGAGTGCTTGTGTATACTAGTTTGTTGTATGGAGTGTGGCAGGCACTGTCAGACAGTTGTGGACTGAGCACTGATATGTGGTATTGAACATGTGTATCCCCTGATAGACAGACAGATGCTATATATGGCAGTTAAGTGATATCAGTACATTAGAATATTAAGTGTGCCACATGACTTGCTCACATATTTTTCTTTTCCTTCCAGGGTGATGGTGCATCAGTGAAACCCACCTTATACAGCAGCAGAGGATCAGGAGATCCACCAGAGCCTGGTGCAGAATTACTGTGTGCTGTTTTCCAGGACCAGCCAGAACCAGCATGAGAGGGCTGCACCATGGCAAGATCTTGTCCGTCAGGTAAATGACATAGGCATGCATAACCGGACATATGAACAGGTACGCCATCACTGCAGTGATTTAATTAGACATGTCCGGCAGCATGCATCTGATATCCACAGACAACAGCTTACCACAGGTGGTGGAGTACCTATCCACCCCCCCCCCTCATCAGTGTGGAGGAGCACATCCTAAGTGTTGTGGCTCCAGGCCAACAACAGTAACATCCACAAACATGTGTCATCATGGAGGCTAGAGCCACCCAGCATGTTGAAATGGAGCATGCAGGTAACATGCCATATCTGTAGTTGACTGTTCTCTGTACTGGTAGTTTATGCGTGTGTGGGATGTGTACTGTTTGTGTAGCTGTTAACCTGCCTATTCTTCTGCAAGACTGATATTCTGAGCATAATCTGTACATCTGTAAAAGCCACCTGTTGTACTACTGTACTTTATCATACTCACAGTATCAATGGCACAGTTGTGGCCACTGGCAATCACTCTCATATTTTTGCAGGTCCCTCTGGAGTGACAGCAAGGCAGCCAATCCATGCTGGTGAGTGTGTAATAATAATACTGTTGCTAATGACATGTGCATGTCATATGGAGGTGTAGTCTGTGCACATGTAACACACCTACGCATAATGCATGCTGTGCATGTTTGCTGTGAGACTATGCATATCCCATTATTCTCAATAGCTGCCTCACTCACATGCAATACACAGAGCATGACACACATGTGTGGCAACACAGTACTGGACATTGTATAGGCATACCGGACACACATGTACACAACACACACATGTTTGGCATACACACTACACCTTAGCTTGCTACACATGTCCAATTATGACACCTGCTGTATGGCCACCCTTCAGTATCCCACCTATCATCTATGCAGCACACATAATATACCTGAGGGACAGAGGCCTATTATGTCTTTGTGCAACAGTCTTGAACAAATAATACATTCATGTTAGGCAATGCTGACTATTGGCCACCTTACAAACCCATGTAATACGTGGCTGTGTAATTGTGGATGTAGTCATGTTACTGCATGTCAGGTACAGCATGCTAGCTGCCTGTCTGGCACACATTATTATTGTTGACTGACCACAAGAAGCATGTTGATCATGGCTCATGTTACTACACCACATCCAGTTCTGCCGACCACAAAAGTACACATAGCAGTCATTGCATAGCACCATCATGTGTGTGTGTGTGTGTGTGTGTGTGTGTGTGTGTGTGTGTGTGTGCAAATATATGCACCCACAGCTTGTAACACTTGCACAACATTGTTATGTCCTTGTACACATTGTGTCCCAGGGTGGAGACAATCACTGAACAACAACACACAAGCATCAAGTACACATATACTGTTATTAACAAGGGCTGTCTGCACTTGCACTGCATGTTCCTGTGCAACACATAATCTGCATGCTGACACATGTGCAGTGATGTTTTCCTTGTGATACTGTCACCCACCCTAAAACAGTATTGTGTATGTGTTGGATTGCAGGTGTGTCTGTGTTTGTATCTGCTGTACTGAGGAGTGTGCCTGTGTGCTTGTGTGCCTGTGTGCATGTGCGCCTGTGTGCATGTGTGCATGTGCGCATGTGTGCATGTGTGCATGTGCGCAGGTGTGCATGTGTGCATGTGTGCATGTGCACCTGTGTGCTAATATCGTGTACACATTTGTAAACTGTGTTTCCTATCTTCCTCTCACAGGTTCTGATGTTGTTCTGGTGGAGTGCAGCAGGGAACCTGAAGCCACTGCTGGGGATAGTGATTATGATGATACATGTGTAACGGCACAGGGAGGTTTGACAGGGTCTGTCGTTGGTCAGCCAATTGACACTACACAGCAGTCAACCCCATCAATGCACACAGTCATCCTGCCTATACATCCATTGTCACCAATGTCCTTAGCTGAGGGACAGCATACAGTGGGCATTGACCAGGGTAGTGTGGTATCATTGGCACATGCATCCCCTCACAGCAGGCCATGGCCAGATTCCTGATATGGTACCACACAGGCAGATGTCCAGGGGTTCTCGTGGGAGCATCCGTGGTCGTACTGCCCCTGTCAGATGTGCCCACAGAGGTCTTTCAACCTCAGCTATGTTCCGGGCTGTAATGCAGGCACAGGCACATATGGAATGGTACACCAGACAGGGTCTGAGGGAGCTTAGAGCACATCGCACTGCTATGAATGACACTATGCGTGACATTGCGTCTGCCATCCGTAACATCAGCGAGGTCATTGATAGATGTTGGGGGGACACATTAGATCTTTTCCACAACTACATGTCCAGGAGCCAGGACAGTGCAGGATGGTTGAGGCATCGATGTGGATGTATGCCAGCAACATTATCAGCTGGCAGTCATCGCAGACGACAACAAACCCACAGCCGCTCCCATAGTGCCAGTACCAGCCCCAGCAATGCTGGGTCTGTGCTGTCATTAGACCGTCCGAGAAGACCACATGCACGTGGCTCTGGACAGTCCCAGCAGGGACATGTGTCCAGTCAACAACCCACTGCTTCTGATGACAGTACCCAGTCTGGCTTAGTACCTGATACTGTCCGTAGCACCCCTGCCAGGCACAGGTACCATGTCCATGGCCAGAGACAGTGATCTGTATGACCTGGCAGGTACAGTCTGTGGCTGTCCACAAACACCCATATATGGCAGCCATGTGGTGGAACTGTGTGCATGCATACACACACACACACATAATGCTAACACCTAGGGCTAACACATACACACACACATTGCAGCAAAATTGCCCCATGTTGTACTGTTGTTCCTCACTACCACACACACACACACACACACACACACACACATACATGTCAATTGGATGTGTCAATGGCAGACTCTGGCAAACCAAGTACACACCCTGTGCGTATGATGAAACTGTGCCACCTCCGGCCATTTGTAACATTGATGCAGGAACAGGGTAGCATGGTGCTGATGCACAGGGTGACTACATATCACTGTAGTAATATTATCATGTTGTTAACAGTACAGTATAATGATATTGTTGTGAGTATATTCGAGCATGCATGATGCATTACCTATGTTTGTCATTGCAGTTTTGTATACACCAGTGTTAATTCCCAAAGTGTTCTGTCTGCACATGTGCCACATGGCTGTTGTGTGTACCTGTGCCTGCATGTGTTTGGGTGTGGACAGTACATGTGTGATGTTTGCAGCACTGAGTTGCAGGTGTTCATTTGTGAACATGGTTAGCATGGAACATGACATGGTTTGACAGTATGCTGTGGGTGATATGGTTTCCAAATGTCAATGGTCTGCATTCTGGTAGTATACACAGTTTACATATCCTGACATTCAGTGGTCATGACATGGTGTCTCCTCAAATGATACACAGATGTAGGAACCTAGTGTCAGTGATATCCCTGCAGTACTACACTATATTCTTACTGAGCCACACACATCCCTGGGAACAATACTTTTTGGCATATAGCAGTATCACGTACATGCCAACACACTACGGATATGTCTATCCATGACTGCAAATACATACAGTGGCCTACAATGCATTCTATACATGACACAACTAACCATCACAAGGGTATCATACGGACAGATACCTGCTTTCCAAGCCATGCTGTATTGCTGTAATGCAACTGTGGCACTGGCATTGGCATGTAGTTAACATAGTATTCCAACAGTACCATGTAGGTGGTAGCACCCATCATGTAGAATGGGTAATGGTGTCTATATGTGGACAAGTGTTATCTTGTCTTTCCTGTGATATTCACATTTCCAAAGGTATTCTGCAGTCCCTCGGTGTATCACCTAAGCAAGAAGGTGTCTGTATGCATATTGGCAACAGTTGCCATACACCTACACTGGGTGCCCATCACTCACAGACTTTGCTGTGTTTTAACATGTCTGACATATACTCCAGACATGAACCCTCACCCACATTAATCTATCAAAGCTTTCATGGGTGTGTGTCACACAGTTGGCCTAGGACACAGATCACTGCAGTAACCTGCATTGTCACCAACACACATGTACGGCCTAAGGTCTGGTAAGTGGTGGCACATGCTGGCAAAGGTAACAACTGTATTCATATGGGGCAGGCTTCACACATAGGAACTATTAAAGGTCACAGGTACATATCTGTATGTGGCACACACATACCTGATGTGTGCATTGAAATTACTGTTATAATAATATGTCATACAATAATAAAAGCAAAACATGCAACACATTGACAAACTGTGTGACAAATGCACACATGGCATTTGTAGGATTCAAACCTCTACCTAACTATGTTATGATACTTGAGAGAGACACATTAGTGCAGCGTGCTATTCGCATTAGTGGATGATTTCCCTTCTCCTGCTGTATTTATAGGGTGCTGACATCATCAGTCTTTCCAAAGAGGAATGTAAATCTTTTAGTGTGTTATCCCAGTCTACAAAAAGGCCATTTCTTTCACAGAGAATTGCATACATACACCCCCCTACACACACACAGCGTTTGCAGGATTCAAACCCCTACCTAACTATGTTATGATACTTGAGAGAGACACATTAGCGCAGCACGCTATTCGCATTACTGGATGATTTCTCTTCTCCTGCTGTATTTATAGGGTGCTGACATCATCAGTCTTTCCAAAGAAGAATGTACATCTTTAACTATCCCTCAGTATGGGGGTTAATATCTGTGCATTAACAGATGCCTAGTTCAGGGTCACATATGCACACTGGCACTGCCAGGTTATGTTCTACAGCATGCTTTGTGACCACAGGACTTGTAACACACAACACAAGTAGGGGGTGTATCCATATACATCACAGATACACTCACCTCTGGGTTGGTACCACTGCACTAGGCATGACAGGCCATACATATACAACTACCATTGTGCAAAACTGCCTTTTGGTTTGGTGTGTAGTTCAGACCCCCCCCCCCATACCCAGTAACCACACTTGACTTTCCTGGGAACAGTGTAGGATATGCAGGTCTTCACACACAAAATTATTGTGGTTGACTTCAGGTACACAGATATTGACTGGGGATATTACTCAGACCCTCAACAACATCACCCTACAGCAACTACAATTTGTGAATCCATGTGCTATGGCACAACCAGTCACCACACCCACAAGGGGGAATACATATTGGATCTGATCATCACCAACATGGGGACTCTATGTTCCACACCAGAGGTAGAACCGTCATTGTTAAGATCAGACCATAAACAACTTTCCCTGGACATCCATATCCCGTCCCCACCCCCAGGCAAGGAAATCACTGTAAAGAATTTCTCAAAAGCAGACTTTGCACTTGTGAAGACTGGGGTGGAATACTTCAAAGGCCCTGTGCTGGTGGATAATACAGCCCAATCTGCAGAATACTTTACAAACACATTGTATGAGCACCTGCAGGTATGCATTGATCGTGCTATCCCAAATAAAACTATGACTCCTCCAAAACAGGAGACCTGTCTGGTTGACCCCAGCCATATATAAGCTGTACAACAGAAGCAGGAAGCTACTACATAACAGAGCAATATCCCACAGACCCACATAGATCATAACCTCTCCTTTGCTAATCACATTGATAGAGTCATTGCAAAGACCTTTATATAGCCCTCCTTATCACATGGGTGTTTGCATGTAGATCATGGGAGGACATTGTGGCCCTCTACTAGTCACTCATCAGGCCCATGTTTGACTACAATGCCCCTTTTGGGGTGTACCTTTCCCAACACCTGCAACAACTACAGTGAACACAACAGTACCTCCCCAAGAGGATCATGGGCTACACACAGATGTCCTATGCAGCTCAACTAAAGGATCTCCAGCTCTACTCAGTTGCTTAATGCCTACTCAGAGGTGATCTATGCCTGACGTATGCAGCCATTTCAAACCCAGAAGTAATGGACATGCTCCACCTCATAACATCCAAGACCCTTAGAGCTACACACTCCAGGGACTTAAACCTCAGCACAAAAATAAATAGGACATGCTGCAGGGACAGATTCATTACCCAGAGGCTCTGCTCACTCTGGAATTGAATCCCAATTAAAGTTAGACATAGCCCCTCACCAACCCTCTTCCAGCAAAATACAGCCGCATGGATGGGAAATTGCAATTTCACCCCTGGGATCTCCACTGTGTCCCTGCTTGACAGAGGCACAGCAAAGTAGCCTTAAAGGGTGCCTTCTGTGACCTACTTTACAGAGGCACAGTCGGCTGCTCTACTGGGGAGGTGGATGCCAAATACAGTCTGCCTAGGCTTATGAATTCCCTAGGGCAGACAGCCTAGTATTGACCTCTGCACCTATGTTTATGTTCGGGATGCACAATATTTGTTGCTGCTACTGTTTACAGGTCTTTATTGCCATAGCTTTCCCAGTTTCTATGAACAACTTGTGTATCTGTGTAACATGTTTGATCATGACAGGGTTCCAGTATATTAATATATGTGTCTGTTGTCATTTAACTGTGTGTACAGGGCAGATTGCTGGATAGTGGGAGGTTCCTGGCTTAACACATACAACTGCCAGATATGTGTGACTGACTGCTATACTCAGACATGGCCTAAGTGTGTGAGCATGCCCAGTTCAGGCTTTCCATGGTTTGTTGCCTGAGATATGTCTCATTTATCTAAGTGTGTGAGCATGCCCAGTGTGACCTTTCCATATGTTGTGATCTGGAGTCCACTACATTTCGGGTTGTGTGTGAACATGACCAATATTGACATTTATACTGTGTGTGCTGGAAGTCATGTTGTGTTCTTACTGCCAGACTCCTTTGTGTCATAACTCAACAGGGATTATGCTGTGCCTGCAGGGTTTCCATGTGATAGTTTGCAAAGACTTGGCAACATTCTCTCATACTGGCTGAACACTGCAATACTGTCATGGTGTAGTGGTTCAGTACTTTCACTATGGTGCACAGTATCATGGGTTTGAATCCCATCACTGCTTTAAATGTTCATACTGAACAGACCAGACTGGTTAAGGGCCAGTTGGGCACCTATGAGCATGTTGCATTTTGTTCAGCTATGGCCTACTTAAACCAGGCTTGTCCGACATTGCTGTGTATTCACCAACTTGGGTGGACATTGCCAAACATTACTCCACATTGACCACAGTTGTACTAGTTTGTATGTGTGATTCTGTTCATAGGTTCATACTAGGCTATCTGCCCTAGGGCATTTATAATCCTAGCCAGAGTGTGTTTGGCTTTCAACACACATTTTAAGTGGAGTTTGCCATGACATTTTTCAAGGTTAGTATACTGTGCCTCTGTCTAACAGTGACATAGAAGTGATACTCAGGGTAAACCTACAATCTCCCATCCACTCATCAAGATTCCTCTTGAAGAGAGTCAATGAGGGACTCTGGCTAACCTGGAGTGGGGGTTTACTCAAGAGTGGGGGGAGCCTCTGGGTTATGAATCTGTCACTCCAGCATGTCCTATTTATTTCAGTCCTGAGGTTCAGGTCTCTTGAGCACGTAGCTTGATGGGATTCTGAGTTTCCGAGGTGCAGCATGTCCATTGATTCCAGGTTGGACATGGCTTTATACATCAGACACAGACTGCCTCTGGGCAGGCGGTATGCCACTAAGTGGAGCTGCAGTTTCTTTAACCGGGCAGCGAATGGCATGTGTTTGAGCCCTTTGATCCTCCTGGTGAGGTACTTTTGTGGTCTTTCCAGCTGCTGCAGGTGTCTGATAAGGTACATCCCACAAGGGGCATTGTACTCAATTATGGGCCTGATGAGGGATGAGTTAAGAGGCACGATGACCTCCCCTGATGTAGATGTGAATACCTTCATGATCAGGTGGGCTATATGAAATGTTTTTCTAAACACTTTGGCCACGTGGTTATCGAATGAGAGATTGCTATCAGCTTGGGTCCCCAGGTCCCTTATCACTTCTTCCATACTTAATGGGTTACCACCTATGTGGTAATTTGTGGGCACTTAGTTTTTGACAAAGGGGAGGACTATAGGTTTTGTGTTTAGCTTGAGGACATGGCTCTGGCACCAGTTGTCTGTTTCTATGAGGCCCTTTTGTAGGATACTTGTGTCAGCTGGAGGGTCGATTATGGTGCCCAGTTTGCAGTCATCTGCAAACTTGTTCACCAACAGTCCTTCTGTGTTGGCCTGTACCTCTGAGAAAGATATACCAAACAAGGGAGGTCCCAGGACTGAGCCTTGTGGGATGCCACTTGTAGCTGGTTTGGGGTCTGACATGGCTCCAGCATTTCTGACCATGTGGGTTCTGTCCTTGAGCCAGTTTGCAACCCATCTAGTGACATAGGGGTTTATATTGAAGCTGGTGATCTTATCTATGATGACCAAGTGGGGTACTGTATGGAAGGCTTTTGCGAGGTCCAGGTAGGCTGTGTGGACCACCATCCCCTCGTCAATGGCCTTGGTGACTGTTTCAAATGACTCAACCAGGTTTAAGAGGCAGGATCTGCCCTTAACAAAGCCAAACTGGGTAGGATCCAGTGTCTTTGGGTCCCCAATATGTTTATTTCTGAGGTCCATGATGATCTTTCCATAGCTTTGCAGACCAAGCTAGTCAGGCTTTTGGGGTGATAGTTTTCAGTATCCATTGAGGCACCACCTTTGTGGAGAGGGACCACTGTTGCTGTACACTGCTCTTTGGGTACATATCCTGTGGTAAGGCTGAGACTGAACAGTGGTTTTATGTTTGTGTTCAATTCTCCTTGGGGTTCATGTTGGACACAGCCCAGGACACCGTCTGGTCCCATTGATGCTGTGTGTTTTGCTTTGGAGAGGCTGGCTGTTACCTGAGCATCTGCAATGTCAGGGGGCCAGCACTCTGCTGGGATAGATATTTGCCCTTTTGGTGGGGAGGGGGGGGGAGATTGCACTGAACCTGTCAGCTCAGATGTTGACAATGTCTGTGGGTCGGTGTATTGTTTGTCATTTTGGACTACTTCTGAGCATATCTGGGGATTCCCACACAGGTTCCTACCATAAGTAAAGAATGCCTTGCGATTATCCTTAGCGTCCTGTACAATTTTTATCTCAAAGATGTTCTTAGACGATCTTATGTGTGGCCGTAGTTTTTCAATAATACTGATCAGAGATGCCTTCCCTTTTTGAGATTTTGATCTATCATATAGTAGCTTCCTCCTTGTATTGTGTGGTTTGTTTATGGATGGGGTCCACCGGACAGGATGCCTGGCTTTGGAGGACTGGGTCTTGGTTTTATTTGGGATTGCATGATCCATGCATTCCTGAAGGTGTTCATAGAATGCGTTTATAAAGGGTTATGAGGTCTGGGTCATATTTTCCACAGGCACAGGGGCTGTGAAGGATTCCACCTCAGTTTTGAGGAGTGTGACATTTGCTTTAGTGAATAATTTTCACTGTGTTTTTCTGGTCATGGGCTGGGATCGGGATGTGAATATCTAGTGAGATTACTCTCTGGTCTGATCTTACCAGTGAGGGATACACTTCTGGTCTTGGGCATAGAGTCCCCATGTTGGTGATGATCAGGTCCAGTATGTTTTCCCCTGTTGTGGGAGTGGTATCAAGTTGTTCCATAGCATTTTGGTTTATAAATTCTGGGAACCTTTGGGCTAGGGTGTTGGGGCTAGGGTAATGCTCCCAGTCTATGTTTGGGTAGTTGAAGTCGCCCAATATAATGGTGTTTGGGGAGACCTTCATATTTTCATGTGTTCTCCAGTCGGCCAAGTGTGGTTCCTGGGTTTAAGAGGGTGGTCTGTAGCAGGCTATGAACTGGAAGGGGGTTTTAGCCACTGTTAGTTGCACATGGATAGTCTCCGATGCTTCATGCTGTGCCACCAACCTGGGGGTGTGGGTATCTTTGACAAATATTGATACTCACCCTCCTTTTGTAGTTTGTTCCATGTTTTGCAGCTGTAAAGCATGGTATGAGGTGTAACCTGTTAATGCTAGGGTGCTCTTGGGAGCCTTGAACCAGGTTTCTGTTAATGCACAGATATCAACATTCTCCATGCTGAGGAGAGTTTGGAGTGCATGCATATTGCAGTTTAGACTTCTGGCATTGAGTAGCATTACTTATAGTTTCTTATCCCTTGTGATACCTATGCAGGTGGGTTTGTGTTTTGAGCCTTACCTAAAAAAGGCACTATGGGGGTGACAAGAGCATTTGGCAATATCCAAAAGGCCACAGGTGATAGGTGAAATCCATCCCTAGGGAAGCATCATGTCTTGTTGAGCATGTCATCCCAGGCTGACAGGCATTGTATCCCCTTTCACTGACACCAATACTTAAGCCAATTGTTGTAATTGATCATCTTGTCTTCATATTGTGGCCTCATGTTTGGTGAGGGTAGGATGATACTCAAGGTCATCAAGTTTGCATATACTACATGGTGGTAAATACTGTTTAGCACTACTTTACATTGCTTAACACATGGCAATCATGCCTCAGGTGGTGCTGCAGGGCTGCCTATGTCAGATGCACATACTGTACTCCCTATACATGCTTGGAAACAGGTAGTGTCAAGTTAGGCATCCCTTTTACTATATGTGCGAGTCAGAGAGAGGTATCATTTCCAGGGTTCCTACTGAGCCAGTGTATGTGTTATGCATTGCCTCTTTGCCAAGGCCAAAGCATACTGGGCACGCCTCCTTCTGCCTACTGGGGCAGGCTCAGGTTGTTCCTCCTCTGAGTCACGCTCTGCCTGTGCTGGCCTTGGCACTGGTGGGGGGCTGTTTGGCCCAGGCCTATGCTGGTCCTGCTGCAGCTGTTTTCGCAGAATCATATTATGTAGCATAGCACATACCATGACAATTTGGGTACATGTAGTTGGTAAGTATTGCAAGGCTCCACCAGATGTATCCAGGCACCGGAACCATGATTTGAGCAACCCAAACACACGCTCGATTACATTTCATGTTTGTGCATGTGCCTCATTATGGTGTTCCTGTTCAGGTGTGTGTGCGTTTCTGATGGGTGTCATCAGCCACGGCTCCAGTGCATAGCCAGCATCCCCCACTAAGTGACCATGTGGGATGTCCCCATTGGCAAATGTCTGGTACAGCTGCATCAGATGCCAGATATGGGAATCATGGTAGCTTCCAGGGCAGCCAGCACACACATTCATTATTATGCCCTGGGCATCACACACAACCTGGCAGTTGATGGAGGGGAAGCCCTTGCAGTTAATGTAGGCCCTACCCTGCTCACCGGCTGGTGCTTTGATGCATATATGCGTGCAGTCTATTGCACCCACTACCTCAGGGTATTCTGCTATTTGCTGGAAGAGACGCATATTGCTGGCCAATACCTCATGGGAATTGGGGAAATATACACGATCACTGACATGTGCTGACATGGTATCCAGGAACTGGTGCAGTACCCTGGATGCTGATGCCTGTGATATCCCCATCATATCACCAGTTGGTCTCTGAAAGGTACCTGTTGCTAGTATTCTTAGGCCAACACATACCTTGGTTTCCACTGGGATGGGTTCCCCTCTGTTGGTTCTGTGTGTGAGGCATGGCCTGCACAGCTCAACAATTTGCTGCAGGAGGTCTCTGTCCACTCTCTAGCACTCCACTATCTCCAGCTCATGTAACCCCTGGTAGGTGACCCTGGACCTGTACAGTCTTCTCCGTCTCCTCACTGTGGGTTGTCCGGCAGCATTTGCATTGTCACCACCCTCAGCATGTTGCATATGTCGCCTTATAACAGCAATGGCAGCCCCTAGCATTTTTTGTCTGAGTGTACTTTTTCAGTTTTCACTTCTAGTAGCTTACTCCAGTGTTGCAGTGTCTCTTGAGAGAAACAATCTGCACTGTTGTTTGCAGAGTTTTAAGTGCTGGGCTGGGTTAGTGTTCTGCCTGTGTAATTACCTGATTCTGATTGTTTGTACCTGCTAGCTCTACTAGTATTCCTTGGTAGCTTCCTACTATTTATTGTGTTTCCTTTTTCCTTTCTGTTTCCTCAGGGGAGCAATGCGCATACAAGCGGAAACACACTCACAGCAGCTCACACGTGCACACACATGCTTAGACAGACTAAAACTTGCTTATTCGGGTTATAACGCATGCACACCAGCGCGAACACGCTTACAGGTCTTCCATCAGCCTTATACATGCTTACTCCAGCTTAAACGTGCGCACTCACATTTCCACGCGCACTCTGTCTTACTCGAGTTCACAGGTGCGCACACACGCACATACCTGCTCAGCAAGAAACTTTGGTGTTATCCACAGTATACACCTTCCATTTCTTGGCTTTCCCTGGCCTACCTGTTGACACACCTCTTTCCATGATGTCTAACTGACAGCTAACACATGCCACTGTGCTCCAATGAGCTACACTACTTTCATACATACCCCCCTTGTGATGTCACCTATCTCCTACTCTGTTCCTCCCCATATCCTACTCCTACACTCCACTGACTGTGTTCATTTTCTATGTAAAAGTGTGATTCACTATCCTAACACTCATTTACATAGGATTGCCTACTAATGCTTAGTTACATGTCTTGGACTGGGCTTCTCCCCTTAGCAACCCCTACTTGGTGGCCATGTTGTCTTCAGCCTGCTATTCCCTAACATTGTCATTTAACAATTTTCATAAATTCCACGTTTGTGGCTTTTATTGTCTTATTTTATGATTTTTTATAGTGCACCCCGTTTGCGCGGCGCTACGCTTAAACATCGGAAATCGCCGAAAAAAAATCTTTTTATTTTAATTTTGCATCGGTGAAACTTTCCAATGGCCATATGGCATGCTTCCTCAACCATATGCAACCTTTATTTGGAGCTGACAAGGCTCCATTGTGCTATTTGCAGAACGGTACTCAGTTGTCAACTGAGTACATTTCTGCAGCTAACATGTCTCCTACTCGGACAGGTTTGTGCTTCCTGGATCGCAAATTTACCTCATTTGCATGCCTTTTGGCTGCAAGTGAGGTAATTTGCATATCCCAGCCCTGTCCGTGTAGGAGATGTTTTAGGAGCTACAGGCTGTTCCTGGATCGCTCGTCGGACATGATGGCTGCATGGAGTCTTAATCTACTCGTAGACTCCATGCAAGCCATTGTGAATCCGGGTGAATGTTACTTAATAAAGTCATTTTAACAGAAGAAAATACAGTGCATAGCATTTACAATATAAATAATAAATTAACTAGTAAATGTGAAAGAAAATATCAAATACTGTATACTAGCAGACTAAAATAAATATGTTTTGGCACTGGAACTGTTTAGATTAATAGCAAATTTTTGTAAGGTCAAAAAAACTTGTGATACCTACTGTTTCTTGGCATCCATTCTCAGAATATCATCACTGGAAGGTGTGACTTTTTGCAATAGCAGTTAGACTTGAAGAATAGCAAGAGCGCTGCATCCTATGTTTTTGTATTTTGTGTCCTTGTGACATGGCTATTGGAGCTTTCCCCCTGCAGAAAACAAATTATTTTGATTTTTTTTTTTACCTTTGGACTGCCACTGTTTTTTGTAATAACCTCTCAAGGTTTTAGATTATTTGGGTCTAAATAATCAGTTGTCCTTTAAATGAGATGTTATCATCCATAGTAAGTCATAGGGATTAACAAGTGGGCAATTTGAAAAAACACTGATTCACAGAAAGTACAGTGAACACATATTATACAATGACTAGAGATTTCACCCATTAAAGTCCACTATATGGTACATGAAATGCAAAATTAGTTCTACAGTTACACTAAACTACATTTCAGTGACTACCAAATATTCAAATAGCAAGAATTTCTTCTCATTATTTAGGAACAAAACATACAAAAACTTTTTATATGGTTCTATTCTCCCTTCTGAAAAGCAATGCAAGGATCATAAATAAAAACGAACAATTAGCTTCGTGTTTTAAAAAAAAGCATATTTGCATTAATTTAAAACTGATTGATTTTATTTATTACAAAATATTTATTAAATCAATCAATAAATAAATACATTTGAAGCTGACTTTATGCTGCTGTAAAAAACTACATAAAATATATTGTGCAAAGATTTCACCATTCAATCTTACACATGTACAGAGTATACAGTAAATATTTCTCATTAATTCATACCTATGCAGATAGAAAATGCCAAGGGTGCACTCTATATAGTACAATTATTTTTTTAAAAAGTCAGGTATTTCTTTTTTAATTAATTAATTAATTTATTTATTTAACATTTGTTGACCAGAAAAGTCTGACTAGGACAGAGTCTATTTTCAGAAGAGGCCCAGGGAAAAATGCTTCAGACGCATGTCTTTTGGAATGTGGGAGGAAACCCATACGAATGCAGGGAGGACATGCAGACTCCACACAGAAGGCACCCCAGCTGAGAATCAAATGGGAGAACCTTCTGTTGTGAGATGACAAAGTTAACCACTGCACCACTGCGATAATAATGCGATTGTGCAATAATAATACACCATAGCAGGGTATGGGTAATATATATGTTTAACACGGTGGTGGCAGGGTCTAGTTTAGACACTCAGACTGCACCCTCTTAACAAAACAATGTCATCTACCTTAGATAAAGTATGAATCAGTCAACCTCTGTATCCTGCCATAATGGATTGCTTTAACACAAACTTCAAATACAGTTCTGAGGGTCATAGAAATACAATGACTGAAAGGTGTGAAATATACAGAGTCTAAATTAAGAAGAGAATCTTAATGTAGAGGTGAGGAAATACACACTTTTCGTTTGCTATAAGTACATAACATGACCATATTATGGTTCACCAGTCTATAAGGTGTGTAAGGTTCTACATTTGTTTTATTTTTTTTGTGTGTGTACAGCTTCATACACTGCAAATACAAACTTTAAGAGTTCAGCAGATTACCAAGAAAGCCTGATATGTCAGCATAAACTGAATTCTATATCACTTATTCACTGATAAAACAAAACCACCTTCATTTTTTCAGCTGGTTTATTTCTAAGAGTCATTCAGTAACTGGTAATCTTTTGTGCTACACTATGTCCAGCTGGTGGCACTAATAAATAAGAAAAAGTAATGCCTCTTATAATTCAAAAGCAGTTATATAACTGTACAGCAAATAATAGTACAAGGAAGTTCAAACCCTTTGAAATATTTGGATGAAATACAGATTAAACTGTAGAGGGCATATCAATACTAGAGTAAAAGGCATGCATAATACTAAACTATATATAAATCTGTAACTATTTAAGTAGAAATATAGCAAGTTGTGAAATTTGAAAAATATTTAAATGTGTAATTGTTTTTCTATTAAATGCAGTATATCTATTTGTCTGTCTATTTATGGATTTGTTTACATTTGTCAAACAACACTAATATCAACGTGTATAATGTCGACACAAATAATTGACATTATGCACACTGACACTCCACTACCATGCACCAAACATTAATCTCAGTGCATGCAAAAACTTTACAATAAAATGCAAAACAAAACATTTTTTGCAAGAGGGCAAGAACGCCTATGCCTCAATACCCCCTGCTAATTACATATTCTAATTCTGAGATGACATAATTGTCACAGAAAGGGCAAATTCTCCAACCCAGAGAATCATACAATCTGCTACTTTGGTCAAAAGGTGTTGACCTTCTGTTTAGTAGATCATATTGTCTCAATTAAACAGATGTCAATCAAAGGACCATTTGACAAAATAGGTATATCATGTGCAGGTGTAAATCAGGCCTGAAAATATCTATATTTATATATACACAAACACACACACATATATATATATATATATATATATATATATATATATATATATATATATATATATATATCGAGAGAGAGAACTTAAAGTGCTATGGATAAAATATATGAATAATGTTTCAGGGCATGCATTTGTTTTGCTTTGGAGCTGTAATAATTTTTTCATTGTGAAAAGTAAAAGTTTTTGTAACTACATTTTCTGGTGGGAAAGGGAATCCAGAGTGCAATAGGATTTAAAAGTTAAAGCTCTGACATTTCTGTAGGGGCAGGATATCCATAAACCCATACACAACTCCTTTCAAATTACCATGACTGGCCATAGCTGCTGCCTGTTATATCTTACATTATATCATGTAATTTTCCTGAAAGGCCATTGGTTCATTTGAATATTGAATGATAAGTCAGTAGACAGAAGTAGCCTGGTAGCTATTTTCAGTTAGTTAGTTAACACTTGGCTTTGTTTGCACAGGACTAATTCTCCATATCTGTGAGTTTCCTTTCATTTTTTTTTTTGTTTGCAAATTCTTCCATCAGATGCAACATTAAACCAAGGTCTCATCTGCCCGAGTAGATGGGTAGCTCAGGTGGGCATGAAATATCCCATAACATTTATAAAAAGAGAAGGGAAGAGAAATTTCCCCTTGTTGGTAGGAATGCCACCTTGGATCTCCCATGAACTTTGATCGACAGAAAATGCATCAACCAAGTTCATTGGTAACTATTACTGCATAGACAAAATCTAACTGAAGTGATCACAAGCATAAACAAACTTGGAGGCTACACCCCATAACATGGGGGCTCTGCCTCATACCCAAAGGAATTACGTACACTAACTCCATGGTCAGACAAATATGGAGAATGTGGAAAGTTCCTGAAATATATTAAGGATGAACTTGTTGAAGTTCGACTGTAATTATTTTGACCACTTTCACTACCAATGTAATCTAATAAAAACAGCAACAGGTGATAAATGTGTAGTATGACTAGTCTGATATTACCTATATACCTATATCTATCTATCTATATCTATATATATATATATATATATATATATATATATATATATATTGATATATAGAGATGTACATATATAGAGAGAGAAAGAGAGAGAGAGAAAGAGTGGTAGGCAGAGTCTAGCATTTTTTTTTTTGGCCAGAAATTACTTAGGAAATACTTAGCTGGTTAACAAGTACAAGTCGTCTATCTATTGAAAGGCTTTATTTTATACTTTGTGCAAAAATGCAACGTTTCTGTAAATTTAATTTCTCAGTTTTATTATTACATTTTCTGTTAGTCTTCTTCTTCTCTTTTGGCTGTACCCATTAGGGGTCCACTCAGTGGATCATCTGCTTCCATTTCTTCCTGTCCTCTGCATATTGCTCTGTTATACCAACCACCTGCATTTCCTCTCTCACCACATCCATAAACCTTATCTTAGGCCTTCCTCTTTTGCTCTTACCTGGCAGCTCCATCCTTAGCATCCTTTTCCCAATATACCCAGCATCCCTCCTCAGCACATGTCCAAACCAACGCAATCTCGCCTCTCTAACTTTGTCTCCAAACCGTCCAACCTGAGCTGACCCACTAATATACTGATTCCTAATCCTGTCCATCCTTGTCACACCCATTGCAAATCTTAACATCTTTAAGTCTGCCACTTCCAGCTCTGACTCCTGCCTTTTTGTCAATGCCACCATCTCCAACCCATACAACATAGCTGGTCTCACTACCCTCTTGTAGACCTTCCCTTTCAGTCTTACTGGTACCCCTCTGTCACAAATCATTCCTGACACTCTTCTCCACTCATTCCACCCTGCCTGTATTCTCTTCTTCACCTCTCTTCCACAGTCACCATTACTCTGAACTGTTGATCCCAAGTACTTAAACTCATCCACTTTCGCCAACTCTACTCCCTGCATCCTCACCATTCCTCTATCCTCCCTTTAATTCACACACACATATTCTGTTTTAGTCCTGCTGACCTTCATTCCTCACCTCTCTAGAGCATATCTCCACCTCTCCAGGGTCTCCTCAATCTAGTCCCTACTCTCACTACAGATCACAATCTCATCTGCAAACATCATAGTCCATGGGGCCTCCTGTCTGATCTCGTCTGTCAACCTGCCCATCACCATTGCAAATAAGAAAGGGCTCAGAGCTGATCCTTGATGTAATCCCATCTCCACATTAAATGCATCTGTCACTCCCACTGCAGACTTCACCACTGTCACACTACCCTCGTACATATCCTGTACCACTCTTACATACTTCTCCGCCACTCCTGACTTCCTCATACAATACCACAACTCCTCTCTAGGCACCCTATCATATGCTTTCTCCAAGTCCACAAAGACACAATGCAACTCCTTCTGACCTTCTCTATATTTCTTCATCAACATTGTCAGAGCAAACATCACATCTGTAGTGCTCCTTCCCGGCATTAAACCATACTGCTGATCACTAATCATCACCTCCCTTCTTAACCTAGCTTCTACCACTCTTTCCCATAACTTCAAGCTGTGAATGATCAGTTTTATCCCTCTGTAGTTACTACAGCTCTGCACATCACCCTTATTTTTAAAAATAGGTACCAAAACAATTTTTCTCCACTCCTCAGGCATCCTCTGACTTTCCAGGATTTCATTAAACATTCTGGTTAAAAACTCCACTGCCATTTCTCCTAAGCACCTCCATGTTTCCACTGGTATGTCATCTGGACCAACAGCCTTTCCATTCTTCATCCTCTTCATAGCTGTCCATACTTCCTTTTTATTAACCTGTTTCACTTCCTGATTCACTATCCCCACATCATCCAACCTTCTCTCTCTCTCTCTCATTCTCTTCATTCATCAGCCCCTCAAAGTATTCTTTCCATCTGCTCAACACACTCTCCTCACTTGTGAGTACATTTCCCTCACTATCCTTTATCACCCTTACCTGCTGCACATCTTTCCCAGCTTGGTCCCTCTGTCTAGCCAATCGGTACAGGTCCTTTTCTCCCTCTTTAGTGTCCAACCTTTCATACAACTCTCCATATGCCTTATCCTTAGCCTTCGCCACCTCTCTCTTTGCCATGCTCCTCATCTCCTTATACTCCTGTCTACTTTCTTCATCTCTCTGACAATCCCACTTCTTCTTTGCCAGCCTCTTCCTCTGTATACTCTCCTGTACTTCCTCATTCCACCACCAGGTCTCCTTGTCCTCCTTCCTCGGTCCAGATGTCACACCAAGCACCTTTCTAACTGTCTCCCTTACCATCTCTGCTGTAATTACCCAGCTATTTGGTAACTCTTCACTGCCCCCCAATGCATGTTTTAACTCTTCCCTGATAAGGTTGTGGTGGGTTATTTATTTACTTATCAACATAATTGTACTGCTGTTTCTTGATGTAAGACTTCTGGCTTCCACAGCTAAGTAGGGAAAGTCTGTTCAACTCAAACTAATAAAAGTTATTGGCCAGAATTCATAAACTGGCTGTCTATTAGCAGTAAGGCTACATCAAAAAGGTCTGTTAGCATGATCATGGAAATCAACAATTCAGAGACACATCAGCTGCAATGAGGAAAGATCTCATTATCAGATAATCTGCATGTCCCTGAATTACTCAATGATTACCACAAGCCATAGCAAGTGTTTTTCTGCTGACCTTGCAATAAATACCTTTGGTAGCCAAAATATTGTGTTAGCACTGTCACCACCCTCATTCAGCTCCCCACACAAATGTGCCCCACACACACACACACACACACACACACATCCATATAAAAACATACAGCCACTATAGATCAAACACACCCTCACCTGATTGTCCTCAAGCGCAGACCCACCCATTCACCCATACACACTCAACACACACACACCTAACATATCTATACCCTAACTTACCCCCATATGACCTCCACACTTGTATGAAAACACACACATGCACACACACACACACACACACACACACACACACACACACACACACACACACACACACACACACACACACACACACACACACACACACACACACACACACACACACACACACACACACACACACACACACACACACACACATTCTCTCTCTCCTGCTCTATCTCTCTCTCACTGGACACCAAATACACTTCTGCATATACTTATATGCAGCCATACTCATACACAAACTCATACACATCTCAAGGCTACCTGTCCAGTAAGCTCCTTAGCACATACCTCTCATGTACTCTCGCCTACTGAAAGTAATGGGTATAACTGAGCTTTTTGATGAACTGATTACCATGGCTGGTGGTAAGGATTCATGTCACCAAGCAGTTCTGTGAATTGTTTGGCTGCATAAAACACTTACCACAGGCATTTCCAAGGGATGAGCATAATGCTAATTACCATATGGCTTTCACCTGGAATGCCTCCATTATAGTACCCAGAGAGACAACCAGTTGTGGTGGTGTACTGCAGTAGGCTTTTTAAGAACAGGAAATTATTGCTGTCGGTGGTAAAAAGGGCTTACCACTGGTGGTAAGATTTCTGAATCTTGGCCATTGTCTTTATAGCTGGGTTTGCTCTAAGGGTCATACACTAACTGGCACACTTCTCAACTATTCCTAGTTTGGAGGAACATTCCTGTTTTCAGGCCTGATTTACACCTGCACATGATATACTTGTTTCTGGAGATATGTCCCTATTTTCTGGCTTCATTTACCACTTAACACAATTTTCTGAATACCTCTCATCACATTTGATTTTTTGAATCTGTCCAATGTATAGAAAACCACATTGCATGACCACAATACTAAGGGCACTGATAATTTAAAGAAAGAAGACAAACATTTCTTCCTTTTTCAGAAGCAAAATATATGATCTTTTATGGTAGAATTTTGCAACACTGTTCATTAAAATCTCTAGATTTACAGAGTGTGTGTGTGTGTGTGTGTGTGTGTGTGTGTGTGTGTGTGTGTGTGTGTGTGTGTCTATAATACTTTAGCCAAAACAGCTACTGTGGAAAAGCTAGCACTGTGAGGCACTGAGCTATACATCCTAGCCTTGTTCTGCAGTTGTTAGTATTATCCTTAGTTGGAAATGGTCAATGTAGTTGATAGTCCAAAGAACAAGTATATATTTGTTACATGCTTTGGTGGACAAACTCCCATTTATTGTTTTTATTATGCCAAGTTATATTCATATTTATTCATGCTCATTTGTTGTTTTTTTTCTATGCCTCTTGGGAATAGAAATATAGGTTCATAGGCTGGTACTAGGCTATTGGCCCTAGGGCCTGTACAAGCCTAGCCATAACAACTCCCTGGCTATTTCTTTCCACACTATTTACTTCCTGGACCCCTGTCTAACAGGGTGACTAACGTGATCGCTGGGGTGAATTTCCTTTCTCCCATCCAATCGTCAAGGTTTCTTTTGAAGAGGGCCAAAGAGGCGTTCTGCTTTACATGTATAGGCAGTCTATTCCAGAGTCTGGGGAGTCTCTAGGTCAGGAACCTATCCCTCCAGCATGTTTTGTTTATTGTGATGACAAGGTTTAGATCCCTGGAGCATGTGGTTCTCAGGGATTGGGATTTGTTTAAGTGTACCATGTGCATCAGCTCTGGGTATGACATGGCCTTGTATGTTAAGCAGAGATCGCCTCTGAGTAGACGATATGAGACAGAGCATAGCTGGAGTTTTTTAAGGCAGTCAGCAAAGGGCATCTGCTTTAGACCTGTGCTTCTTTTAGTGAGGTATTTCTGCGGCCTTTCCAGTTGTTGCAGGTGTTTTGAAAGGTACATATCAAATGGGGTGTTGTATTCTATAATAGGTCTAATGAGAGATGAGTACAGTGGAACAATGAACTCCTCTTTTCTGGATGAAAAGCCGTTAGTGATGAGGTGTGCCACATAGAAGGATTTCCTGATTGTTGTGGCGATGGGGTTATCGAAGGTGAGACCACTGTCCATCTGTGTCCCTAAGTCTCTTATCACACTTTCAGTGTTTAGTGTACTGCCACCTATGTGGTAAATCACGGGTACATGTTTTTTCACAAAGGGGATAACTATACATTTCTTGGCATTGAGCTTGAGCCCATGGCTCTGGAACTAAGCAACTGTTTCTGTAAGGCCCTTTTGTAGAGTATCCACATCATTTGTAGATTCAATAATGGCTCCCAGTTTGCAGTCATCTGTGAGCTTTGTTAGCCAGAGTCCCTTAGTATTGGCCTGTACTTCAGAGAAGTAAATGCCAAACAAGAGTGGTCCCATGAACCCTGAGGTACTCCACTTGTCAGTTGTCTGGAGCTGGATTTGGAGTCAGCTACTTTTACAGTGTGGGTTTTGTCAGTAAGCCAGTTGGCAACCCATCGAGTGACATAGGGATTAATGCCCGGCTTGGTAAGTTTATCTATGATTCCAGAGTGGGGGATGGTGTCAAAAGCCTTGGTGAGGTCCAGATAGGCTGTGTGGACTGCCTTACCCTGGTCCACGCTCTGGAGACTGATTCGAAGAAGTCAATCAGGTTCAGGAGATAAGATCGATGCTTCATGAACCCAAACTGGGTGGGGTCCAGTGTTTGAAGGTTGTCAATGTCTTTGTTTATAAGTTCCATGATAATACATTCCATAGCCTTGCAGATCAGGCTCATCAGACTGATGGGGCAGTAGTTCCCGGGTTCCAAGGTGGATCCCCTCTTGTGGAGTGGGATAACTGTAGCTGTGCTACACTCAGTGGACATGAAGACTGAGGTGAGGCTATGATTAAACATGACACTTAGGTGAGGTGCCAGTTCATTTTGTAGTTCATGTAGTACACAGCCCAGGATGTCATCTGGTCCCATGGATGCTGTATTCTTAGCTATGGAGAGTGTGTTTTTTACCTGTATGGCTGTTATTACCAGAATTTGGCAATCTTCCAGTATTGAGATGGACCATTTAGGGGGTGAGAGTGGGTGAAGTTGGCACTGAATCAATCTGCCAGGATATTGGCAATATCCTTGGGATCAGTATATTTAATGCCATTCTGTTGTAGCTCAGAGCAGATCTGAGCATTGCCATTTAGATTCTTGACATAGTTATGGAATGCCTTGTGGTTGTCTTTGGAATCTTTGGCAATTTTATTTTTGTAACTAGCTTTGGAGGATTTTATGAGGGATCTCAACTTCTTACTGAGGCTGGTACGGGAGTTTTATGCATCCTGGGATTTTCCTTTTTCTGCAACAGTTTCTTCCTTTTGTTGTAAAGTTTGTTTATAGCACGGGACCACCAGATTGGCTTCATTTTTTTGGAGGAGAGCATCTTAGTTCTATTTGGGATGGCATGATTCATGCATGAGTGGATGTGCTCGTACAGTGTCTTACTGTAGGACTCAGCAGTTGAACTTTCAGTTCCTGTCTGCATGGGTGGCATGAAGTTTGTCACTTCTGACTTGAGTAGCATGAAGTTGGCTTTGGAGAAGTTTTTTATGGATCCCAGAACCATAATGCTGTCAGTGACATACTCTATAGTCTTTAAAATTTCTCATAAATCAAGTCTAGAAAGAGGGTAGGCTCATAGGTTCATAGGAGGTTACTAGGCTAATGGCCCTAGGGCCTTTACTAGCCTAGCCATGTAATAACCTTGTTTCCTAATTGACCATGGTTAGATGGTTGTTGTTAGCAGAGCAAATCTATGATCAGCCGTGACTGCCCCTGTCCATGAGTGCCATAAGCACCACCTCAGGGGTGAAATTATGGTCTTTCAAGCAATTGTCAAAGTTGCACTTACACAGGGTCATTGAGGAGCTCTGCTTCACATGAAGCGGGTGTTTATTCCAGAGAAGCGGCAATCTCTGGGACAAATATCTGTCTCTCCAACATGTTCTGTTTACATCACTGGCTAGGTTGAGATCCCTGGAGTGAGTGATTGTTGTCCCATTTGATTTGTGAACATGCAGCATTTCCATTAGGGGAGAGACCGACACTGCTCTGTAGGCCAGGCACAGGTTGCCTGTCAGCAGCCTGTAGGATACAAAGTACAAACACAGGGCCTTCAGTCTTTTGATGTAGGCCATGTTTTGGAGGCCTTGGATTTTCTTGGTTACAAACCTCTGTGATCTCTCCAGTTGTTGCAGGTGTCTGCTGAGGTGCATGAAAAGGGATCATTGTACTCGATTAGTGGTATGGTAAGGGTGAAGTATACAGGAGTTATAACAACCTTAGTATTGGATGTGATGCTCTTACTTATGAGATGCGCAACATTGAAGATTTTTCTTACCACTGTGGACACATGCCCCAGGATTCAGCAAACTTCCATGCAAGAGTAGCTTATTCTTGCATGCAAGGGACTGTTCCCATGCAGCATGGTAGCACGCCATGCATATTCATGAGGGTGAGCTGCTGCACTCTAAAATGGACACCATTCTGTGCATACGTGCAGGGGGTGTGTCTGCGAGCAGTGCTCTCATTATACACATGCCCCCTTCACTCCATATTTGCCGTACGGCAATGTAAAGCTAGCAAGAGTGTTTGTGGACACCATTACTTCTCAACCTGACAAATAATTTGGACAAATCAATATTAAACAAGGGACAAATGTGAGATATTGCTCTCAAAAACTTATAAAGTTGATAGAATGACAGGCTTTGCATTAGCATGAAGTCCCCAAAGGGTATGAAGTATAAAACTCAAATGTTTGTTATTATTTACTAACTGCAGTCTTTAATGCTTTGCCACTAATCAGCAAGAAAGCCACAATTGCATGAAAAAATGGACCAAAAATATAAGGCAAAAATCTGGACATTTTGTGAAAATCTGTAAAGTTGAGAGGTATGGTGGACACTGTTAGTGTCCCTGGAGCATACATCTCAAATGCAAAGCCTGTAATGTCATCACCATTTGAAAAGCACAGCCCCCCAGAGATAATGTTTCAGAAAGCAATGTGCATATCCCCACATCACAAAACTAAAACTCAACAGTTTAATTTTTTTTTTCAATCCACAATAAAGTTTAAGCATAGGTGAGCAGGTGTGAACATCGCGCAGCTCTGCTCAGCCTAGCTTACTCATCATAAGGAGCTAAATAGGAATATACTTCAAAATACAGAAATGTGGAAATAATGAAGTGGTTGCAGTGTCCGCTTTGCAAGTAGTCATTCCCGGTTCAATCCCCAGTAAAGCCAAGTAGCATTTTATATATGAAAGCACTACATCATTTTTTTTTAATAATTAGGTAGTAAATAACATATATTTGTTAATCAGAGTAGTGTAGTAGGTCTATATGTGAGGTGTCAGTGTAATAACGTTGTGAAACCCCCATATAAACAAAAGTGCCCCATACAGTATAGTCACACAAGAATACATGTAATGAAAGCACATAGGGAAATGTCAGGGAAGGTAAACAAAATTATAATATGTCAAGAATGATGCATCAACCTCATACAGCTGATAGTCTATAAAATAAAACATAAGCAATGCTAAGCATTCCATAGCTATGCTTACTGGGTGTAAGCATTGCTTAAATATAAATGCTAAGCAATAAGTAGCCCAGCTAAGTGGATTTACTCATTGGTAAGCAGTGCTGATCCTTCCCCTTTAAGCACTGCCAAACTTAGCTAAGCAGGTTTGCCCATAGCTTAGCTTCGCTCAGCATATTCAAAACCGTCTAATCACGGCAATGGGTGGAAAATTGGCCGTACTTAAACCTCGCAGGTGGGAACACAGCTCATAACTGGTTGTAGCTCCCCACTGTAGGCAGTATGGCAGGTCCTGGAGAGGGCATGTGCTTTCGTGCATGCCCTCTGGCGGGGACATGCCAGAGTCCAAAGTCATGGTAGGATTACTTCTTAAAAACCATGATGTGAAACTACTGCAAGACCAGTACCAGGGCTCCTAATACAAAGCAGAGGCCTGGGAAAGTCTCTCTGATGATCTCACCAGTGCCACTGGCATCCCTTGGACTAGTGAGCAGTTCCAGCACAACTATGCTGACTTGAAGTGGAGGAAGAGGGAGCTCTTGGACCAGTGGATCCAAGAAGGATGGCAGAGGGGTGATGTTTCTGGCATGTGTAAGTATTCATATCAATAACTGTTTATCAAAGTCCAGCCTGTGTATGTGATGGATAGGTATGCATAAATGTTTCTCTATCTTCTTTACAGATCCAGATGAGTGGGCTGCGAACCTGAAAGCCCATGCAAGCAGGTTGCAAAAGCTATGTTGCGAGGGTGGTAACAATCTACCTCGTAGTATTCATACCAAATAAATATAAAAGAGTAGAATGTTACCTGGCAGTATTAAAAATGGGTATGGTCTGTACTGAATAAACCAGACAATATTACAATAATAGTGTCATATAGGTTATATATAAATAAAACTGTAACTGCCTGTCAATAAAATTCAGAACCCTGGATTGGTTGGGTTTACTCTGGTATGGTATGAATTGAAATGTGTACAGGTTATTCATAGCAACTATAGCTGTGAAAGTATTAAACAATCAAGTCTCATCTGGCAAAGTTGGTGACTCTGTAAGACATGAGATTAACTGATATGAAATATTTCACACACACAGATATGATATCTGAATAGTAATGTTGTGTTAACCACTGTTTTCCACACTGTGCTATGTCAGAATGTATGTATAGGTATGGATATATAAGAATGTTGTAATTACAAGGTAAGATTGTACAACAAAGAGAGAATGAGATAGAAATCATTCAAGGAAAAGACAGCAGTTTCTCAACAGCTCCTTCTGATGTGGTGGAACCACCTCAGGGGATGGGGCTCACCCCCCCAGGCATGGGCTCGGACAGGATCCTGTCACCCAAAGCCAGTTCCAGGATCTGGTGCATAGCGAGCTCCGCAAGGAATTGGGAGATCTGCTACACCAGCTTGAGGGCTGTGTGGCACATTTAGAGGGTCAGCCTGCCCCTCCTGCTCAGCCCCCAGCACAGCCACCTTTGGGGCTGTGAAGTTGCAGTGGTGACTGCCCATAGTTGGGGACCTCAGTCCCACTGTATCCATTTGGGGGCTTATGGTCTTCCAATTAACAAACAACCCTCCCTATCTGAGGTGTTAACCCCCCACATGTGTCATATACCACCCTGTATGCTGTCTTGTCTGTCTTCCTACCCAACCTACCTCCCCAAATATACCTACTATCCTTCCCCATCGCACTCTCACCTTAAAAAAGGGCAATCTGTTCCCCAAAAAATGTCACCCCATACATAGCTGTCCATTTCACAGACATATCCATTGGAAACATGTAATCTGATCTAATTGGCTTCACAACACATTACTATTGTCCTTGCCCCTCTCTCAGGGGTTTGAGTGTCCAAATTTACCTCCAAATTCAGTATATATGCACAGCTGTTGCTGTAGAAGAAATGGAAGCTATGGACCTTTCCTGCACCCATCCTACACATCCTTAGCCATCTTTCAAATTGTTTTTCCCATCTTAGTGCCCCCTTTTTCATCACTTTCCTGTCACCCCTTTTTTTCTTTTCTTTTAAAGAAATTAGCATGGGGTTAAGTGGGAGTAAGCAGTAGTAAGTGGGACTAAGCCTATCTGTGTGGTGATAAATGATGCTTACAAAGGTTAAGCACTTTTAAAGCTAACTGTCTGTTAGCATAGGTAACTAGAAGATAGCATTGCTTACCACTGCACAAATCCACACAAACTGACTTACAACTGCTTAAAAGTGCCTTAAACACTCTGTATCCAACAGCCCTTGCTCTGCCCAGCAATAAAATAATCAGCCCTAGCAAGACTTGAACCCAGGACCCTGCACACCACAGGCACAGCAAGTTACCACTAAGCCATCTGAGATGGAGATATGTCTGATGTTTTTTCAAACATATCATGCAGCAGAGTCATTCAACAGTAGGGAAAAATTTGTTAACATGTGTTGTACATAGATATAAATGTATATGTGTAAGGAGAGGCCCACAGGGCTCAGTCCTGGGACCTCTCTTGTTCGGTATATATTTCTTGGAGGTACAGGCCAACACAGAAGGACTGTGGCTGACCAAGTTCGCAGATGACTGCAAACTGGGCACCATAATCGACTCTCCAGCCGACACAAGCATCCTCCAAAAGGGCCTCATAGAAACAGACAACTGGTGCCAGAGCCATGGCCTCAAGCTAAACGCCAAAAAGTGTATAGTCATCCCCTTTGGCAAAAACAAAGTGCCCACAAATTACCACATAGGTGGTAATCCATTAAGTACAGAAGAAGTAATTAGGGACCTGGGGACCCAAGTTGATATCAATCTCTCATTTGTGGTTAGAAAAACATTTTATATAGCCCACCTAATCATGAAGGGATTCACATTTAGATCAGGGGAGGTCATCGTGCCTCTTTACTCATCCCTCATCAGGCCCATAATTGAGTACAATGCCCCTTTTGGGATGTACCTTACCAGACACCTGCAGCAACTGGAAAGACCCCAAAAGTACCTCACCAAGTGGATCAAAGGGCTCAAAGAGATGCCATATGCTGCCCGGTTAAAGAAACTCCAGCTCTACTCAGTAGCATACCGCCTGCTCAGAGGCGATCTGTACCTGACGTATAAAGCCATGTCCAACCCAGAATTAATGGACATACTGCACCTCAGAAAATCCAAATCCCATCGAGCCACACGCTCGAGAGACTTGAACCTCAGCACTGAAATAAATAGGACATGCTGGAGGAACAGATTAATAACCCAGAGGCTCCCTTCACTCTGGAATAAAATCCCAGTCCAGGTTAGACAGAGTCCCTCATTGACTCTCTTAAAGAGGAATCTTAATGAGTGGATGGGACATCGTAGGTTTACCCTGGGTATCACTTCTGTGTCACTGTTAGACAGAAGCACAGTATACTAACCTCGAAAAAGGGCATAGCAAAATGAATTTAAAATGGGTGGCGAAAGCCAAACACACTCTGGCTAGGCTTATAAATGCCCTAGGGCAGATAGCCTAGTATGAACCTATGAACCTATATATATATATATATATATATATATATATATAAACATTAACACGTAATATATGTCGAGATATACATATACAATATACACATATATCTATCTTTTATATATATATATATATATATATATATATATATATATATACATATAAATATCTCAGTATCTATGTAAAACAAATTTTATCAATTTACATAAATGTATACATATATCTGAATATATATATATATATATATATATATATATATATATATATGTATGTGTGTATATATATATGTGTGTGTGTGTGTGTGTGTGTGTGTATATATATATATATATATATATATATATATATATGTGTGTGTGTGTGTGTGTGTGTGTGTGTGTATATATATATATATATATATATATATATATATATATATATGTGTGTGTGTGTGTGTGTGTGTGTGTGTATATATATATATATATATATATGTGTGTGTGTGTGTGTGTGTATATATATATATATATATATATATATGTGTATATCCTCCTGAAATCTGTACTTTTCTGGCAAATAGCTGAGGATTGAAGTCATCAAGTAATGACAGACACTTGAGTTTAAGACTCCACATCCTTAAGAATATTCACGGTAATGCATGCTGTATCTTGCAACAAACTTTCTATGTTTGTAACAGGAAAATTTAAAGTCTGTCCTTATTTATCCCCCCATCATTTTAGGCTTTGTCTAGATGTGATGCTCTAAGAGGTTGCAAGGTAGGATCACAGTTCAGGAGCCTGACACACCCTGGGAAAGGACAGGTCATACATGACAACCGCTGGGGTGTCTGTCAAACAGTTGTGACTGTGCTACTGCTAGGTTAGTTAATGGGATGTTGTCCATATCCATATGTTACCTGTGAATATGAGTATGACACATGTGTGTCTTGTAAAGCTAAGAGACCTATATAGGGCATGTGCATAGTAAAGGACTGTTGCATACATGTGTGTTGAACTGAATGTGATATATTGAATTAATAACATTCAATTGTCCAGTGCTCTGCTGGACAATAAGCACATTTGTGACTGATATCTGTAGTCACATACACATATATATCAGCCAAACCATTGGCAGGTCTGTGAGCAATGACATTGTAACATAATAACCTACTTATGACTGTTGATAGGTGCAGGCAACAACTTGGAAGCAAGTCCACCTCTAGCTGAGCAAGCATGTAAGTTCACGGGTGACTTCCTGTAAGGCTAACTATGACTACAAATCAGACATATCCACACCACCAAAGACAACTGCAACAGTGTCTCCACATATGTTGTCAGTCTCAGAGGAAACAACACAATTCACCCTGTGCTGGGGGTAAAAAACACCTCTTACACACATGCCATGGATATAGACAACCTGCATCAGACAGGTTAGGTGGGAACATCGCCACCCTGTCCACCCCAGTGGTACAGGGGGATATGCACATCAACCACACTCCTCACCTCAGCAATGGTGAGCATGTACATATTGCCTACTGATGGCAACAACAGCATATCCCCATGAGGCACAATAAAATAACTTTCTGCCTTCTACATGAACTCTTGCATGTGCTCACAGCTCCATCACACACCACAGTCAAACATAGACCTGCCACCATCTACACACCTTCCACATGGAAGATGATTTCTGTGAACCCTCT
Source organism: Protopterus annectens (assembly GCF_019279795.1). NCBI lineage: Eukaryota > Metazoa > Chordata > Ceratodontiformes > Protopteridae > Protopterus > Protopterus annectens. The sequence continues at coordinate 1,632,548,445 of NC_056737.1, forward strand.
ACATAGAAATGAATGGGGAATAGAGGATTATTCAATCAAGTGTCCAACATTGGGGTGAATAAGATAGCTTACGGCCAGGAGTATAATACAAGCTGCTATAGCCATGATAGCTTGGAGGGTTATGGTGTAGTGCGGATTATTTGCAAGTAATATCCACTGTTGATGTGCAATTTGACAACTGTATGAGGTCCTGTGACTTTTTTCCTGTTTATGTCTTCCAGGTAACATGCAGAGGGCTCGCCTACCAGCATTCTCTGTTGGGGAAACTAACATCATCACCCAATATGTGGTCAAACATTATGCCCTGTTATTTGAACGGAGAGCACAAGATGTGCAGGAGAGGACTGCCCTGTGGAACAGTCTGGTCCACAGGGTAAATTATGCCATCTTGCACAGCAGAACTTATGAGCAGTTGCAGCATCGGGCCACTGACCTCATCTGCCATGCCTGTCAAAGGGCTGCTGCTGTAGCGAGAGACCAGTTAGCCACAGGTGGGGGCCCAGCCATCCAGCCCCCACTGACATCCACAGAGGAGCTCCTCACAATGCACAAGCCATGAAGCTGAGGAAAGCATTGTGGAGGTGGCTTGCACACACACACACACACACACACACACACACACACACACACACACACACTGGATGAGGAGTGTGCAGGTAAGGGCCCAGTGGGGATTAGTACATTAATTATCAGACATACATGTATCTGTATTGTATCTACATCCATGTGTCAGGTCCGATTGCAGTTGTGGATGGGGTTTTCTAATGCATTGAGGTGCACATCTATGGTGAGAACAGAACAGTGTTTATTATTGGGGTTAGTACTGTAACTGTGCAGACATGCTGCATCCATCCCGTACCAAGGTAACATGTGAGTCTGCTGACAATAACTCCCTCTCACAACTACCTAGGACCCTCTGGTCTGCATATGGGACAGCAGCCTGAAGCTGGCAAGTATGACATTGTTCTGTTGCTGCCTGTCAATACCCCAGGCATGTGAAGGCCATGCAATTTACCATGCACACAACCATCAAAAATAGCTTTATTGCTTTATGTGATACATACATTGCTGTTTGTGCATGTTCACTTTTGCTGGGTTTAACTACAATGCATCACAGTTGTCACCACTGGGGCCTATCTGATGTGAATTCAACATTCCTGTAGCATACCTCACAACCAGTCAGTTCCAAGACGTCTGGACAGAGGCCAGCAAAATGGGCTGGACAAATGGCCTAAGGTAGGGACATGTATGATACATTAGTGGTATACAATGGATATAAATTGTGTACACACCCCTGTTAAGATGCAAGGTGTTCCTGTTACATACTAATAAGACAACAGTATGTCAGTCCACACCTTTTCCAGCCTTTAATGTGACCCATAACATGAACAGTTCACTTGTAAAACCAAGCATCTGGACTCATGTACTGCACTTACAAGGCTGGCCACCTATGAGGGTGGCAGACATTGTATCAGCATGATGTTTCAGTCAGGTATGATACCTTATACTGCCATATGTGTCAGTACACTCAATGTGGCCTATGTGGCTACAATATCACATACATGGGCATTGTTAAAGCACACAGACCACTTCCGAATATGTAAAGGTTGCAAACATATGAATATTCCACAAACATCTGTACAGAGGACTGTACAATGGTTTAACCTGCTGCATGTGAGGCAGATGCTGTTACCACACTATATAAAGTAATGGCAGAGGGAGGTGGTCACCAGCCATATATGGTACACACATCAAAATGGTATAAGCCACACAAGACATGATGTACACACACACACACACACACACACACACACACACACACACACACACACACACACACACACACAAACAGTTGCCAGCATTGGGTTAGAACTCCTCCTTATCTAGGTATTTCTACTATAGTGCTACACAGTTATTAGATGCGCCACAAAGCTTACACATTTCCATTTAGCCCAAAGGTACTTCTAATGTGGATGACAACAACAGGACTACTAGATTGGGGTGAGGGGAAGTGTGAAGGGTAGTTCACAAATCAAAAATGGTATGTCAGACACTACACAATACACACACACACACACACACACACACACACACACACACACACACACACACACACACACACAAACAGTTGCCAGCATTGGGTTAGAACTCCTCCCTATGTAGGTATTTCTACTATAGTGCTACACAGTTATTAGATGCGCCACAAAGCTTACACATTTCCATCTAGCCCAAAGGTACTTCTAATGTGGATGACAACAACAGGATTACTAGATTGGGGTGAGGGGAAGTGTGAAGGATAGTTCACAAATCAAAAATGGTATAAGCCAGACACTACACGACACACACACACACACACACACACACACACACACACACACACACACACACATGCACACACACACATGCACACACACACTTGCCAGTGTTGTGATTAAAACTCCTGCCTATCCAGTTATGTCTGCTATAGAGTTACACAGTTAACGCGCATGCTACAGAGCTTACTGAACTTTAACATGGCCAAAGCTGCTGATAACTGCACAGCTGAGGTAAAGCATTACAGGTGGCAGACAGTCTGCCTACTGTTCCACCCTTACATCATGCTAGTTCTTTCTGTCTTGCACTTCAAATAGCATTATGGCTTGGCACTTCACCAGGTTATTGTATCAAGAAGTGTGGCAAACCTGGGAGCTATCAGCAGTACTTGTTCATCACAGATGTAGCCCCAGTACTTACTAGCTATGTCCACCCCTCCTGGCATGTTTGAAGGGCAATTTTCTGTGCTTTAACCCATTAACCTGGTGCACTTGTCCATTTCGAGGCACTGTTGCAACTGCCTCATATACACAAACAACCCTCCCCTTTAAACTCCCAACACTCAGACCTGTGAGAGTTACCCATATATCACCCAATGTGGACATATGCACTCCCCAGCAAAGACTAGACAAGCAGGTCAAGAGGATAAGATCAACACCTGCACCACACCATGTGGAACATGTAGCTCACCATGACACCCACTTTAACAGCCATGACATACAGTGAAAAGCCACACACCCACCTTCCCAGAGGCACTCAACGGATAGTTACCCAAACAGCACAGACCAGCAAGACAACCACTAAGATACCACAACATGGCACATGCCAAGGGACACATATTTAGCCTGCAGTGTGCCTCTCAACCTAAGCTCCTAAGGCTAACCACCTTACACAATACAGTGATCATGGGTAACTCAATACTGAGGCACACACATATCCCACTCACTAAGTTGAATATGAAGCAGGTAACAGCCAAATATCTATCACATGCCAGCATCCAAACATATGACACAGACAGTTATGGCACTCCACAACAACTACTAGTATCACTCTGTATCCATGTGGGTGTGAAAGACTTGGTACACACCTCCCTGGACTACATGACATGAGACATGGTTGAACTCTCTGATTATGTTGTCCAGGCAGGTGTGACAGTAGCCCTGAGCAGTGTACCGCCATCACCCAGAATGATGCTGCGGTACTGTCAACAGATGATTGACTGCAGCATTGGCTTACGCATTTTGTGTCATTCTCAGGGGATCCACTGCCTCTCTGCTTGGGATGACATGATTAACAGAACCCAGTGACTTGCCCCAGATGTCCTACATCTGTCAGCGCTGGCTTTCCACATACTGGCTAAGTGTCTTGCCACCCCTATGATGTTTTATTAAGCAGTGTTCCTAATGTAATTACCACCACAACAGCTAGACATGTATGCAATCTGAGGGTCATGCTGCTCAAAAGTAGACATCTAACTGTCAGGATACCTCAAAGCACTTGTTGGAGTGGAGGACACATGTCTGCTGTAATGGAGAGGTGGTTCACAGCAGCAGACAGCAGCCCTGCAGTATCAGGCTATGATGCATTCCACAGCTGTCAGCCCCCAAACATGGACCACACCTCCATAGGTGGTGTTGTTTCCATATTCATTATGCCTAGGAATACCTTCAGACTAGTATCCCAGCATAATGCATTGGAGATACGTCCAATACAACTGCCTTGGGGTAATAGTGCAATCCAGACCATAGCCTGCTGTAGGTCCACATCTATGTCCCTTGACTGTCAATGCACATTCCTCAACACCCTGCCATCTATGATGGTTCAACGCAACACTGACATAGTATCAGACTTCAACTACCCCTCCATCACTTGGGGAAAGTAACCAAGTGTCAGTACAGTGGCCCAACACTTCTGGGTTTCATCATTTCCAATACCCTGTACCAGCTCATACTGACCCCCGGTAGAAGATGCAACAACCTTGACCTGTGTTGACTACTTAAATATGGGACTGTTGCTCATCCACAGTTGTTAATCCTTGCATGGTGAGATCCACACAGGCTGTAATCAACATGGAACTCAACATGTCAGCCACACCCCCCACAAAGGCAGCCACCTTGCAAAACCTCTCCAAAGCTGACTTTGAAGCCATGAATACAGGGGTGGATGACTTCACTGCACCCATGGTAATGGGAAATAGCTGCATGACTGTGGAATCATACACATATGCACTCTTCAAACAGGTACATGAATGCATGGTACTAGCCAGAGCCAACAGAACCCAGACACTGTCCTCCAAATGCTGGGAGACAATGTGATGGTCCCCTGCCATTACTAAAGTGTACATCAGAAGAAGGGCACTCTTGCAGAGAAATGTGGTGTCCCATGACTGTTGAACTGCTTTATTAGCCTCAAACACAATTTTGGTTCCCTCATGGAATCCCCTACAGGCATCTATGATGGCAGACATGCATCTGACACTGACAACAATCACATCAGCCTTTGATAGTTACTTCAACAACCTCCACAGCATTAAACACAAGTGCTATGAGTTACTGAACAATGTTAATACCTATCCTGAGACAACAGATATTGGCCACAGCCTTGCCAACACATTCAGTGCCAGCTTTACCCCTCTCTCCCCCCACAGGTAAAGTGCTGACTGAATGTGTTCTCACATGCTGTATCCTGTTCTAGGCATCTGTGTGTCACCAGGATGTGACCTTGCAGCAAGACTATGGGGTATGGCAGTGTGGTAACACATCCACCATGTCATAGGCAGGATACAGCTGTATGCGCATGGAAATCCCCAGTCTGTAACACAGTGATTGCATATGCCTCACAGATTATAGGGCTGAGGGCTGTACATAGGTATATGTTGATTTACAACATCTGTTGTAGAGTGGAGAATGGTAAGTGTTATGGTTTGGACACACCTCTGATTGCTAATAACCACAGCCACAGGGGATATTCATCAACCAAACAAACTAAGATTACTATTCACACACACACACACATACACACACACACACACACACACACACACACGCACACACACACACACACACACCCTCACACATTCACACACACACACACACACACACACACACACACACACACACACACACACACACACACACACACACACACACACACACACACACACACACACTTGCCAGTACTGAGATCCATAGGTACATTGCTTCATAGATGTGTAGTAGATGAATGGGCCTGAAGGATCTACAAGGCTATCCCAAGGGAATACTCTGGCATCATGACACATGACAAACGTCCCCATGTGGCTCAGGAGAATAGTCACTGGAGTGGTCCCCAGGGGTGGGTATTGTATTCCAGATCCACTCATCCAGATTTCTATTGTGGGTGTCCACTGATGTGCACTGCTTTACATGTATGTGATTTATATTCCATAACATGGACTGTGTCTGGGTTGTGCACATATCCCACATGCATGTTTTTTTAAGTGTGGAAGTGTGCTTGAGATCTCTGGGGCATGTTGTGTTGACAGATTGGTATCATTAGAAGTAGCATTCCTGACCTAGTTTGGTGAGACATGGCTGTGTAACTGAGGTAGTGATTGTGCCTACATAGACAGTATGATATGGGGATTCTTTGGAGTTATTGGAGTCTGTCCATACAGGGCATGTGTATAAGGCATGGCATTCCCTTTGTGGGGTACATTTGCAGACTCTACAGTTGTTGCAGGTGTCCAGTGGGGAACATGGCAAAAGGGCCACTGTACACACTGATTGGGCTACAGAGGGGATGGAACAGGGTGCCATGATCTCTTACTTGCTGGATAACACACACTCAGTCAGGAGATGTAACACATCAAAGTACTTTCTGATGTCAGTGGCACTGTTGTGGTCAACAGGCAGCTGTCTGTCAACCTGTATTCCCCATTCTGTTATAATAACATCACTGTTCAGTGGACTACCACCAATGTATTACTTCATGTGAGCCATGGTGTTCCCAAAGGTAATGGTGGCACATCTCTTGGCATTGAGGTAATGTCCAGGGTTCTGACAACAGTCATAGGTGTGAAGTGGCCTTTGGGTGTGATGTCAACATCACATGGATTGGGAATGCTACCACCCACCTTGCTGTTGTAAGCAAACATTATCAGCCAGGGTGCCTTTGCGTTCTCCTGCACCTCAGAAGGGTAGATCCCAAACATGAGAGGACATGGGTCCGTACCTTGTGTGACACCAATCATGTCCGGTCACCAGTTTGACATGGAGTCCACTACAATCACACCTTGGGTACTATCTGTGAGGCAATTTGCAGGAGAACTACTGATATAGTGGTTGCTGCCTAACCAAGTATGTTTGTGTATGATTCCTGGGTGGAGGGTGGTTTCTGAGTATTAGAAGAGTTGCCTATATTGTTAACTAATCCATACTGTCACATAGTTATTGCACAGGGCACTACACATTTAGGGCTGTGGATTGTCTACACCAACCTATATGGTGTTTGACAACTGTTGGCCTTGTAATGTGGACACTGGGACATATACTAGGTCCTCAATATAATAATTTAGCAAAATCTGCCCCCCAATGGATCCTGTTATTACACAATCACACACACACACACTTGCCAGTACGGAGTTTCAAATCCCTACCTATCTATGTATTTCTACTACAGTATTACACATTTATCGCATGCACCACAAAGCTTATAGGATGGATGTTGTCCCAAGGAACTTCTAAGGTGAGGAACATCACCAGCCCTTGCAAATACTGGCATTGGGTGATGTTGTGGGTGAGAGATTTCATAAAATATTTTACCCTACACACATATTTACATTTGCCAGGAGTGAGTTTCAAACTTCTATCTAACTTTGTTTTCAGACCTTTATGTTACGCATTTACCACACGCACCACTGACCTTACATGGTTTAGAGTTGCCAACAGGTACTTCTAAGGTGAATTATATCTGCAGGACTGCTAAAATCAGGCACTGAGAAGTGTACTGGGCGTAAATGGGGCCAAAATCTTTAAGGTATGGACACACACACACACACACACACACACACACACACACACAGACACACACACACACACATATATATATATATATATATATATATATATATATATATATATATATATATATATATATATATATACACACAGAGAGAGAGAGCTAGATAGATGGATAAACAACAACAGAGAAGTGTGCTCAACAGTATTTCAACCCAAGGAAAACACAGTTGCACATTTAAGTCCGATACCAAAAAACAGCCACACAATAAAGTCTGAAGGGTGCTCTCTTTATTCAACTTAATGTAACCAAATGCATATAGCGTTTTCGTCTTAATACACTATGTTTAATTTATCTGATGAAGTCTTTGGATTAAGATGAAAACGCTTTATGCATTTTGTTGCATTAAGTTGAATAAAGAGAGCACCCTTCAGACTTTATAGATAGATATATATCACACGCGCCACAAAGCTTATAGGTAGAACAGTGTCGAAACATACCTCTTAGGTGAGTGACATCAGCAGCAGTGCTAAAGGAGGGGTAAGGGAAGTGTAGTGAGTGTGAATGGCCTCAAAATCCGGTCACTACAAAGACACACACACTCTCTCACACAAATACACACATTTTGACAGTTGCCAGAACTGGGATTAGAACTCCTACCTAACTAGTTTGCTGTACTATAGTATTACACAGCTATCATAAGCACCACAGAGCTTATCGGGCTGCAAGGTGCCCAAAAGGTTATTTCAGGATGACTGACATCAGCAGGAGTGTTAAAGTAGGGCAATGGGAAGTGTAATGAGTGTGAATGGCCTCAAACACATTCATCTGGAAATAGACACACACACACACACACACACACACACACACACACACACACACACACACACACACACACACACACACACACACACACACTCACACACAACTTTACATTTGACAGGACTGAGATTACAATTGCTGCATGAATACTTATTTGTACTATAGTGTTACACAGTTATCACAAGCACCATTGAGACTATAGGGCTGAGGGGTAACCAAAGGAATTTCTACAGTGAATGACATCAGCACATCATGTGATATAGGCCAATGGGATGTATACTGGGTGGGAAAGGCCATATAATGGGATTCTCTTTGTCGCTGTCTGTCTCTATCATCCCCACGTCTCTGTGTGTGCATGTTAGACATATTATATTATGTTGGCCTTAGATATGTGTGAGTATTCCTATCCAGTGTGTGTGTGTGTGTGTGTGTGTGTGTGTGTGTGTGTGTGTGTGTGTGTGTGTGTGTGTGTGTGTGTGTGTGTGTGTGTGTGTGTGTGTATGAAGTATCAATGGTGTACAATTTGGTGTGTGTGCACAGACATCTGTGAATAACGGATATCTGTAGTCCACTGTGTTGTCAGACATGGACTTCATTTCTCTAAGTGTAGGAACATGCCCGATATAACCTTCTATATTGAGTGTGTGCATCCATTCCAGGGAGAGTTGGACTCCAGTTCAGGGTTTTGTGTGCTACAGCTACACCTAGCAACCTGTTTCTGCAGGATATCTGTAGATAGGTTGCCAATATGGAGACACAATGGGCGTAACATATGGGGGATACTGTAACTATTGCTGTCTGTGCTGCTTGTGTAACATGGTTGGTTGTAGCATAGATTTTCTGACATATGTACTGTTTTACACTGTGATGTATCATGTCATCAGCTACTGACAGTTATCATTCTTTGCTCACAGTTATTTACCAGGGAAATACAAGATGAATGAAGCTAAGACCAATATTCTGAGGCATATAGACTACACATTTGGCACACTCCTGTCATTGTGGAGGGGTAGCTACAGACAATAGACTGCTGTTTCTGTGTAAGTGGTCCAGCACCTTGTTAATATGCTGGCTGGGGACCCCCTTTCTGTGCATTTTTCAACTTAATGGAATGGGCATATCCTGCTGGGGCCATACCTCTCAGCTGTACAGATAAGCCCAGGTTATCCAGAGGCAGGACTTATATATCTGGTCAGTTTACCTTCACATTGTGGTTTATAAGCAGTTTTGTGGTTATTAATTCATGGGTATGGGTGAACATTAGAGTTTCAGACTTCACACACTCCATGACATCCATGGTTCTACACCCCCCTCTGTTATTCTCTCCTCTTCCTAACACTATGAAAGCAATATATCAGAGGGATCCCTATAGTTGGCTTTTATCCCAGTAGTATTTATGGCCTGGTTCACAGTTCTCACAGTAGGACATGGGGAGACATGCTACTGGCATTTGTCAACATGGCCTTGCATTTGTTTTCTGTTTACTGTGTTAGGTTGTTAGTTAGAACCCCCTGACATTCCATACATTGGCACTATAGGTGAGGCATGTGCCTTTGCCAGAGGACAGAAGGCCATTTGAGAGTGCTGCAAGCTATCTGTAGCAGGCCAGTGCATTTTGTCAGTCACACGTTCCCAGGCTGAAAGCCAATGGATTACCCTGGGGTGACAGTGGTAAGTGGTTGAGGTGTTCCTGTCAATCCTTCCTGTCATACTGATCCATGAGTCTGGATGTGGTCGGGTTGCTGCTTACAGCTAGGGACACAACTGCATTGGACACCTATTCAGCATGCAGCATCATGTATGTATTCCCATACAGGGATGGGTTCATGCTGTACTCATTTCCTACAGTAAGGATATGACCTGTGAAAAACCTGTGGCTGATGTTGGGGTGAGCTGGGTGCATGTGTGATATGGAAGCAACTTGCACCTGACTCACAAGTATACCTGGAACATTCCCCTTATGCTGGCTTGTATGTGGACATGGGCAGCCTGTCATTACTTTATAACTGTGCCTTTTGTGGTCTGCCAGTGATTGGTCAGACTACCAGTATTCCATACTAGAGGGACAACTAATGTGATGCTAACCTCTATGTATAATTCCAAACTTGTGTGCAGTTGATAGTTATTTTATATGCACTCTGTGCAGGTTACTTCCACCTGTGTACTGTTTCTATGTATAGGCCCCCATTCATGGCTTGTCCAGTTTTCTGACAGTGACAGATATTGACATCTGGACAGTGAGTATGTACAACTACTGACATGGGTGTAGCTGAGAAGCAGTGTGGTTGGCACTGCAGTTGTTGGAACATGGCCCTGTCAACCACTGTACTGTACCTAGGCCACTGAGACACAACCATCCAGGCCCATATGTTGACCACTTCCAAGCAATATTAAACACACAACAAACTTACCACACTGACCCCTGCATATTATACACATGCAACAATGTAGACTGGGACAGCTCTGGCAATCTGTCCTCCAGTGATATTACTCCTCAGACTTACATGTTACTGCATTTCTACATGGGATTGTGGGGGGTGCACACCTGAAGACTTTAAACATTTGCAATGACTGTACTGGTATTTTGGTTACTCTGTTGACTTTCATTTCATATTGTTTTGTGACCTATCATGCAGAAAGGAGGCATATCAGTAGAGTACACATTTTAGATCTTGATGGCATACATTTCAGTTTCAGACTTCTTAATCTTCAGAACTAAAATGCAACTGCCAGACCTGTTGTAATATGTCTGTGTAGGTCTGTTGGGGGGCTGTTCACCATTGCCGTCATTTGGGGGCCTTAGCCAAGCCTTTCTTTATGGTCATCTACACCTGTCCTGCTGGGTGAGGCTGGTGGTGGGTATATAACCCTCATTGACATCCATGTGTGTGACCTATTGACACCCACAGTTATTTAGGCCATCACATGTACTGCGGTGTGAGTTGTCACCTTGTGTAGTACTGCCTAGTATGTTGACACCAGTATTTCTTATGGAATTCCTGCTGTCCCATATAGTGTCAGCTGTCTGCTGCTATCCCATTCAACCACTGAATTCCCTTGCATGCTTCCATCCATATCATACATACAACTATGAGATTATACTACTCCATTCAGTAATTGATAGGAGGGGTGACTTACGTTGTTGCTGGGCCAGTACTGAGGATGGTGCTGGAGGGCTGACTATGTCAGATGCACGTAGTACACTCCCTATACATGGTAAAGAACAGGGATGTCATGTTTGGCATCCCTTTTACTGTATGTGCGAGTCGGAGAGAGGTATCAGTCCCTGGGTCCATACAGTGTCAGTGTGTGCTATGCTTTGCCTCTTTGCCAAGGCATGGGCATACTGGGCAAGCCTGCTTCTGCCTACAGGGGCAGGCTCAGGATGTTCCTCCTCTGAGGCCCTCTGTGACTGTGCTGGCCTTGGCAATGGTGGGGGGCTGTGTGGCCCTGACCCATGCTGTTCCTGCTGCAGCTGTTTCCACAGGATCATATTGTGTAACATGGCACATACTATGAACATTTGTGTACATGTAGCTGGAGTGTACGGCAAGGTTCCACCGGATACATCAAGGCAGCTGAACCATGACTTGAGCATTCCAAACACATGCTCTACAATGATCCTGGTTTGTGTGTGTGCCTCATTATGATGTTCTTGTTTGGGTGTGTGTGCATTTCTGATGGGTGTCATCAGCCACGGCTCCAGTGTATAGCCAGCATCCCCCACTAGATGACCATTTGGGATGTCCACCCTGGCAAACCCCTGATACAGCTGTGAGCAATGCCAGATGTGGGAGTTGTGATAGCTTCCAGGGCTTCCAGCACACATGTTCATGATAATGCCCTGGGCATTGCACATGATCTGGCAGGTGATGGAGGGAAGCTTTTGCGGTTTATGTAGACCCTACCCCGCTCACTGGGTGGTGCTTTGATGTGGATATGTGTGCAGTCTATAGCACCAAATACCTCAGGGTATTCTGCTATATGGTGGAAGAGATGCAACACCTCATGGGTGGTGGGGAAATATATGTGCTCATTGGCATGTGGTATCATGGCATCCAGGAATTGGTGGAGTACCCTGGATGCTGATGCCTGTGAGACCCCCATGATATCCTCAATTGGTCTTTGGAAGGTACCTGTGGCTAGTATTCTTAAGCCTACACATACCTTGGTATCCACTGGGATGACTTTTCCCTCTGTTAGCTCTGTGTGTGAGGCATGGCCAGCACAACTCAATGATTTGCTATAGAATGTCCCTGTCCACCCTATAGCAGTCCCCTAGTTCCAGCTCATGTAGGCCCTGGTAGGTTACCCTGGGTCTGTACACTGTTCTCCTCCTCCTCACTGTGGGTCAATTGTCAGCATTCGCTTCCTCACCACCCTCATTCTCTAGCACATATTGATGGAGTAAAGCAGCAGCAGCCGCTAACATTTTTAGGTAGTTTTTCCAGTTAAAAATCCCCCATCTGTGTACACCAGTGGTGTAGAGTTTGTAGGAAAAAAAGTCTGTAGGGTGTCTGCACAGTTTATAGTTGTGTGCTGGGCTACTGCATGTGTAATTGGCTGATTCTGATACATTCCACCTTCCAGCTATGCTAGTTCTCCTTTATTGCCTTCCTACTGCTATTTTCCCCCAAAAAAACAGTCTGAAAAGTGTTTGCATAGTTTATAGTAGTGTGCTGGGATGCTGCATGTGTAACTGGTTGATTCTAATACATTCCACCTGGCAGCTATGCTAGTTCTCCTTGATTGCCTTCCTACTGCTGTTCCCCTTCCCAGTTCATTCCTATTTAAGCCCTGAGGCATGCCACGCATACCTAGATACCCAGTGCTGAAATGTAAACAGTGCTGCCATTTCCTCTTAAACAGTGCTGCCATTTCTGTGTGGCATGCACACCCATTTAGGCTATGTACACAGTGCTCAGGCCATTGGCATTAAAAAGAGATTAATAATTATGAAAATTAAACTAACACACCCCCTTTCCTTAGCTGTGCTTAGCTAAGGGCAAACATGGCTACAGAGCTCCAATGAGCTTACAGCAAGCATGACACACCCCCTTATGAAGTCATCCAGCTCTTAGGCTTGTACTGTTGTATTGCTGTACCTACATGGTTAGGTATAAGCTGACACTTTGAAGAAATATGTGATTCAGTATAACTCCCCTCATTTGCATACCCCAATGTGTAGGTCGTTAATTACTGCACTAAAATGGACCCTTTCTCCTTGAAAACCAGTGCTGCCTGGTATTATTTACATTCTGCATGCAAAATGCAGATTTAACTTAAAATAGATTTTTCCCATTTTTTTTTTATTTTCATCATGATCCCATTTGCGTGCCACTGCCCTATGCTTAAATGGCTGAGCTCGCCCCCCCCAAAAAAAGTTTAATTTTCATAATTATTAATCTCTTTTTAATGCCAATGGCCTTATATTTGGCCATTGGCATGTCTAATGTACATAATACATGCCTTTTCTCGAGCTGTCATGCCTCTGTTTTGTCAGTTGCAGAAATATACTCAGTTATTTTCTGAATACATTTCTGCACTGACACTGTTCTAGCACAGAGACCTGGCAGCTTGTTGAATCACTAAATCACCTCATTTGTATGGTTTTTACCAGCAAATGAGGTGATTTGCATATTTGCTGGTTTTCCATGATGGAACAGTGTAGGACCACTTGTGCATGTGAAAACGGCACTATCCTGAATCGCTCAGCAGCCATTTTCCATGCAGGAGCTCCTACACTGTTCCTGCACAGAAAAAACAGCTTCCTGAATCCTGGTGATGGTGATCGAAGTTTAGATTGCTATAAACCTGCGTTCCCAAGTTTTTCACCACTGTATTTGAGCTTAAGGGGTGTGCTGTCTATAATGTTATTTGCAGGGGCTACTTCTTTGCCAAAGCGAATAATGACACCATTTTTTGCATTTAGTTTTAGTCCATAGCTCTAGCACTAGTCATTTGTCTGTGTTAGTTCCTTTTGTAATATGTTAACATCATTGAGTGACTCAATGATTGCACCTAGTTTGCAGTCATGCAGTCATCTGTGAACGTGTTAAGCCATAGGCCATCTGCTTTTGCCTGGACTTCGAGAAGAAGAAGATTCCAAAGAGTAGAGGGCGCAGCATAGATCCCTGTTGTACACCACTCATAACTGGTCTACTGGTGGAGGTGAAATCCCCAATTGTGGCAGTATGCATTCTGTCAGTGAGCCAGATTGCGACCTGTCTAGTGATGTATGGGTTAATCCTCAGCTGGGAGAGTTTCTCAATGATACCTGAGTAGGGGATTGTGTCAAAAGCCTTGGCTAAGTCAAGATAGGTGGTATGTACTGTTTTGCCTTCATCCAGGGCTTTGTTAACATTCTCAAAGAAGTCTACCAGGTTTAATAAGCAAGATCTATCCTTAACAAAGCCAAACTGGGTCTGGTCAAGAGTTTGGAGGTCACCTATGTCCTTTTTGATAAGTTCCATGATGATTCTTTCCATGGCCTTGCAGATAATGCTGGTTATGCTTATGGGTCTATAGTTCCCAGGGTCTGTTGATGGACCCCATTCATGCAAGGGGATTACTGTTGCTGTTCTACACTCTGCTGAAACAAAGCCAGTGCTCAGGCTATGGTGAAAGAGAGTGCCAAGCAGTTCTGCTAGGTCTTGTTTTAGATTGTTTAGTAAGCAGCCTAAGTGTTATCTGGTCCCATGGAGGCTGTGTTTTTGCCCTTGGAGAGGGTGGATATGGCCTGCTCTTTCAAGATCCTAGGTAGAGGACTGGTGACAGGGATGCTTTGGGGTATGTCTGGTGGGGACAAGGGGGTGAAATTTGCCCCAAATCAGTCTTCCAGCAGGTTGATAATTTCCTCAGGTTCAGTACGAGTGGTACTATCCACTATAAAATTGACATAGGTGGGCATTACTTTTAAGACTTCGGACATAGCTAAAGAATTAAAAATCAAAAGGTAAAAAAATGCACTAAAGAACAGTAAATACCAAAATAAAAGGTGTACAAAGAGCAAACCAAAACACTTTAATCAAGAAACCAGTAAGCGGTTTAGTCTACATCAGACTTTTTCAAACTGACATACATTTCCTAAAGAGCTTCTAAAACACAAAAAGTCACGTGACATAAAAAAGAAAAAATCACATGACATAATTTAAAATACATTTATTGATGCACTAATGCTTTAGCTTTTTTGAATAGACTGGTGGATGGCAAGCATTTAGTTTTACCTGCCAAGAATATTCTTTTCATCCTAGTTCATCTTCAGCATTAAATAACTTTTCATATCCCTGTATTTCATCTAATACAAGGAATTTAAAATTCACTTAAGATTTCCCTCTCTTATAATGTTTCGCCAATGCATTTTTTTCATCACCAATATTCACTGCATGTTTATTTTCATATACACATCTAAATAATTCCCCAGAAGTACTCCCTACATAAAAAGCAGGGCATGACATGCATTTCACTAAATAAACCATAAACCTGGATTTACAAGTGTAACAACCCTTTAAAGTAATTTTTTATATTATTAACAAAAATCTCTTGCATTCCAAAAAAAGGTAGTCACAAAAATTGCAATTAAAACATTTACATCCCTACTTTGTTTACAATAGTATTTCTAGGAGCTTTTAGCTTAACTTGAAAAAAATTTTTAAAACTTCTCCCTCTCTTTTGTACAAAAATAGGACAGTCTCCCAGTAAATCTTTCAGATGAGGATTATGATCAAATATTCTACAGTTATTAGAAATAATTATTTTGATAGCCAAAGCATCAACACTATTACTTAAAGGATCAACTCTATTACTTACTAGCATAGAACTTCTAAAATCTTAACTACCTGTTTTAATACTTAATTTCACTCTTCACTCTCTTATTTCAGATACTTCACTCAGGATCTCAGTTAATACTTTCACAGGATAACCTCTGATAGCAAAACTGTGAATAATATTGAAGCTTTCATAAATAAAGTCATCATCATTTTTGGTAATTGTACTAGCTCTTAATAACTGACCTTTGGCAATGTTGTTTTTCATCTTTTTGGAGTGCATACTGATATAGTGCAAGTATGAATTATTCTGAACAGATTTCTTATAGATTTTAGTATATAAAAAGCATGTTCTTTATAAACAGTAACATCTAGAAAATTAATATTTTCTAACTGGTGACTGCTAGTAAATTTCAAAAAAGAACTGATAGTATATAAATAGTTCACAAATTCAATAAACTTTTTCTCCCCCTCTCCAAATTAAAAACACGTTGTCAATAAACCTCTTAAATACTATTATATTTTCATCATAGGTACTTTCTAGAATATTCACTCTTTCCCATCCAGCCATGAATAAGTGAGTATAACTGGGGGCCATAGCTGCCCCCATCGCCACACCATTAATCTGATGGTATAAGTTTACATTGTATTCAAAGAATTACATCTAAAATTTCCATCAGTAACCCAACCATCTCTTTGGAAAATATTCTAGAATTAATTAATTCAAAGCACACTGTTTCTAACCCCTCATCATTGGGCATACCAGTATAAGGAGATCTGATGTCCAAAATTACTAATAAATCAGAATGTAAGATTTTAACCTCCTTTATTTTATTTATAAAATCAAAAGCATCTTTAATATAGTTAAAATTCTTTTCAACTACTTTTTGAAGATGTTTATTGACAAAAATGCCCATTGCTTCTGTTTTGCTCCCTGCACTAGTTACTATCGGCCTGAGAGGGGGATTGTTCAAATAAATCGTTGTGAACTTTGGGGAGACCAAAAACAAACTACTAAAATTAGAATTACATACCTTACAATATTTTCCAAAGTGTCAGTTATTCTCTCCCTTAAAAAGCATTCTTCTATTAAGGAATCAACTAATGAATATGCCTTCTTTATCTGTAAAACTGAAACATTTTTTAAAAGTGCACAGCAGCCAACAATTCTAGTATTTTGTCATTGTACATACACCTATTCATTAAGACTATAGAATTGCCTTTGTCAACTTTGAGAATCAGGAACTCTTCAATCTTCATTATATCAAGAAAAACTGATCTCTCACGGGCAGACGTTATACTACTTATATTCAGTCTTATTATTTAATAATTCTGCAATTTGCAATTCAGACATATTTAAAAACATCTCTAATACCTTTTTAGAGGAGGATTGAAAACACTCACAGGATGAAACAAATTTATATCTCTATTGTCATTGAAAATAGAGTCTTTAGATTAAGTTTACTATCATAGTCCCTCAGGCAATTAATAACATCTGACTTTTCAGCTCTTGCTGCTGGTACAAAGTTTCAACCTTTACTTAGAACTTTACATGCTGTGTCAGAAAGTGGAAAAGAGGATAAATTAATCAGCACAAAGTCAAAAGAAAACAGACTTACTTTCTCCTTTTCTGATAGCTCTTTTGATTTTTCTTTCCCCGCTGTCTCTGGTTGTTTGTGCATTGATTTCTCCGAGCTCCTGCTACTTCCGCCCAAATCTTGCTTTCTGTACCATCTTTCTAGTATATCCAAATATTTTGGTTGTTTGTATACTGGTGAAAACTTTGATGTAAAACTCTAGATGCAGCACCTGACACAACCCCAGATCCATTTGCAGTGTTTTCGTTCATAATTCCCCTTTCTGTGTTGTCATTGCTTAAAACACCATTAGCAGGACCATTACCTTCATCTGCTAGGCATTCAGATCTCCTCACTTGCTACTCAGGGGGCGTTTCGGTTTCAGTGACATAATTTCCTTCATGTGCATGAGAGACTCACTGTTGATTAAGGGAGTTTCTGCATTAGTCACACAAGCATGCATTATTCCCCTTTCATAATCCGATCTGTCTCTATTGAATTTTCATATTTTCCTCTTCATAAGGCTCTCATTCTCTCTCAGTAACCTTTCTTGCATTAAGCAGAATCTAGAGTCAGAATTAGCACATGAAATACTTGTTTTTAATTGAAGAAATGCTGCTTTGGTTTTGGTTGTTAAGTCATTAACTTTCAACTTATTTAAATTTAGCAGCATTTCAACATACTGTATGCCTACTTTTGGTTTTCGAGTGCATGTCATGCCCTGCTTTTTATGTATGGCATACTTCTAGAGAATTATTTAGATGTATATATGAATATAAACATGCAGTGAATATTGGTGGTGAAAAAATGCATTGGCGAAACATTATAAGAGAGGGAAATGTAAAGTGAATTTTAAATTCCTTGTATTAGATGAAATACAGGGATATGAAAAGTTATTTAAAGTTGAAGAAGAACTAGGGTGGAGAGAATATTCTTGGCAGGTAAAACTAAATGCTTGCCATCCACCAGGACTTAATTAATGGGAAGACTTGACTATTTAAAAAAAAGAAGCTAAAGCATTAGTACATCTATAAATTTATTTTAAATTATGTCATGTGATTTATTAAGTCATGTGATTTTTTCTTTTTTTATGTCATGTGATGTTTTGTGTTTTAAAAGCTGGGTTAAAGAAATGTATATCAGTTTAAAAAAGTCTGATGTTGACGAAAGTGCTTACTGGTTTCTTGATTAAAGTGTTTTGGTTTGCTCTTTGTATACCTTTTATTTTGGTATAGCTAAAGAATTTGTTATGACTCTCTTTAGCTAGAGATGCTAATTTAGCCTCATAATTTGCTTTAGAGGACTTTACAAGATATCTGATTTGCTTGTTCAAGCTGTGGAAGGAATTCTTTCTCTGCTAAGTTCCTTCTTGTTTTTAGATAACAGTTTCTTCCTTTTGTTGTATAACATATTTATACTTGTGGTCCACCAGGGTGGCCTGTTTCTTCAGGAGGACCTGGTTTTGATTCTGCCAGGTACAGCCAAGTCTATGCAGTTGTTTAAATGTCTTGACAGGGCATTTGTGTACTCTTCTGCATAGAAGTCATTGTTGTCTGTGGTAGCAGGGGGTTTGAAACTTTTTATACGTTTGCTAGTAGG
Organism: Protopterus annectens; assembly: GCF_019279795.1. NCBI lineage: Eukaryota > Metazoa > Chordata > Ceratodontiformes > Protopteridae > Protopterus > Protopterus annectens. The sequence goes on from NC_056737.1 coordinate 1,632,567,520, forward strand.
CTATACTTTGCTTCTGAGACATTTTTCATATTTTTTGCTCCTGGGTAGGTGTCAGGCCTGATCTTTGCTTCAAACAAAACAGATTTATGGTCTGACCTTACCAGGGAGGGCAACACAGAGGGGGTAGTGCAGTGACGCTCCCATCTTGGTGAGTACCAAGTCCAGGACATTCAAGACCCTTGTAGGGGTGCAGGCTAACTGTTCCAGAGCATTTGAATTAACAAAGTCCATGCACCTCAGGGCTATCATGTTTGTGATCATGTATGCTGCCCAATCAATGGAAGGATAGTTGAAATCTTCCATAACTAAAATGTGTGGCTTTATAGGGAGTGATTCTAGGAAGTTCAGGTAGAAAATGTGCTTCTCTTGGTTCATGGAGGGGGATCTGTAGCTAGCAATGATATGGTAGGGTGCTTTACCTATAGCTATTTTGACCTGAATTTGCTCCAGAGAGATGTAATGTTTAACCAGTCCAGTGTATTTGGATTTAATGAAGATGGATACACATCAATCTTTGTTTCTTTCACACTCATTTTGGGGTCTAAACATGTAGAAGGCATTGTAGCCTTGTATGTCTAGGGTGCTCTCTGTGGCCTTGAAACTAGTCTCACTGACTACACAAATGTCAGCATCTTCCAAGTTGAGGACTGCTTCCAGAGAGTGCAGTTTTCTGTTTAGGCTCATAGCATTAACCAGCATAACCTTGAGTTTGTCTCAAGTGGATTTCTTTAATTTGGAAATGTTGTTGTTTTGACATTGCCTAAAAAAGGCACTATAGGGGAGGCAAGCATCTTTGCCAGTATCTGAAAGCCTTGAGGAGACAAGTGAAGACCATCTCCAGCAAAGCAGTGCGGTCTGTCGACCATGTCTTCCCAGGCTGACAGATACTGGGGATGGATTGACACCAGAAGCTAAGCCAATTGTGAAAGTAAATAATTTTTTGTCTGTATTGTGGTATCATCCTGGGTGAAAGTAAATTGCTGCTTAGGGCTAGGGATGTACCTGCCTATGACACATAACCTGAGAGTTCAGCCATGTCTCTCTTAATATGATCTAGAGAGGTATGCCTCAAGTAATTCACCTCAACATGTATTATGACAGAGCCATAACACTAATTGTTGTTGAGTGACTTGAATGCATGCATGACATGATGGATCGGATCCTGGCACCTGACGTGTAGCTAACCATTACCTTCTCCTTGGCCAGCCTGGTGAGGGGGAGTCATCTGTGTGTCTCACTATGAAATCATCTGTGACCAGGACATTAGGCCTTGAGGTGCTTTGCCTTAGGGCCTTATTTGCTGAGAGACTTGTATGTGTGTTGCTATGTGTAATGGGGTCTGTTCATGTCCCAGTATGTGTGATTTGTTTAAAGTTAGGAGGTCTCTGGTCTTTTGATAGGCTCTTAGTAAGTACCTCCACTTATGGGGCTTTATGTGACTTGAACTTATCATGGGTGAGAGGAGAGGTGTATGTATTGGGAGAGGTCTGCTTGCTGGGAGAGGTGTGCATGCTGGGAGAGGTGGGCATGCTGGGAGGACTGTGTGTACCGGGAGAGGTGTATGTGCTAGGAGAGGTGTGTGAGTGGAGAGGTGTGTGTGCTGGGAGAGGTGTATGTGCTGGGAGAGGTGTGTCAGAGTGGAGAGTTGTGTGTGCTGGGAGAGGTGTCTGTGCTGACAACTTGTTTGATGTCTTGTTTATTGTTATGTGAGAGGATTGATGACAGTTTCATGATATAGCTACATCTCTCACATACTGTATTTGTTTGCTTTACCAGCAAGCAGTTGTCAGTATACATGAAGCAATTACTACATTGCCCCAGGATGTCCATGTCAATCAGGCTGGCAGGAGAAATGTAGTAAACTGACTGTCCATTGTAGCAGGTTAAACCATAAGTACTAATTAGGGAGTGGGGAAGTTGGATCAGCTTTTGCTCTAGGACTAATTAGACTAACTAACAAGGGGACTTATTCTATTGAGGATTAGGGTGAAGAAGTGTGCAGCGCTACTCAGTGCTCAGCTGAGTTGCCTGCAGTACAGCAGGGAAGCTTGGGAGGGTTCTACTGACAGATGTCCAGGGAAAAAATTGTTTCTAGGCATTTGCCTGTATACAGGGCACCACTAACCCCCACTGAGCAGTGAACAACTATGTGCAAATGCAAGTCTTAAATATAGTTGAAATTAAACACTTTTAAACTAATCTGCTAACAGGAAATCACACAATGACCCTTCCTCCAGCAATCCCCAACTCAGACAAGGCTGTATCTACACTATTCTCCCACAAGGGTGCAGGGGCGCCCTTCTTAATTTAACATGGTTGGATTTGTGTTCAAGTGTATCAAAAGCAGACTAGATTCAGCAGGTCTGGATCTAGCTTATGCTATCCAAGCAACAGTACAGTGCAAAACAAGTGCAGGTACTGACAGTAAAAACAGTAAAAAATACAGAAAGTAATGCAGCATTTCAATTAAATGTTGCTGGAAAAGTGCAGACAAAGCTTAAACTTTTTTTCTTGTTCTTAGATTTGGTGGATTGGATTGAAGCAGAAGCACTCTAAACCTCTGGCAAAGGATGCCAAAGCAAACCATTATAGCAACCTAACTCATGTATAACATTGTGACCATGGAGAATCATAAAAAAAACTGTATTAATGAAAATGATTGCGACCTTCAGTAGAATTGTAATATGTATATAGGGTCTGTTTTGAAGCACCCATCATTGTATAGTTCTACAAGTGAACTGAATGATGATGGAAAACAAGCAAAGCTACATGCGACCAATGCTCATCAACATTTGGCTTATGCTAAACCATGTCAGACAAAAGTATTCTTCTTACCTGGTGTATTATCAATAGAGATCTACTCTCATATAACTGGCATTACTGGGTTATACATAGAAACTGTTTAAACATTCTCAAGGGGCCCTTACTCATTATCTGTCAAGAGAGTGAAGCAAATTGCCACATCAGCTCAGAGCCATATATTTAAAACTTCTGTCAAAATACACTTCTTTAAGTCTGACACTTGTATCTCTTGCAAACAGTTCATAGTTAATGTCACTTAAATTACTGCAAACTCTAAATTATCACAATGAGCCTGCTCTAAAATTTTACATCAAAGTATTTTAATATTCTTCTTATTCAGATTGCAAGTCACTGAAACTATGAATACCTATTTGTTGTTTTTCTGCCTCTGCACTTTGTAGCTGACTCCTCGTGTTTCTTAGAAGTAACATTCTTAGTCTTTTTCTTTTCTTTCTGTATATATGTATAGTAATGAATGTGCAATGTGCATTTAGGTGGAGTGTGAGAATATTTTCAAAGATCTGTTGTGAGGAAATCTCTCTATTAACTGCATCAGCTAGCATTGCCAACTGCTGTTATATGCTGAAAAGGCTCACCCATATTCTGCTACAGTTTGCTGTGAGGGAAAGGTTAGTTTGCTTTTTATTGTTGTATTTTGTATTACTTTATTGCCTTTTTTCCATTTTGTATACCGTGATTTGTTTTCTTTACACTGTGTTTTACTTGTATTCTGCTTTTAACTTCATACTAAAACCTGAAAAGAGACCACAGCTCTGTCTCTTGTGAGTCAGACAGAAATTAGAAGAGGTCAGTTAAGGAGTCACACATAAGTTACAACAGGTCAGCTAAGGTTAATCATCTGTGAACTGAAGGGGTGGAGCCAGGAACTAAAATTTCTATTTAAGGGGTAAAATAAAACATTTCAGATCTTTACTGAAAAGGCTCACCCAGATTCTGTAACAGTCTGCTGTGACGGAAAGGTTAGTTTGCTTTTTATTATTGTGTTTTGTATTACTTTATTGCCTTTTTCTGTTCTAAAATAAAACATTTCAGATCTTTACTGAAAAGGCTCACCCAGATTCTGTAACAGTCTGCTGTGACGGAAAGGTTAGTTTGCTTTTTATTATTGTGTTTTGTATTACTTTATTGCCTTTTTCTATTTTGTATACTGTGATTTGTTTTCTTTACACTGTGTTTTGCTTGTATTCTGCTTTTAACTGCATAATAAAACTTGAAAAGAGACAACAGCTCTGTCTCCTGTGAGTCAGACAGAAATTAGAAGAGGTCAATTAAGGAGTCACACATAAATTACAACAGGTCAGCTAAGGTTAATCATCTGTGAACTGAGGGGGTGGAGCTAGGAACTAAACCTTCTAGTTAAGGGGAAGAATACAATATTTCAGAGCTTTATTGAAAAGGCTCACCCAGATTCTGCTACAGTTTGCTGTGAGGGAAAGGTTAGTTTGCTTTTTATTATTGTGTTTTGCATTACTTTGTTGCCTTTTTCTATTTTGTATACAATTTTTTGTTTTCTTTACACTGTGCTTTATTTGTATTCTGCTTTTAACTGCATACTAAAACTTGAAAAGAGACCACAGCTTTGTCTCTTGTGAGTCAGACAGAAATTAGAAGAGTTCAGTTAAGGAGTCACACATAAGTTACAACAGGTCAGCTAAGGTTAATCATCTGTGAACCGAGGGGTGGAGCTAGGAACTAAACCTTCTATTTAAGTGGTAAAATAAAACATTTCAGAGCTTTACTGAAAAGGCTCACCCAGATTCTGCTACAGTTTGCTGGGATGGAAAGGTTAGTTTGCTTTTTATTATTGTGTTTTGCATCAACTTATTACCTTTTTCTATTTTGTATACTTTGATTTGTTTTCTTTACACTGTGTTTTACTTGTATTCTGCTTTTAACTGCATACTAAAACTTGAAAAGAAACCACAGCTCTGTCTCTTGTGAATCAGACAGAAATTAGAAGTGGTCAATTAAGGAGTCACTCATAAGTTACAACAGGTCCGCTAAGGTTAATCATCTGCGAACTGGGGGGGGGGGGTGGAGCTAGGAACTAAACCTTCTAGTTAAGGGGTAAAATCAAACATTTCAGAGCTTTACTGAAAAGGCTCACCCAGGTTCTGCTACAGTTTGATGTGAGGAAAAGGTTAGTTTGCTTTTTATTGTTGTGTTTTGTATTACTTTATTGACTTTTTCTATTTTGTATACTGTGATTTGTTTTCTTTACATTGTGTTTTATTTGTATTCTGCTTTTAACTGTGTACTAAAACTTGAAAAGAGACCACAGCTTTGTCTCTTGTGAGTCAGACAGAAATTAGAAGAGTTCAGTTAAGGAGTCACACATAAGTTACAACAGGTCAGCTAAGGTTAATCATCTGTGAACCAAGGGGTGGAGCTAGAAACTAAACCTTCTATTTAAGTGATAAAATAAAACATTTCAGAACTTTACTGAAAAGGCTCACCCAGATTCTGCTACAGTTTCTTGTGAGGGAAAGGTCAGTTTGCTTTTTATTGTTGTGTTTTGTATTACTTTATTGATTTTTTTCTATTTTGTATACTGTGATTTGTTTTCTTTACACTGTGTTTTACTTGTATTCTGTTTTTAACTGCATACTAAAACTTGAAAAGAGACCACAGCTCTGTCGCTTGTGAGTCAGACAGAAATTAGAAGAGGTCAACTAAGGAGTAACACATAAGTTACAACAGGTCAGCTAAGGTTAATCATCTGTGAACTGATGGGTGGAGCTAGGAACTAAACCTTCTATTTAAGTGGTAAAATAAAACATTTCAGAGCTTTACTGAAAAGGCTCACCCAGATTCTACTACAATTAGCTAGGATGGAAAGGTTAGTTTGCTTTTTATTGTTTAAGTTACAACAGGTCAGCTAAGGTTAATCGTCTGTGAACTGAGGGGGTGAAGCTAGGAACTAAACCTTCTATTTAAGGGATCAAATACATTTCTGAGCTTTACTGAAAAGGCTCACCCAGATTCTGCTACAGTAAGCTGTGAGGTAAAGGTTAATTTGCTTTTTATTGTTGTGTTTTGTATTAGTTTATTGCTTTTTTCTATTTTGTATACTGTGATTTGTTTTATTTACACTGTTTTACTTGCATTCTGCTTTTAACTTCATACTAAAACTTGAAAAGAGATCACAGCTCTGTCTCTTGTAAGTCAGACAGAAAATGTTCTCACTCCCCACCCGGTTACTATTGTGTTCTTAAATACCACTGTCTTTCTAGGTGCCTGCTCCTTATATTAATTTGACCACATATCTCATTTCCTCTCTGCTTTTACTGGCTGGTGTAAGCACAAAATTATCATTTTGTGAAATCACTCCCCTTCAACTATTTAAATTTATTGGCCATCCTACTGTATTCCATAGTACCTGAATACAAAAGTGACCACCCCATTCAATCTATCTTGCTTTTTTAAAAATAGTGACTCTCCACTAAAACTTAACTTTTAGACAGATAAAATGTAAGTTACCTACTTTCAAATCTAACTCCTCTAGTGCACACTGCAGTGTTTAGTATAAACCATTTTTTCATCTTACCTTTAAGCATCTATTGCAAGACCACCAGTTATTGTAGAGCCCACATTCTGTCTTTCAGTAGTCATCTTGTGATTAGTGCTTCTGTTTTCTCCTGGTGAGAGAATGAGTGCAGTTACATTATTTCCTGGAGACTGCTGATCAGCAAAAAGCTTAATAACTGCTTTATAGGTGACAGCTTAGAATCTGTACTTGTATTCTGATCCTGGTGAGAGTAGGAGCAGAGTGCATTGATTCCTAACTCTTTCTGGTTTGGAGAGTAAGTGCCTGTGCTTAACATACCTGATTGGTCTGGTTGCTATTCGAGGCATCTAACAGAAAAAGGCTACAAGGCTGCAGACCCTTGCATCATCTGGGACAAGACTGTGGATCACCAAACAGGCCATTCTCTGCTTCTTTTCTTGGGACTGGTGTTAAAACTAGTTAGTTTTAGCTTGAACTAGCCAGTTTTTTAGTTTCAGCACTCAAACCTGCTTCCTTGTGCTCAGCACTTGCACAGAACTTGTTGTAAGCACTAAATAAATTACAAATTACTACAGCACTCGACTTTCTTCACTTGTCAAGATGAAAACCATTCTTAGTACTTAAATTAATAAGCACCTATCCAGGCATGTCCATGGGTCAGTTCCTGGTGTTTTCTCCTGTCCACCGGATACATCTGAGCATATTGGGGCAATGTAGTAATTGCCTCATGTACACTGACAACCCTCTCCTCCTACCACCCAATACTACAACCTGTGGGAGATACACTTATATAGCCAAACCTGAAGCCAAGCTCTCTCCTGTCAAGACTGGATTAGACAGTCAAGAGGAGAAGGTTAACACCTGCACCACACCACACTCAACACATAGTCCTTCAATACCAAAACCTACACATAGAAACACAAAGCACACACCGACATTCATGAAGGCTCTCAATAAAAACCTGCCCAAGCAAAAGAGACCTCCCAAGCTGAAATGCAGAAAACCACCACCCCCAACATTACCCAAATGACACATAGCTCACAAAATCAGTGTGCTACTCATCCTCAGCCCATAAAGAAAAACAATGTACCCAACACACTAGTCATAGGTGACTCTATAGTCAGGCATACTGATATCCAACTCACCAGGCTAAACAAGGAGAAAGTTACTGTCAGCTGCCTATCGGGTGCCAGGATCTACCACATAATGCATGCACTCAGGTCACTCCACAACAAGTACAAATACAACTCTTTCATTGTCCATGTTGGTGTGAATGACCTGAGATGTACCTCCCTGGACTACATGAAAAGAGACATGGATGAGCTCTTGGATCTTGTACCCCAGGCAGGTATGACCCTAGCCCTGAGTAGCATCCTGCCATTGGCCAGAATGATACCACAGTACAAGGAAAAAATGATTGACTTTAACAATTGACTAAGCTTCTGCTGTCATTCTAAGGGGATCCAGTATCTGTCTGCCTGGGACGACATGGTTGACAGACCACAATGCAGAGATGGCCTGCACCTGTTGTCCCTGGGATTCCGCATACTGGCTAAGACTCTTGCCACCCCTATAGTGCCTTTTTAGGCAAGGTTCAAATGCTAAATTTACCATCATAACAGGTACAAGCAAGCAGACTCTGAGGGTAATGCTACTGAATGCTAGAAGTCTAAACCTCAAAATGAACTCACTCGAGGCACTCCTTAAAATGGAGAACATTGACATCTGTGCAGTGACAGAGACCTGGTTCAAGGCTTTAGAGAGGACCCCTGCTTTACCAGGCTATAATTTATACCACATCTTTCGGCCATCTAACCTGGACTGAAACACTAAAGGCCAAGGCGTGTCCATATTCATTAAGGATATCCACACCTCCAGGCTAATTGCTCAACATAATGCATCTGAAATTATCCAAGTGCAACTAACACTGGGCAAGATTGCAGTCGAGGTTGTAGCTTGTTACAGTTCCCACACCATGTCCCAGGGTTCCCACTCTTCATTTCTTAAGATACTGGAAAATGTTAAGGTATAACCCAATACCTTAATTATGGGTGATTTCAGCTACCCCACCATCAACTGGGAAAACTACTCATGTACCAACTCATTCACTCAACATTTTCTGGAATTCATAAATTCCAGCACCTTGGATCAGCTTGTCCATACCCTCACCAGGGGCAGCAATATCCTGGGCCTGGTCATTACCAATATGGGTAACTGGTGTTCCAAACAAGAGGTCAACTCCTCGCTGGTCAGATACGACCACAAGGTAATCACCCTAGACATCCATATCCCACCCCCATTAAGGAAACCACCATCAAAAACTACTCCAAAGAAGCCAACGTCATGCTTCTTGAGACAGAAATTACAAACTTCAAGACACCCATGCAGACAGAAAATAGAGGTATGACTGCTGAATCTTACACAAATGCACTGTATAAGCACATACATGAGTGCATGGATTGTGCCATCCCTAACAGAACCAAGACAGTATCCTCCAAAAAAAGGAAGCCAATCTGGTGGTCCCCTGCTATAAGCAAACACAACAACAGAAGGAAGAAGGTATTGTAAAAAAAGAGTAAAATCTCAAGATTGGAGAATCTCCCTGGTCAGCCTCAGCAAGAAGCTGAACTCCCTCATAAAATCCTCCAAAGCCAGTTATGAAAATAAAATCACCACTGTTTCCAAAGACAACCACAAAGCATTCTACAGCTATGTCAAGAATCTAAATGGCAATACTCAGATCTGCTCTGAGCTACAGCACAATGGCACTAAATATACAGAACCAACAGATATTGCCAGCATCCTGGCAGATAGATTCAGTGCTAACTTTATCTCCTCTCATCCTCCAAAGGGCCCATCTTAATACCGGAAGAATGCAAAGCCCCTGTAATCACAGATGAACAAGTAAAGACCGCACTCTCCAAAGCCAAGAACACAACATCCATGGGACCAGACAACATCCCAGGCTGCATACTGCACGAACTACAGAATGAACTGGCACCCCACCTAAGTACCATGTTCAATCATAGCCTCACCTCAGGCTATGTGCCTACTGAATGGTGCACAGTGATGGTTATCCCACTCCATAAAGGGGGTGCCACCATGGACCCCGGAAACTACCGCTCCATTAGCCTGATGAGCCTGGTCTGCAAGGCCATGGAACGTATCATCTTGGAGCTTATAAACAAAGACATAGGTAACCTCCAAACCCTGGACCCCACTCAGTTTGGGTTTGTAAAAGGTAGATCATGTCTATTAAACCTGATTGACTTCTTTGAAGCAGTCACTAGAGATGTAGGTGAGGGCAAGGTAGTGCACACAGCCTATCTTGACCTCGCCAAGCTTTTGATATCATCCCCCACTCTGGAATTATAGATAAACTCACTAAACTGGGCATAAATCCCTATGTCACAAGATGGATGGCCAACTGTCTCACTGAAAGAACCCACACAGTATAAGTAGCTTACTCCAAGTCCGACTTCAGACCAGTGACGAGTGGTGTACCACAGGGTTTGATCTGGGGTCCTCTCCTGTTCAGCATCTACTTCTCTGAAGTGCAGGCCAACACAGAAGGTCTTTGACTAACAAAGTTCGCAGATGACTGCAAACTGGGAGCCATAATAGAATCACCTAATGATGTAGGCATTCTACAAAAGGGCCACACAGAGACAGATGCTTGGTATCAAAGTCATGGCCTCAAGCTCAATGCCAAAAAGTGCATTGAGTTCCCTTTGGGAAAAACTCGGTACCCATGAACTACCACATAGGTGGTAGCTCACTAAAAACTGAAGGTGTAATAAGAGACACAGGTGGACAGTACTCTCTCCTTTGATAACCACATCACCACAGTAGTCAGGAAATTCTTCTGTGGCACACCTCATCACAAAAGGGTTATCCTCTAGAAAAAAGGAGGTCATTGTTCCTCTCTACTCATATCTCATCAGACCCATTACAGAGTACAATGCCCATCTGGCATGTATCTCACAAGATACCTACAACATTTGGAAAGGCCACAGAAATACCTCACTAAGAGGATTACCAGCTTCAAACAGATGCCATATGCAGACCATCTCAAAAAACTCCAGCTCTACTCCATCGCATATTGCCTACTCAGAGGTGATCTCTGCCTAACATACAAAGCTATGTCAAACCCACAAATGTTGGACATGCTGCACTTAAAGAAATCCCAATCTCTCTGATTTACATGCTCCAGGGACCTAAACCTGGTCACCACAATAAACAGAACATGCTGGAGAGATAGATTCCTGTCCCAGAGACTTCCCATACTCTGGAACAAACTAGCCATTCATGTCAAGCAAAGCTCCTCATTGGCCCTCTTTAATTTTTCCAAGTCTTTTGGGTTTCTAATACCATGACAGGAATGGAGCATTCCTAAGTCAAAGTATGATTCAAGTTCATGAAATTAGTATTGTTTAAATCTTTGATGTTTGATGTTAGCCAGAAGTGCTCTTCACTGCATCTGCACTGTGCCCAGTAACATATCTAAGTACGATTGTAAATTATTTTTTATAAGACTCATTGCCCCTACACTATTGGAACTATCTGGGTATCCTTCTTCCACAATGCCCTCATTTCTGCTTGCAAATCCTGTTATTTTATGACTTTGTGTCTATCTGTATGTAAGACACTGTAGTCAGTGGGTATAGCAATTTCAATGGTCAGTGCTACTTTTGTCTATTTTTCATGGACTTCTATATTATCTGTTTTTTTGGCATCTATTTTTTTGAACTGTTGGTAATGGGTGATCCCATGTGATACAAACTTCATCATTTACTATAGTCCTTTGTGGTTCATGTTTCCAGTGTTTTTCAACTACTTCAATATTATAATGTTTGCACATTCCCCAATGAAACAGTCTTGCCACATTATTATGCCTTTCAATATACAGTCCTTCTGCCATTAGTATATCACAACCACCAACAAGATGTGCAACTGTTTCCAATTCTGTTTTACAAAACCTACATTTGTCTGTTTCTCCCACATGTTCAATGGACTTTGTAAACCAGTGTGTATGTAGTACACTATCTTGGGTGGCCAATACTAACCTTTCGTCTTTTGGTTTAAATTCACCTCTCCTTAACCATTCCTGTGTTCAATCTTGATAAACATGAGGCTGTTCCAATAGTTTTTATACTTCCAGTTGTATTTATGAATTTTCCACATTTCTTGCCTTCTCATCTGATCCTTCACCTTATATTCTTAATTTTTTTGGCACATTCAGTTGCTGGTTGATTTTTATCTACTTCTGGTTTGATTTTCATTACTGCTTGACACTGATATGGTGCTGCTAAAGTAAGCAGGTAAGTCATCTTAGACGTATTCTCGTCATGTTTCAAAACTTTCACTATGTTTGGTTCTTGTGAGGTCAGCAGATATGTATGCAGTCCCACAACTGCAGATATATACTTGTAATCAATTGCAAGGAGGCCCATACCTCCTTTAGAATGGAAAATATATAGTCTTGGTATACGCTGATTTTTATAAATCATTTGATAAGCATGAAGCATCCTTCTTGTTTTCTTGTCCAACTGATCCAACACATTTTGGGGCCAGTCAATCACTCTAAAGCTATAAGTTAGGACAGAAAGAGCAAATTGGTTTATAGCTTGGACTTTGTTCCGAGATGTCAACACTGTTTTCAGTATTACTTTTTGTCTTCCGAAATATTCCTTACTAAGTTTCATTCACATTTGCTCATGTTTTATTTTTGATCCTTTATCAATTCACAAATATTTATACACTCCCACTTACTCAAGTTCTTTTATATCACATTCCTGTCCCAAATTGATGTTTTCTTGGTACTGCTTTAAAGTTCTTTTTGCACATTTATCAAGACCAAATGACATTCTTATATCATCTGAAAAAGTTTTGACCACTTGCAATTGTGCTTTCAGTTGCTCGCCTGATGAACTATACTTTTTTAAATGATCTACAAAAAGATGAGAACTCTTTAAAGTTTGTTGTTTTCTGGGAGCCCAATTGTAGCCATGACCTAATCTGTTAAGTAGATAGCTTAATGGGTTAAGGACAAGACAAAAGAGCAGAGGTGACAGACAATCACCCTGGAATATCCCCCTTTGAAATATTATTTGATTTATTTTTATTTATTTTGACATTTCTTAACTGGGTATGTTTGACTAAGTGATAGCCCATTTTCAGCAGAGGCCCAGGGGGAAAAGCCCCATAAGAAAAACAAATTACAAATTACAAACAGAGTTTAATAGTAATTACAAGAGGTTTTTTAATAACATGAGTTCTTTAAATACATGACTGACACACTTCTAGTTTAAGTACATGACAAAAGACATGCAATTTGTGGTACAAACAAAGGTGCTACATCAGTAGGCAGAACAGAAGAAGCTAGTAGCAGTTAAAAGGTGGTTATAAACAAAGAAATTGCAGGAAGAGAAACTGTGGAGACGTGCTGGTGAGCAAGCTGAGGAGCAAGTTGAGAAGAGTTAAGACAAGTAGTGTGGAAGGGAGAAGTTAGTGAATATAAAAGAGAGTAAGGAAAGGGGGATTTAGTTAGGGTTTTGGCATGTACAGATCTGAGATTTTAGTAGGGTTTCAGTTAATGCTTTTTTGAAGCTTTGAGTATGGGGAAGATTTCTAATGTTGAGTGGGAGATTATTCCAAACTAGGGCATCTCAGTAGCTATACAGATTTTGTCCTATTGTTCTTTTTGGCTTATGGATTGCTAAGAGAAATTGATCAGAGCTTCAAAGAGACTGTGTGGAGATGCACATAGATATAAGTGAGAAGATGGCAGGGTAGGAGGTGGGTTTGTTTACGATTGAGTAACAGGCAGTTGGGGGAGTAAGAGCTGATGGAGGGAATTCTAGCCAGTTTAAAGTTAGTAAGGAAAGGCAGATGTGAGAGTTGCAGGGTTAATTTGCAGTGAATCTGGCAATTTTGCCGTAATTAAGTTCAAGCTTGGTCTTTAGAGAAGATTGTAAGTTGGTCAGGATATGAGAGGCATAAAGAAGGCTGGGAAGAAGATAGGCTTAGGCAGGAGAAGGTTTTCAGTCATTTGTGAAGTATTTTTTTTTTTAATTTCTATAAAGCAGTCCGAGTTTTTGATATGTCTTCTTTATATGGTTTAATATGTGCAGATCAAATTTAAGTTAACTGTCAATGATTGCACCCACAGTTTAGGGTGTGTATAAATGTTTATGACGTGTTGTTAAGTGATGTGTTGGCAAATGAAAATTTATGATGAAAAAGGGACTTTGGGAGAAATAGGAGAATTTTTTTTAGGATCGAGTATGAGTTGATTGTTAGTAAGCCAATTTTCTACAGAGAGAAAGGAGTTTTGGATGAGTGAGTAGAGGTCAGAGAGATTGCCAAAGATGCTTTATCCCTGGAATAATAATTTGTCCATCATGGCTTAACTGCAAAGTTTTTTTTTGCCACGGTTTTGTGGTTGCTGTAATGTAATCAATCAGTGTAGGGTATATCTTATACATTTTTAAGCACTCTTTTATCCATGAATGTAGGATACTGTTAAATGCTTTTTTGTAGTCCATCCATGCCATACTTAGATTCTTCCCCTTTTTACAGCTCTCCATTATAACAGATGATCCTTTGTTCCATATGACTTTCTTTTAATTCATAGGTTCATAGGTGTGTACTAGGCTAATGGCCCTGGAGCCTTTACAAGACTAATCCATAGGATTACCCTGGCATCGTGCCACCCGACTTTAGTTTCCAGTGCCTCTGTCGAGAGTGATTCCTGGGGTGAATTTTTTTATGTCCCATCCACTCATCAAGATTTCTCTTGAAGAGGGCCAGTGAGGTGCTCTGTTTGACATGTATGGGAAGTCTATTCCATAGCATGGGCAATCTCTGAGTTATGAACCTGTCCCTCCAGCATGTTCTATTGATTGTGGTAATGAGGTTGAGGTGACTGGAACATGTGGTGCAGAGGGATTGGGCTTTCTTTAGATGTAGCATTTCTAACAGAGCTGGGTCAGACATGGCTTTATAAGTCAAGCAGAGATCGCCTCTAAGTAGGCAATATGAGACAGAGAATAGTTGGAGTTTTTTGAGTCTGTCCATTTAGGACAAGTGTTTAAAGCCTAAGATCCTCTTTGCGAGGTACTTTTGCGGCCTCTCCAGTTGTTGCAGGTGTCTAGTGAAGTACATGCCAAATGGGGCATTGTACTCAATGAGTGGCCTAATGAGGGAAGAGTAGAGGGAGACAATGACCTCTATCTTCCTGGATGCAAAACCCTTGGTAATGAGATGTGCCACATAGGACTTTCTGACCACAGTGACAGTGTGGTGGTCAGAAGAGAGGTTGCTGTCAACCTGTGTTCCCAGATCTCTTATAACGCCTTCTGTGTTCAGTGGACTAACATCGATGTGGTAGTTCATGGGAACTGTTTTTTTCCCAAAGGGGGTGATGACACATTTTTTGGCATTGAGCTTAAAGCCATGGTTCTGACACCAGTTGTTGGGCTCAGTGAGGTCTTTCTGTAGGATGTCAACATCACTTGCGGAGTTAATAATGGCTCCCAACTTGTAATCATCTGTGAACTTTGTCAGCCAGAGTCCCTTTGTGTGGGACTGGACTTCTGAGAAGTAGATACCAAACAGGAGAGAACCCAGGACCAATCCCTGTGGGACTCCACTTGTGACTGGTCAGCAGTCTGACTTGGAGTCAGCTACTTTCACACTGTGGGTTCTATCTGTGAGCCAGTTTGCAACCCACC
Organism: Protopterus annectens; assembly: GCF_019279795.1. Classification (NCBI taxonomy): domain Eukaryota; kingdom Metazoa; phylum Chordata; order Ceratodontiformes; family Protopteridae; genus Protopterus; species Protopterus annectens. The sequence continues at coordinate 1,632,582,586 of NC_056737.1, forward strand.
TAGTAATATAGAGGTTGATTCCTAGCTTAGTGAGTTTTTCTATGATTCCTGAGTGGGGAATGGTATCAAAGGCCTTGACCAGATCAAGGTAGGCTTTATGAACCACCTTGCCTTCATACACAACTCTGGTGACTGACTCAAAGATGTTGACCAAGTTGAGCAGGCAATGATCTACCCTTCACAAAACCAAACTGTGTGAGATCCAGAGTTTGGAGATTCCCTATATCCTTGTTTATTATGTCCATGATAATGCATTCCATAGCTTTGCATAGCAGACTTGTCAGGATCATGGGGCGATAGTTCCCAGGGTCTACAGTCACTCATCCTTTGTGGAGAGGGATGACTATAGCAGTGCGTCATTCAGTAGGGACAAAGCCCGAGGTGAGGCTGTGATTGAGTAGGGCACACAGGTGAGGTGCCAGTTCACTCTGTAGTTCATGTAGAATACAGCAAGGGATATTGTCAGGTCTCATAGAAGCTATATTCTTGGCCTTGGACAGTGATGTCTCTTTTGTTCGATTTCCATGATTGAGTTTTCTTCTAATTAACTATAAACTCTGTCAACATCAATTCCAATGTATAGTTTATACATTGTCAGAAGGCAAGTTAATATTCTAAAGTTTTTAGGACAGCTTTCAGGTTCACTCTATTGTTTTTCCTGTTGTTAACTAAGCTGATGTCTATTCAAGGTAGGTATATAAATAATTCTTACTCGTATCTAAATATTCATGTAAAGATGTTAATACTGTTAGCCAGAAGCTAAATACTGCATTTGGGCCAGGGCTTTTCCAAATAGGAGCTTTTTAAACTTTGTTTCAGTGTCTCTGGCTGTTACTTCATCCCATTTCATATCCTGTACATTTGAACTTCTTATTCTTTCTCTTACTTCTTCTATCCATTTAGCAGCTTTGTTATGTTCCACAGAATCTTCATAGATATTTCTCCAAAATGTATCTCTTTCTTCTTTTTTTTTTTTGGTGGTGTTTCAATTCCTTTTGCCTTGTTTCCCAATTCTTTATCAAACTTTTTTGGGTCATCAATAAATTGCTTATTTTGTACATTTCCTTTATATTTACCTGCATATTTTCTAAGATTTTCTGCCTGTGATAATATTTTTAGTTTATTATTTACGATAGTGCACAACAGTTTCTGATCTGTTTTGATACTATGCATTGATTTTATCATGTCTATCTTTCACCCCGGGATTCAAGAAGCAAAATATTCAATGCAGGAGCAGTGTAGCCGCTCCTGCATGGAATATGGCCGCTAAGCGATCCATGAATGTGCCGTTTTGATGTGCACGAGCTTCCCTACAATGTTTATGCATGGAAAGCCATGAAGTATGCTAATCATATCATTTGCTGGTGAAAAACATGCAAATTAGCTGATTTAGTGATCCAGGAAGTAGGCAGGTCTCCATGCAGGAACAGTGTAAGGAAAATGGGAGGAGATGTAAAAAAAAAAAAATAAAGGGCAACAGCACAATAAAGGAGAAATGAAGTAGAAATCACTAAGATGGGACTCTTGCAACTTACAATGGGCCAGGCAAAGCACATAATAATACAGCTGGCAGGTGGCTGCATAGCTGAAAGTGGGAAGAGATGTAAGTAAAAAATAATTAAAAAAAGAGCAAGAGCAGAATAAAGGCAATCATGCACAAATTACCAGTAATGCCTCTAACACTCACAGTGGCCAAATCAAAGTCATGAGTAATATAGGTGGCAGCTGGAATGTATCATAGTCAGGAAATCATACAGGCAGCACTTGCAGCACAACAGTATAAAGTATGGAAACACCTTTACAGTCTGTTTTTTTTTCCCACAAACTCTGCACCACTGGTGTATACATGACGGGGAATTTTAACAGGAAAAATGTTAGGGGCTGCCATTGCTTTGATCCATCAGTATGTGCTAGAGGCTGAGGACAGAGAGGAGGATAATGCTGACAACTGCCACAGACCAAGGAGGAGGAGATGAGTGTTCAGACCCAGGGTAACCTACCAGGAGCTACATGATCTGGAGATAGTAGAGCACTACAGGGTGGACAGAGACATACTTCAGCAAATCACTGAGCTGTGCCGGCCTCAACTCAGAGCTAGAACCAACAGAGGGGAACCCATCTCAGTGGATAACAAGATATGTGTAGCCTTAAGAATTCTAGTTACAGGTACTTTCCAAACACTTATTGAGGACATGATGGGGGTCTCACAGGCATCTGCATCCAGGGTACTCCACCAGTTCCTGGATGCCATGCCACCACATGCTGGTGAGGACATTTACTTTCCCAACACCCATGAGGAGAGGACCAGAAATATGCATCTCTTCCACCATGTAGCAGAATATCCAGAGGAACTGGGTGCCACAGACAGCACGCACATCCACATCAAAACACCACCTGGTGAACAGGGTAGGTTCTATACAAACTGCAAGGGCTTCCCCTCCATCAGCTGCCAGGTTGTGTGCAATGCCCAGGGCATTATCATAAATGTAAGTGCTGGCAGCTCTGGAAGCTATCACAACTCTCAAATCTGGCATTCATCACAGCTGTACCAGGCATTTGCCAGTAGGGGCATCTCATATGGTCATCTGGTAGTTGATGCTGGCTATGCACTGGAGCTGTGGATGATGACACCCATTCAAAATACACACACACACCCACACAAAAATGCCATAATGAGGCACACAAACAAACCAGGATCATTATAGAGTGCGTATTTGGGATGCTCAAGTCATGGTTCCACTGCCTTGACATATCTGGTGGAGACTTGCAGTACTCTCCAGCCACATGTGCACACATGTTCATAGTATGTGCCATGCTACACAATATGATCCTGTGGAAACAGTTGCAGCAGGAACAGGACAGGGAAGGGCCACACAGCTGACCACCATTGCCAAGGTCCCCACAGGCATAGAGGGACTCACAGGATGAGGCCTCTGAGCCTGCTGCCATAGGCAGACGGAGGCATGCCCAGTATGCTCAGGCCTTGGCAAAGAGGCAACACATAGCACACACACTGACACTGTAGGGACCCCAGGGACTGACACCTCTCTCTGACTCGCACACAGAGTAAAATGGATGACACACACATCACATTACCTGTAACTTACCATGTACAGGCAGTGTACTGTGTGGATCCAACATAAGCGGCCCTCAAGCACTGTCCTCATAACTGCTGGAAGCACAAGGTAAGTCAGTCTTCTTAATAATAAATGAATGGAATGGTATGTTCTGCTAGCATATCTATGGTAATGCTGCATGCATGCAAGTGAATGGGGTGGCCTACTGGGATAGCAGCACACAACTAACAGCTTTGTGGGCCACCAGGAAATGTCTGGCCAAAGCTTTCCTGCACACTCTATGCAGTAGTACCCAAGGTGGCAAATCCCACTGCAGTATAGGTGTGGGACAACTAAGTGGGGGGTCATAGGTCACAGGCATGGATGTCAGGGTGGGGGTCACATAACTACCCCTCACACCCACACAGCAAGTCAGCTGTAGAAAACAACAGAGAAATGTCTGGTAAAGGCACACAAATGGCAGAAATGTTGAATTAACCCCCTACAGACTCACACAATGATAGCACAGCAGTACCTGCAGTTGCAGTAAGGCTATGAAGGGTAAGAAGTTTGAAACTCAAATGTATGCCAGTACAATCTGACCTAGCCTCTTTACTGATATGCCTCCAGTCCCCAAGACAGAGCATAACAGTATGGTAAATGGAACCAAAATGTAAAGCAAATACCAGCACAATCTGTGCAAATGTGTACAGTGGACAGGTGTGCCCCCTTCATATACATACACAAATGCAGTAACATATATGTTTGCATGGAAATAGCAGCATAGCACACATTGGCAGGGCTGTACCAATACACATGAAAACATGTTGCCTGTCTACAATATGCAGGGGTCAAGGAGCTATGTGTATGTGTGGTTAATACTGTCTGGATCTAGCCAGCATGTTCTCCTGGCAGTCGTCTTGTACTGCCCTAGGTACAGTGTTGCCTTTGATGGGACTGTGTGCAGATAACTGCAGTACCAACTGTTAAGCATGTCAGTGACACCCACTGCTCTGCCACTGACATACCTGGAAGTCACAGCGCTCTGTGGAATATACTACACATATTACTGACATCTTGGAGGATGTGTAGCAGAGGTGTCAAGGCTTTTGTGAATATAAAGGTTGTGTGGTACTGTTGCCAGTGGCCATTCTCAATAATTCTTTTTCTTATGTTTGCTTTTACAAACAATGGACATGCCTGCACATTGAATGCACTCTGTACCCACACACATAACTCCCAACCTCTGACAGCAAGATGTCTGGACAAGGGCAGAAAGAAAAGTGGAACAAAGGCACACTGATAGGCATGTGTTGTAAATATTGCCCTTACATACTGATAAAGTTGGTGGGGTGAGGGGTTTACAGTAGTGTGAATTGTCTGAAGGTTATGTATTTGGAAACAGTAATGTCTATATTATTTTGTAACATCACACTTCAATTATATGTAACTAACTTGCCATAAAAACACAAGTTTACATAGAAATAATGAAACCTCTAGCCAAACACCCGGACAACCTGCCAAAAACTGTACAGGTCAGAGGCATGCACACACAAGGATATGACATCTCAGGTTAGAAAGATACCACACAAGCAGGAAATCCCCAGACATTATATCACAAGGTTGCTGGTCATTACAACACTGGCATTAGCTGCACCTCACAAATGGTCTTGTTGGACAAGAATTTACATAGCTGCCTCATAATATTGGTCTATGCATCATACAACTACTATTCCTCTGGTAAGCACTATGATGATCTGAGGATTTCTGGCACTAGGTAATGACAAAATACATTGCAGTTTCAGACTACGTATATGTCAGAAAATGTCTGCTAAACAAAACAAGTACCCTGAGGAAAGGCCTGTGTACACCTGAGAGGTATGGCTGTAGCACACAAAACCCTGGACTGGAGTAAACCTATCTCTGTAATGGAGTCCCACCCTAACTATAGAAGATCACACTGGGCATGCTCCTACACATAGAGAATCACAGGACATGATGGAACCCACATCGGAATATATGACTGTATTGTGTGTGTGTATATATATATATATATATATATATATATATATATATATATATATATATATATATATATCCATGCATACAGACAGCTATGTACACATCAGCTGTCCCCACACACACACATCAGACAGGATTACCCTCAGCTAGCTGTAGGTGGCCCATATCTGATATATCTGCACCTGTTGCATAAGATACACACACACATATATGGGCAACAGATAACATATGTCAAGCATGCACACACATAGATGTGGGGAACTGAAAGACAGACAGTGATACAGAGAGAGACACAGGGGGACACAGAGTGAGTCACACACATGGATACCCTGAATGGCATACACTGACGTCCTGCTGTGGACAGTGGCATACCAGTTGTAAACAGTCACACATGCCAGCATAAAATGTGAGCCCCATTGTGTGACATTACTGAAGATGAATTTATAATATCACATTATCTGCCTGTATGTGTGTGTGTGTGTGTGTGTGTGTGTGTGTGCGTGTGTGTGTGTGTGTGTGTGTGTGTGTGTGTGTGTGTGTGTGTCTTCATAGGTCCAAGTATTAGGAGACTCTTCCCACTAAGTACACTTCACATTGCCCTACTTCACAAGATATGCTGCTTTCATTCACCTTAGAAGTACCACTGGAGACCAATCACACCTATAAGCTATGTAGCATGTGTGATAACTGTGTAACACTGTAGTAGAAATAACTAGATAGGTAGGAGTTCTAATCTCAATACTAGCAACTGTGTGTGTGTGTGTGTGTGTGTGTGTGTGTGTGTGTGTGTGTGTGTGTGTGTGTGTGTGTGAGAGAGAGAGAGAGAGAGAGAGAGAGACAGTTGTGTATGTGAGAATAAGGGGGTGTTTGTAGGTAAAACTGTTTTAGGCCATTTCCACCCACAACACTTGCCAGGGCCCCACTTTATCACTCCTGCTGATGTCATTCCCCTTATCAGTACCTTTGGCCAGTTGTCAGTCCAGTAAGTTCTGTAGTGCATACCTGAGCAACACTATAGTAGAAATAACTAGATAGGCAGGGGTTCTACTCTCAAATCTAGCAAATGTCTGTGTGGGTGTTTAAGTGTGTATGAAAGTGTGTATGTTTGTAGGAAGAAGTAGTTTGATATATTTCCCACCCACTGGCATACTTTATCACTCCTGCTGTTGTCATTACCCTTATCAGCACCTTTGGCCAGTTGTCAGCCCAGTAAGTTCTGTAGCATGTGCGATAACTGCATAACACTATAATACAAATAAGATAGGCAGGGGTTCGACTTGCAGATCTGGAAAATGTGTGTGGGGGTGCATAAGTGTATGCGCAATTGTGTATGTTTGCAGGAAGAAATACTTTGATAAGTTACCCACCCACTGGCCTACTGTATCAGTCATGCCGATATCACTCCCCTTATAGATTTATAGGTGTGTATTAGACTAATGGCCCTGCAGCCATTACAAGCCTAGCCCATAGAAGTGCCTTGCCATTGTGCCAACCAACCTTAGTTCCCAGTGGCCCCATCAAGTAGAACCACTTTAGTGATCCCTGGAGTGAACTTTCTATTACCCATCCACTCATCAAGATCTCTCTAGAGCAGGGTCATCTAGGTTCTTTGCTTGACATGTATGGGAAGTCTATTCCAGGGCATGTGCAGTCTCTGGGTGAGGAACCTGTCCCTCCAACTTGTTGTGCTGATTGTGGTAATGAGGTCGAGGTCCCTGCAGTGTGTGGTGCAGAGAGATTGGGATGTCTTTAGATGTAGCATTTGTAAAAAAGCTGGGTCAGACATGGCTTTGTAAATCAAGTATAGATCACCTCTAAGTAGGCGATATGAGACAGAGAATAGCTGGAGTCTTTTGAATTTATCTTTGTAGGACATGTGTTTAATCCCTAGGATCCTCATTGTGAGGTACTTATGTGGCCTCTCCAGCTGTTGCAGGTGTCTAGTGAGGTACATGCCAAATGGGCCATTATATTTGATGATTGGTCTAATGAGGGAAGAGTACACAGATGATGACCTCCTTCTTCCTGGATGCAAAACCCTTGGTAATTAGACATGCCACATAGAAGGATTTCGTGAACACATTGGCAATGTGGTGGTTAAAGGACAGGTCGCTGTCTACCTGTGTCCCCAGATCTCTTATAATGCCTACAGTGTTCAGTGGGCTCCCTCCGATGTGGTACTTAGTGGGAACTGAGATTTTACCAAAGGGGCAGATGATGCATTTTGTGGTATTAAGCTTCAGGCCATGGTTTCCACAGCTGTCAGTGGTCTCAGTGAGGCCTTTCTGTAGGATATCTGCATCACTTGTGGAGTTAATGATGACTCCCAGCTTGCAGTTATCTGTGAACCTGGTCAGCCAGAGTTCCTTTGTGTTGGCCTGGACTCCTGAGAAGTACATGGTGAACAGAAGAGTACCCAGGACTGATCCCTGTGGGATTCCACTCATGACTGCTGGCAGTCTGACTTGGAACTTGATACTTTCACACTGTGTGTTCTGTCTGTGAGCCAATTTGCAATCCCTCTAATGATATAGGGATTGGTGCCTAGTTTGGTGGGTTCATCCATAATTCCTGACTGAGGAATTGTATCAATAACTTTGGCCAGATTGATGTAGGCTGTATTCAGTGCCTTACTGTCATACACAGGCCTGGTGACTGACTCAAAGACATCAAGTAGGTTGAGCAGGCATGATCTCCCTTACACAAAGCCAAACTGGGTGGTGTTTAGGGTTAGGAGATTACCTATATGTTTGTTGATCAGGTCCTCGATAATGAGCTCCATAGCTGTACACATCACACTTGTCAGGCTACTGGAATGATAATTCTCAGGGTCTGTAGTTGGCACACCTTTATAGAGAGGAATGACTTTAGCAGTGTGCCATTTGGGAGGGACAAAGCCTGAGGTGAGGCTGTGACTGAACAGGGCACACAGATGTGGTGCCAGGTAGTGGAACACAGCCAGGGATAATTTGGGGTCCCATGGAAGCTGTATTCTTGGACAATGCAGGTGTAACCTGGGTGACAGTAAGCCTGGGTGCCTGGCATTCTGATTGTTCCCTTGGGAGGGGGGGGGGGTAAAGCTGGCACTGAATGTATTGGCAGGAATGTTGGCAATATCAGTTGGTTCAGTATAGGAGGTAGCATTGTGTAGTAACTCAGAGCACTTCTGGGTATTGACATGGATGTTCTTGATATCACTAACAAAGGATATGTGATTGTTGTCAGTGTCTGGTGCAATTCTGCAGTCATAGGTGGCTGTAGATGATTTCATGAAGGATCTCAAGTTGTTGTTGAGGCTAATAAGGAAGTTTCACCACTCCTGGGACTCCACCTTTTTCTGCAACAGTTTCTTCATTCTGTTGTACAGGTTATTAATAGCAGGAGACCACCTGATTGGCCTCCAGTGTTTGGAGGAGAGTGTCATGGTTCTGTTGGGTATGGCTAGTTCCATGCATTGATGTACATATTTGTACAGTGCATTAGTGTATGATTCACAGGTCTGCAGGTATTTTCCATTGGCATGAGTGCTGTGAAGTTAGCCACCTGTGTTCTAATGTGTCCAAAGTCAGCTTTGGAGAAGTTTTTCAAGGTGGTTACCTTTGCAGGGTGTGTGGGTGAGATTTGGATTTCCATGGTGATTACTCTTTGGCGGATCTGACCAGGTCGCAATTGACTACTGTTGTCAAGCAATGTTACCATATGTTAGCAATCAACACAGGTCAAGGATGTTGCTTCCTCTACTGGGTGTCAGAATGAGCTGGTCTAGGGCATTTGAACTGGTGAATTCCAGGAAGTGTTGGGCCAGTGTATTGGTGATTGAGTATCTTACACAGATGATGGAGGGGTAGTAGAACTCTCCTAGTATGAGAGTGTTGGGTTGGACCTTGATAGTTTCCAGAGTTTGAGGAATGTGGACCTATGTCTAGGGACATGGATGTAGACCTATAGCAGGCTATGACCTGGATTGCACTATTACCCAATGTCAGTTGTACCTGAAGTATCTCAGATGCCATATGCTATGATACTACTGTGGATGTGTGCATATCCATTATTAATATGGAGACACCACCGCCTTTGTAGCTGTGGTCCATGTTTTGGGCATGACAGGTGTGGAATGAATTATAGGCTGGTAGTGCACGGGTGCTGTTTGCTGCTGTAAACCAGGTCTCCATTACAGCACAAATGTCAATATTCTCTATTTTGAGGAGTGTTCCGAGTAGCTGTATCTCGAGATGTCAATGTCCAGTGTTGAGCAGCATGACCCTCTGATTGCTTATATGTATAGCTGTTATGGTGATAATTTGATTTGGAACACAACCTAAAAAGGCACTATAGGGGTGGCAAGACAGCCAGTACCTGGAAACCCAGGGGTGACAGATGCAGGCTATCTCTGTCTAGCCATTGCAGTCTGTCAATCATGTCATCAAAAGCAGACAGATACTGGATCCCATGAGAGTGACACCAGACACTTGAGCCAATTGTTGAAGTCAATCATTTGTTGTTTGTACTGTGGTATCATTCTGGGAAACAGTAGGATACTGCTCAGGGCTACTGTCATACCTGCCTGGCCCACATAATCTGAGAGCTCCACCATGTCTCTTTTCATATCGTCCATGGAGGTCCATCTTAGGTCATTCACATACACATGGACAATGACAGAGTGATATTTGTAGTTGTTGTGGAGTGAATTGACTGGGTGTGTTATGTGTTGGATTCTGGCACCTGATAGAGAGCTGACTGTTACCTCCTCCATGTTCAACCTAGTGTGTGGGACATCTGTGTGCCTCACTATTGATTCACCTATGATTACTGTATCAGGCAAGATGGTTGGCCTTTGGGGCTTAGGTTGAGGGGCACACTATTTAGATGGGATATGTGTCCTGAGGTTTGTGCTATGTTGTGGTGGTTGAGTGGGTGTCTGTCTTGGCGGTCTCTGCTGTTAGGGTAAATGTCTATTGAGTTCCTCTGTGAAGGTGGGTGTGTGGTTATTGTTTGTATGTCAGAGCTGTGATAGTGAGTGTTCTGGAGGGTTATGTGTTCCATGTGGTGTGTTGCATGTGTTGACCCTTCTCCTCTTGACCAGCGAGTCCAGTCTTCGCTGTAGAGTGCATATCTTCCAATTTGGTGTTATAGAGGTATCTCTCACCAGTCTGAGTGTTGGGAGTTTAGAGGAGAAGGTTGTCTGTGTACATGAGGCAGTTGCAACAGTGCCTCAGAATGCCCAAATGCACCAGGTTAATGGGCAAAAGCACAGAGAACTCCACTTTAATCATGCCAGGAGGGGTGGTCATAACTACTAAGTACTGGAGCTAATTCCATGATGAATGACTACTGCTGATGGCTCTCAGGTGTGCTAGAATAATTGATAAAAAAACCTGTTGAAGTGCAAAGCTGTTAGGCTATTTGAAGTGCAAGAGAGAAAGAACTAGCAAGATCTAAGGGAAAACTGAAGGCAGACTGACATCTGTAACAGTTTACCTCAGCTGTGCATTTATCAGCACCTTTGGCTAATTGTCAGTCCATTATGGTCTATAGTATGTGCAATAATTGTGCAGCACTATAGTAGAAATAACTAGATAGGCAGGGGTTCTAATCTCAGTACTGGCAAGCGTGTGTGTGTGTGTGTGTGTGTGTGTGTGTGTGTGTGTGTGTGTCTATTTGTGAGTTGTATACCACCCTGTAAACTTCCCATCACCCTACTTTACTAGGCCTGCTGATGTCATTCACCTTAGAAGTACCTTGGGACTAGGTGAAATTATGTAATCTCCGTAGTGCATCTGATAACTGCATAACACTTTAGTAGAAATAACTAGATAGGCAGGGGTTCTAATCTCACTCCTGGCAACTGTTTGTGTGAGGGTCATATACTGTGTGTGTTATACCATTTTGAGTTGTTTACCACCTTGTAAACTTTCCATCACCCTACTTTACTAGGCCTGCTGATGTCATTCACTTTAGAATTACCTTGGGACGAGGGAAATTATGTAAGCTACATGGCGCATTTGATAACTGCATAACACTATGATAGAAATAACTAGATAGGTAGGGGTTCTAATATCAATAGTGGCAAGTGTTTGTGTCTTTGGGTGAAAATCATATCCTGTTTGGCTGATACCATTTTGACTTGTGTACCATCCATGCTTGTTTACCACCTTCCAATGGCATTACTTTATACAGCATGGTAACAGCATCTGCCCCACATGCAGCATGTTAAACCATTGTGCATGCCATACCAGTCCTCTGTATAGATGTTTATAGAATATACAGACATTTGCAAACCATATGTGGCCTGTGTCCCTTACCAATGCCCATGTATGTGATATTGTTGTCAAATCAACCACAGTGAGTGTAGTGACACCCATGCCAGCATTAGGCATCATACCTGACTGAAACATCATGCTGTACTGATATCTGATATACTATCACTTGTCCAGGCTTGTGGGAACAATACATGAATCCACATCCTATTTCTGGTGGGTTATCTCACCATCCATGAAGGCATTCAGAACATTACATGTTGTAAGTGGTGGTGTGTTATGTACCATGCATATAGTCTATGTGGGGCATGTCATGTGTATGTAGTAGTGCAATGCATCAAGGTGGAAATATAGGTTTACTAATCTGTCTGTTGCCAGCTGTGTTTATGTTACTGTGTGCACATCCCCTGTGTCAATCCTTACTGTGTGTATGCAAAGGATATACCATTTTGTCTCCCTGTTCCACCTTGTAAACTCAGGAATACATACACAAACCTGTCATACACAGTATCATGCATGGAATTATCAACTGCAACAGGGCTGAGTGTATGGGAAAGAAATGACAGGGCCAACATGGGTTGACAGGTGAATTTGTTGCAATTAATGTAATGGCTATGCTTGTGAGTGACCTGCTGACAGAACTACAGTAACCTGTTCTGCATGTATTAGCCTGTGGTACTACACAACACTGAGCTGACATGTCTGAAGGCTACCCGTCTGTGACAAGGGGTATGCACGCAAGGTTACACTGTCTGAAAACAGTGTTCCTCACACACAGTTGCATGCATACATACCTGGTACATGTAAATATAAAACTGTACCTTGCCTATGACATGGTCAGTGTATTCCCACTCTGCCATACTTCCTCTTGGGAATGTCTGCAGGGCCACAGCCTACAGACACCTAGAACACTGAAAACAGCATGTCAGACTACATTCAGTCAGTGGTACTAACAGCAATAATGCATCTTGGCTAATAAGATATATACACCTGTATATGTACCCATAACAAATGCAAGCAGACAGCACCGTACATAGTATCACATAGCTATAGTGTACTGTATTCACCCTGTGCATCAGAACCATATTAGCATGTCCCTGCATCGATGGTATGGATGACAGGGATGTGGCACAGGTATCATCATATGCACAGGCTGTGGTGAGGGTTTGCCAGAGGCGTAGGCTGGGCCATACAGTTGTCGTCATGTGTGTGTGTATGTTTGTAGAGTGTTCATTAAATGGGCTGTGCAGGGATGGTGTGTGTATGTGTGTGTGTGTGTGTGTGTGTGTGTGTGTGTGTGTGTGTGTGTGTGTGTGTGTGTGTGTGTGTGTGCAGGTAACTTGTCTGATGGTGATGTGTGTGTGTTTGTATGCACACAGTCATGCCATGTGGCCGCCCTACACAGGGGTAGTTTGGAGAGCTGTGGGCTGTACATGGCAGGGTGTACAGTTCACCATCTCCAGCCATGGACAGAGGAACTGGTCCTGCCAGGGTTCTCATCGGAACAACCAGGGCCAAGTCTGGATGCAGTACTACTCTCCAGTGGTGACTGCTGTCTGCTGGATCCGTGTCCCTTTTAGGACTGGCCATGACCACGTGCCCATGGCCTGCTGAATCATGGCATGGACAGTACACCCCCTTCAGTAGTGCTGGTGGTACTGACAGTAAGGGAACATGATGGTGCATGGACACATAGACCCTGATGTGATCACGGTGCTGCCTTACATCCACATGGCTGCTGGCCATACTCTGCCAAATGCCCAAGCACAGATATTCCATGGTCAAGGAGTGCCATGGTCTCCCCCAATCATCAATCCATGACCTCAGTATGCTCACGGGTGGCCACAGTGAGTTCACGAATTTTGCCATGGACACCAGGGATGTGCTCATCCACAACCCTGCATATATGTCTGTTGTTGCATTCATTACGTGCCTGTGCCTCCATGATGAACCAAAACATGTGTCTGGTGACTGCTGCTGTGGCACTTGCAACAGGGGCTTGACAGGCTGCAATCCTCATCTGAGCACCCCTGCCCATCTGCCCATGTGGGATCTCACCAGCACTTTGGCTATGGCTAGTGCCTGCACCCTCACTTGCAATAGTCACCACACTAGCCTGTTCCATGCCACTACCCGCCAACTGTCCATTACCTGTGGCCACTGGTAAGAGGGTATGTGTGGGCATTGTGACTGTGTGCGGGGATGGGGTTGACAACAGTGGGATGCCAACTGATGGCACAGATTCAGCCCCTGACAACCCCACCTGTGCCTCAATAGGAACATCATCATGGTCAGAGTCTGCAGAGACACTGACTTCAGGATCAGAGTGGGAGGGACTGCGGCCACCATGTACATCTGTGAGGATAAAACAACATATGTAAATTACTACCTGCACTATAAGGTTTGCCTGGTACACACACACACACACACACACACACACATGCACACACACAGGTGAGGTGCCTCAAAGGCATTACATAGACCTCTAATAGCCAACTGTGGACATTCACGACGCACAGTCAGACAATAACATACACACTCTGGACAGACCCTGAGCATCATGCAGTGCAGCCGTTTCCACTTCCTGTTACTACTAATATACACCTCTGGGATATTTGAGTTGTGTTAGCAGGTGATGGGCCTTCATCTAGCACACACTGCACCCATGTAAACATTATTGCTGTTCACCTGTATAGCACTGTGGCAACTCCTACAGAACATACCCCCCAACTGTACAGAGTTTTGATGAATGTCTAGATGTCTGGCATGTATTTTTGGTCTGTTCCCCATAACTCCTGTGTTTGTCTGATACATTACTGGGATGACCTGAGGAATGGTACCACTGATTGATGTCATAATTTGAGGTGCAGACTGCATAACCTGCAGTACATATATATTAAAACAAAGGCGGTTACTCAAACAACTTCCCAAGCTTACAGTGGATATAGTAAGTATACACATCCATGTTAACATGCCAGGATTTTGTGATATATCACATGAAACATCAGAAATCAGGTCATAACTTTTCCCTCACTTTGTATGACATACAACCTGTGGAATCCAAGTGAAGAACATACACATCAGTCACGGGTAACATATGGTAAATACAATAGGTACAATTGGCTGGTTGCATGAGTGTGCACATCCTTAAAGTAATACTCTGTTAAAGTACCTTTTGATTTTATCACAGCATTCATTCCTCTTGGGAAGGTGTCTATCAGAATGGCACATCTTGACTTAACAGTGTTTGTACACTCTCCCTTGTAAAACACCTCCAACTATGTCAGATTGCAAGGGCATCTCCTGTGCACTCTCCTCTTTAGATCACCCTGCATATTTTTAATGGATGTTTGTGTGGGCTCTGGCTGGGTACATAACATTGCATGTGTTCTGGTGAAGCCATCCTTTTGTTGATTTGGATGTATGGTTTGGGCCATTGTTATGTGGAAAGGTGGAATTCCTCTCCATCCTCAGCTATGTGGCAGACACCAGAAGGATTGGAGCCACAATGGACCAGTATTTGGAACTGTTCATAATCCCCTCCAACTTTCCTACAGCTCCTGTTCCAGCTTTTGAACAGCAACCCCAAAGCAGGACACTGACATCACCATGCTTCACCATGGGGGTGGTGGTGTGATGATGCACAGTGGTGTTACTGTGCCATACAAACCTGTCAGAATTGTGGCCAAATAGTTCAAATTTGGTCCCATATGACCATAACACATTTGCCCACTTGGTTTTTGGAGATCTGATGTATTGCTTTCAGACTTTCTCCAGGCCTGGATATCTTTTGGTGTGAAGCACTGCTGCCATCTTTCAACCCTACCCTACAGGAGAGACTTATGGAGACCACAGAAGATTGTTGTCACATGTAGTACACATCCAGTACTTACCAGAGATTCCTGCTACTCCTTCACTGTTGCCATAGTGCCCCTGGCAGCCTCCCTGGCCAGTTTTGTTGTTGTATTTGCATAGAATTTGGAGGGATGTCCACTCCTTCGCAATGTCACTGTAGCCCTATATTTTCACCACCTTTTGATGACTGTCTGCACTGTGTTCCATGGTATATGCAATGCTGTGGAAATGTTTTGGTACCCTTCTCCAGGCTGATACATCTCAAAAATGTGGTCCCTTAGCAGCCTCATCAGATCTATGAGGACCATAGCTGTTGTGTAGCAGGCAACTGGGTATATGTTAGGATAATCCTCGTAGGACAGCTAACTGTTATTTGCTGTCAATCAAAGAGTCTGTAATTGATGGCAGAAGTGTACCCAATAAGATGTAATGCTGTAGTTATATCAAAAGCTGCATTAACACAGTATTAGTTTCAGCCAGTGCACACATATGCATATAGGTTGTTGTATGATTGTTGTGTCATAATTGTTCCTATAACAGATTTGTTTGCTTTACAATTGAATTGTACAGGTTACAGGTCACATGACAGGTTGGAAGAAATTTGAAATTGTCTATTGTGCTCTCATTTTTGCATATCACAAATACCCAACATTCTCACAAGTGTGTACACCATTCATATACACTGTATAACACTAATTTATACAATATGACCCTAGTTTTTGGCCTTTGTCCCCCCATTTTGTCAGTCTTTGTCAAGATGTCCTGCAATGACAGGTTGTGAGGTATGCTACAGATATGTGACATCTCCTGCAAATAGGCCCCTGTGATGACCACTGTGATGCAATGCAGTAAACACCACCACAACTGAACATGCAGATATTGCCCAATGGGTGAGTGTAACAGTTGTTTGCATGGCCACATGCATGACCTTAACATGCCTGGGGTACTGGTGAGCCACAACAGGAAACTCCCATACTTACCAGCTTCAGGCTGCTGTCCCAACTGCAGACCAGAGGAACTTATGTAGTTGTGGGGGAGAGGTATTGTCAGCAGATTCACATATGGCATTGACACAAGATGAATGCTACGTTTCTGCACAGGTACAGTACACACTATGATATTACACAATTTGCTGTCCTTCACCATAGATGCGCACTTGTGTGCATTACTAAACCCCACCCACTAATCCATTTTGCACTGACATATGCATCTAGAGACTCTACAGAAGACAGTTTCACTGCTGCCTCATTACATTGATGTGCACTTTGGCCTTACATGCATGCTCCTTGCTTGTTGCCTGGATGCCACCCACCTCCATGACTGGTGTTTCATGTGTTTGATGTTGTGTGGGGGCTGCCCCGAGGTTGGCAAGGAGCTCCTATGTTGCTGTAAATGGAGCCTGTGTGGCTAGACCCCCACCAGTAGCACTACTGTCCTCACTACAACAGCAGCACTTTGCTGGGCACGACATATCAGGTCAGTTGCTCTATGTCTGATCTGATCTTATGTTCATCCATTGTGGCCCAAGATGTTCACTCTGTTGACAAGATCATCCCACAGGACAGTCTGCTCCTGCAGATTTTGCCAGCTACAGCCAAAAAGAATAGCATAGTGTGTTATTACAGCTTCTGTGATGGCTGCTGTCTCCACAGCAGTGTATGCAGGTTGCCTCTACATGGCACCTGGAAGACATAAACAGGGAAACACATCACAGGACCTCAGACATTGCCCAGAGTTCTTTACAGACACAGCACATGAATATTGCCTATTGTTAGCCACCACTTGCAAACGCATCATACTCCAGTACCTACCAGCACTGTAGGGAGATGCATTGTACTCCTTGTCCTGATGTGTCATTTTCCCTCCAATGAGGGCCAGTACATTGCATAAACCACCATTCATCATTGAAGTTTGTATAGAGGGATGACAGTGGCCATGTTCCTTGCAGATGGGATGTCAATGGTGCACAGGTTATGCTTGCATATGGTGTGTAATGGAGCTGGAAGCATATGCCTGGGTTCATGTAGGATGCAGACAGGAATGTTATCAGACTCCAAGAGGACTTGCTTTTGTTAACTTTGATTATGCAGTTTGCACCTGATCCATGATGATGGGGGAGTGGTGCATGTGCTGTGCATATTCACATATACTGATGGTGAGCCAGGAGGGTACTGTTTGCCCTAAACCTATATGCAGCAGTTTGGCTGTAGCTATGGTGTGTGTATATATGGTGTGATTGACCACCATTACTGGGTGGGTTGGGTTGTTGCCTCTGAGACTGCAGACATATGTGAAGATGGCATTGTGATTGCCCTTACTTGATGTGTCCAATTTGTACTCATAGTTAGCCTTACAGTAATCCACCTGTGACCTAATATGCTCATTCAGACAAAGGTTGACATGCTGCCCAGTTTGTGCATGATCTTACTTTGCCCTGTACAGCCAATATAGCATCCCATTATGTGCTTTGTGCATTGCTGCTGTCCAGCAAAGGGGATTACTCTACTTTGGTGGAGACAGGTTTTACAAGTAAGGTATTGATGAGGCCATACAGCTATGTGAGTGGTCATATATCTGTTTTTAGTAGGCATGGGCACAAGGTCATAACACAGATGAACACCTCTCCAATTTCAACGTGATACCCATGCTTATTCTAGTACCCATGTCTGTGTCAGGGCAATGCAACAACCATTAGCTGTAGAAGTGTAACTCTGTTGGATGCACAAAAACTAAGATTACACATGTGTACAAGGGTCTATATTATATAATCGAAAGGAACAAATGTTGAATGGCTTAAATGTCGAAATTGTCATTCATCGATTTGTTTTTTTTGTGAGATTGCGATACAGTGAAGATCAGGAATTTTGCTTTTTTCTCACTAAAGTGCGATCTCAGAGTTGGTATATATAATTAGCAGGGGGGGTGCAGCCCCCCACAAAACCAATTTTGATGAATGGCAATTTTGACATTTAAGCAGTTCAACATTCGTTCCTTTTGATTATATAATATTGACCGGTGTACAACATGTATAGCTTATTTACCTGATGTTTTGCATCCCATGTCAGTTATGAGGCAACCAGGTACACCTACCCATACATAGATATGGACAGGTAATACCTGCTATACATTTCTGGTCTATGTCAGTATGGCTCACTGTAATTACACTCTTGCTGCTCAGTCATTCATTTCAACCTGTTAGGGCAGGGCATCTCAAGGACACCGCACATACATGGTGGGATATGGACCAACATTAGTGACACTTTCTTCATATTGCTGTAACACATACGTCATTTGATAGTACAGTAGCCTTTGCATTCACAGAATTACCCTAGAAGATGTCTGACTCTTATATAGCAGGCAGAGAGGAGAAAATCTAGGAGTGTGGTAGTAAGGGTAGGAACTATTAATGTTGTGAGTATGACTAGTATGGGGGATAGAGCTACCTGATATGATAAACAGAGGAAAGGTGGATATATTGTGTGTGCCAGAGACCAGATGGATGGGGTGTATGGCTGTGTGTATCAGAGTCAGGTACAAATCGTTCTATCATGGTGTGTATGGGAGGGGAACTGGTATAGGGGTTAAACTGAAGGAACATTATGCCAAGAGTGTTTGTGGAGAATGTCGGGTAGAGTGATGTTTAGGAGGCTGTGAACTGTTTGTGTAATTAGTGCATATGCTTCGCTAATTGTGTGTGTGATGGATGAGACAGACGTACTTTGGAGTGGTTGGATGGAGTGGTGGTGATGAGTGTACCCAAGGATGAGAGAGTGGTGATTGGAGCAGATTTCAATGGGCATGTTGGTGAAGGGGACAGAGGGGATGCAGAAGTGGTGGGTAGGTATGGTGTTAAGCAAAGGAATGCAGAAGGTGAGATGGTGGTGGAGTTTGCAAAAGAGGTTGAACATGGCTGTGGTGAATACATAGTTTTAAAAGACTGAGGGCCATAGGGTGACATATGGAGGAAGATGCAAACAGGTGGATTATCTCCTATGCAGGTGGGCCTGTTCGATGGGGGATTGGAAACTGTAATGTGGTGACAGGGGAAAGTGTAGTTAGGCAGCATGGAATGTTGGTCTGTGGGATGATGTTGGTGATCAAGAAGAGGGAGAGGTGTGTGAGGGCAGCACCATGGATCAAATGGTAGATACTGATAAAAGGTGATTATGAGGTTGAGTTCATGGAAGAGTTAAGACAGGCAGTGGGTAGCAGTGAAGAGTTAGCAAATATCTGGGTAACTACATCTGAGCTAGTAAGGGAGATGTGTAGAACCGAACTTGGTGTGACATCTGCACAGAGGAAGGAAGACAAGGAGGAGTACAGGGAAGTATACAGAGAAAGACATTGGCAAAGGAGAAGTGGGACTGTCAAACAGATGAAGAAAGTAGACAGGAGTATAAGGAGATGGGCTGCATGGTAAAGAAACTGGTTGCAAAGGCTGAGGATGGGGCATCTAAAGTGTAAGGTTGGACACCAAGGATGGAGAATAGGACCTGTACCAATTGGCTAGACAGAGGCACATAGCTAGGAAGGATGTGCAGCAAATAAGGCTAATAAAGGATAATGGTGGAAATGTACTGACAAGTGAGGAGAGTGTGTAGAGCAGATGGAAACAGTACATTCATGGTATGTTGAATAAAGAGAATGGGAGAAAGAGAAGGTTGGATGATGTGGGTATGGTGAATAAGGAAGTGCAACAGATTATCATGGAGGAAGTAAGGATAGCTATGAAGATGTTTGAGAATGGAAAGGTTATTGGTCCAGATGACATACCTGTGTAAGCATGGAGGTGTTTAGGAGAAATGGCAGTGGTCTTTTTAACCAGATTGTTTACTGTAATCTTGGAAAGTGAGAGGATGTGTGAGGAGTGGACAACACGTGTTTGGGTATTGATTATGAGAATAAGGGTGGTGTGCAGAGCTGTAGTAACTACAGAAGGATAACACTGATCATTCACAGCATGAGGTAATGGTAAAGGGTGGTGGAAGCTAGGTTAAGAAGGGAGGTGGGGATTACTGATCAGCAGTATGGTTTCATGACAGGAAAGAACAGTACAGATGCAATGTTTGCTCTGAGATTGTTGATGGAGATGTACAGAAGGTCAGAAGTAGCTGCATTGTGTCTTTGTGGACTTAGAGACAGCATATGACAGGATGCCTAGAGAGAAGATGTGGTATTGTATGAGGAGGTCAGGAGTGGTGGAGGAATCCGTAAGAATGCAATAGGATATGTACAAGGCTAGTGTGACAGCAGTGAACTCTGAGTTGGGAGTGACAGGTGCATTTAAGGTGGAGGTGGGAGTACATCAGGATTCAGCTATGAGCCCTTTTTTATTGGCAGTGGTGATGGACGGGTTGACAGACATGATCAGACAGGAGTCCCTGTAGACTGCGCTGTTTGCAGATGACATTGTGGTCTGTAGTGAGAGTAGGGAACAGGTTGAGGAGACCCTGGAAAGGTGGAGGTATGGTCTAGAGAGGGGAAGAATGATAGTCAGCAGGACTAAGACTGAATATATGTGTGTGAATGGGAGGGAGGATAGATGTATTGTGAGGATGCAGGGAGTACAGATTGCAAAGGTGGATAGGTTTAAATACTCGGGAAAAACAGTTCAGAGTAATGGCGAGTGTGGGAGAGAGGTGGAGAAGAGAGTACAGGCAGGATGTGGGTGGTGGAGAAGAGTATCAGGAGTGATCTGTGACAGATGAGCATCATTAAGAGTGATAGGGAAGATCTACAAGAGGGTAGTGAGGCCAGCTATGTTATATTGTTTGGAGACATTGGCATTGAAAAAAAAGGCACACGTCAGAACTGGACGTAACAAAGTTAATGATGTTAAACTTTGCACTGGGTGTTATGAGGGTGGACAGGATTAGGAATATGTATGTCAGGGGGTCAGCCCAGGTTGGATAACTTGGGGACAAAGCCAGAGAGTGGAAGGATTATGTTGGTTTGGACATGTGATGAGGAGGTATGCTAGGTATATTTGGGAAGGATGAGGCTGCTAGGTAAGAGGAAAAGAGGAAGGCCTGAGATAAAGTGTATGTATGTGGTGATAGTGGACATGCAGGTGGTTGGTGTGACAGAACAAGATGCAGTGGACTGGAAGACATGGAGACAGATGATCTGCTGTGGCGACCCCTAACAGGAACAGCCAAAAGAAAGAGAAGGTGATGTAATGTCAGTGTTCACAGCTTTCCAATTATTTGCCAGACATAACACAACTCTTGATTAAATAACAACAAATATGAGGCACACATATAGTCAGTGTGCATAACACTGGACAGTTGTGGTATGAGCTCAATATATCACCTACAATTCAACACACACACTGCGACAGTATTTCAGTATGCAAATACCCTGTATAGGTCCATCACATTTCTGAGACAAACATATATATCATATTTGTATTCACAATTAACATATGGATATCTGCAATATCCCAGTAGCTGGCCTAGCAGTGTCACAGTCAGTATTGTTCAACACACACTCCAGCAGTGGTCATATGTAAAACATCCTTTCATGGGGTGACTCAGGGCCCTGAGCTGTGTTCTACGTCACTGCAGACAGACAGAGATGCTATGGCCATCAGTTCTGATCAGCAATATATCAATACAGCAAGTGTTGCTGAGACATACTATTTGTTGAACTTCCTATTTTCCATGTTTACATACCCCCTACTACATTCCATTACATGCTTAATTGTTTGACATACCTTTTTTTTGGTTTGATTTGTATAATCCTTCACTTTCTGTGTGTGTGTGTGTGTGTGTGTGTGTGTGTGTGTGTGTGTGTGTGTGTGTGTGTGTGTGTGTATGTGTGCATCTGTTTGTTTGTTTCTCTCTCTCTCTTTCTCTCTCTGAGACAGATCTAGGATATACATCTGTTTTGCATAGGCAGCAGCTTGCCTTTTGTAGGTAATGCTCATGAGCAGGTGATGGCCTGTGCACCAATTGGAGTCCCCCACTTGATAATTGCATGTAGAACAGCTGTGGTATAATTCCTATACCCAATAGCATAGAAACACACTCCTGTAACTGAGTACTTCATGTGGGTGTTGCCCCTTTTCCTTGCCTGTGAGGAAGACTTCATGGAGGTGTGTGACAAACATCATCACAGAGGGTAGTTGGAAATACCTCTTATGACAAACACTATGAAGACTGTCCAACAAACTGGGGGAGAATGTTCCAGACTTAGGGCCAGAATGTAAGTGTTCCTGTTATACAGTTGAAGTAATGCTAGTTTGACAGGGTTTGCGTGGATATGGCTGCTCTGCATGATTTTAAGTCTGACAGTGTTATGTGGTTGACATAATTCTCAACTGTAGGGCTATCCGCAGTCTGGTCAGAGTTTGGACTTATATTTGGTGTGTTACTCACACATTTTGTGCCCTTGGTAATTCAGTAGCATACTCTGAAAATTGCAGTCAGTATATGGCAACATACATATGTGTTTCTTGCCTCATATCCCTCAGAACAGATATGTTACGACAAACCCTGTTACACTAGCAACTTTCTCAGTTTATAACAGCAGTATGCCAATAATGCCCCTGTGTTTGGGCCTCTGCCCCCCACGTATGTCAGGCTTTGTCCAGATGTCATGCAGTAAAAGATGGATAGGTATGGTATATCATTATATAGTGACTTCATTCCTGATATCATCTTAGTAATGTATCAGACTGCCAGACATGTTATGTGTAGGATGCCTTATATATGAGGGGAAAGCCTGGACATTCTGTGGGATTCTGTACAGTTGATAGGTCTGTGTATATCTGGTGATTGTTGACAGACTGTCAGTATTGTGTAGCAGTGCATTGTGAATGTGTTATTTGGCCTGTGTAGGGAGGGGGGTAGATGTAAGTGCTATCGGTCCTTTTCTATCTGACTTTGCTTGCTGCTCCAGTTTCTGATGCTCTATCAGCTGTATATGTTTGTAGGGGCAGACTGAGACATGTCCCATACCACAGTCAGGCGTTGGACTACATTCTGAATTGGGCCAGTATATGTAGGGGTAGTGTGTGAATGGCGAACATGTTGAGATGCTTTTGTTCACACAATCCTTATACTGTACTGTTCCTTTGGTTTACTGGTATGTCACTGCGACTGTGGTTGAATTGTATGTGGGTATACACTTTCACACTGGTGTCTGTTTTTCAGTGCTGTGACATCCTTGTAGTGCCTGATATATTTTCCAATACATGTGTAATTCCCCCTAGCAGATTTGGGTTAGTGTTGTGTCAGTCTGACCATAGTTTGGACAGTGCTTGGTGACATGGTTAGCAGCTGAGTGTAATTTTCCTAATGTGATGTCATGTCCAGATATTTGTAAAACGTAGTGTTGCCTGGCCCCCCATAAGTGTTATGTATTTCTGATACATCAGTTGGCTGATGTGAGGATTTCAGTCACTAACTAGTGGGAGGCAATTTAGTGTTGGACTTGTGATATTTCAGTCAATATATGTTAGGACAGACAAGAGGGTGTTACTGCAGCAACTGTGTTGGCTTATCTACTCCAGTATTTCAGATATGTTCTATTTCCATGGCTTTCTCCCCCCACTTTGTCAGGCCTGGCCCAGGTTCATTCTACTAAGGGGTTCTGAGCCTACCTTGGGACTGCCTGGATTGTTGTAGTATGTCCAGGTTTATTGCTCATGTTTCTGGTGTGTTCCACAGATGCATTATTTTCATATCCCTGGTAAATCACCGTGAGGATCTGAGGATTTCTGACAGTAAATGATGACATATATTTCAGTTTCAGAACTCACATCCTTCAGAACATGTATGCTGAAACAAGCCGTGTTACTCTGGCAACATTTTACATTTTACTGTTCTGTTGGGTTTTGGATATTTTTTGTTTGAACATTCTACATTTATAAGAGTGATATCTGAAATGTATCCCTAGTTTTGTCCCATTGCCCTCCCATTTGATCAGGCTTAGAGCCAGACTCCTTACAGTAAGTGGTTGGTAGGTATGGTTCTGAGGTATGACTCCACTACATGTTATGATCATATATATATATATATATATATATATATATATATATATATATATATATATATATATATATATATATATTTTTTTTTTTAAATTTCTATATATATGTATAGTTTCATTTTATATATGTTTTATATATATATATATATATATATATATATATATATGTATATATATAAAATCTGTATATCACTATATATTATGTATATATTTGTCCATATATATGCATCTCCATGCATATATACATGTGTATATGTATAAATACGAGGCCTGACTGATTCTATTTAACCTTTTCCCTACTGTTGAATGAGCATATGTTGGAAAAAGCATCTGCACTCCCAACAGATGAAATGGTGTAGTGGTACATTACTTTGACTATGGTATACAGAGCCCTGGGTTCAAGATCTGGCAATGCTAGTAATTTTGTTGCTCTTACTCCCAGTTACAACCACTTACGCTTACACCTGCACAAATTCTTTAAAAGAAAAGAGAAAGGGGTGATATGAATGTGGTGGAAAAGGGGCGGGCAGAGGGAAGAAAAATATGGAAGATAGCTATGGATGTGTAGGACAGGTGTACAGAAGGTCCGTAGCTGTCCATTTCTTATACAGCAACAGCTGTGCATTTGTATAGAATTTAGAGGTGAATTTGGACACTCAAACCTCAGAGAGAGGGGTGAGGACAGCAGAAATGTGTTGTTAAACCTGCTAAGCATAGCTGAGCATTGCTAACCATTGCCCACAGTTCATTCTCATAATATACCACACTAATGAGTTAATTTAGTAAGTGTATATGATTTCCCTTACATGACATGGCTGTATGTGCTTTCATTACAGTAGCAAGGGGTGTAACTATACTGTATGGGACACGTGTATACATGGGCGTTTTCACATGTTATATGCACTCACACATCCATTTTATACCAGCTACAATACCCTGGTTGACAAAAATAACTTACCACATATTTTAATGTGAACAAAGCACTTTTAACACTGCTTTCCCGTGTAAATTTGGACTGCCTGTTGTATTAATCGAACTGTGTACACCTTCATGCAAAGCTGGGACTCTGACCACTACACTATCCTGGCTTGGGGATTTGAGCTGTATATTTTTATTTATTGCCTATTGGATATTAATATTATATTACTATATTAAATGGAGAGTATTGCAGTTTTTGACCATGGATGACTGCTGTCATGATATTATGGAATACTTTTCAGTTTCATACTTATATCCTTCTGAACATTACTGCTAATGAGTAACCTGTTTTCTATGAAATGTCTGTCTGTCCTCTGTGCAGATGGGATGACACCGGTGCTCAGGCTGTGGTTGACTACACTGCAAAATGGGTCTCACAGCCCATGCCTGTGTTCATGTTGGATGCAGCCACCTCTGTGTGTTGCCTTTGAGAGGGCATTACAGACCTGTTTCCTGATCATGAGGGAAGGGGTGCAGATGCTGTACATGCACATGTGTACCTATGGGGGGACAGGGGGGTGATGTTTACACTTCACCTGTCTGCAGCCAGTTGCCTACATCCATGATATATGTGTATGTGGTGTTATTGACCACCACTACAGAGCAGATAAATGAGATGTCTCTGGAATTGCAGACACACATCTGGAAGGCCTAGTGACTGGCCTTGGTGGATGTCTCCAGTTTGCACTCAAGACAGCCTTAGGGTACATCACGTGTGACCTTATTTGCTTGTGCAGAACAAGGTGACATGGCTTCCAATGAGGAATCTGTTCCTTCTTGGCCCATCCTGCAATTATTTCCACCTATGATGGTAGTTGTGTATTGCTGCTGTCCACCACAGGTGTTCAGCCTACCTTGAGGGGGTTGATGTTGTCCTGTCGGGTATTACGGAGGCCATAAAGCTATGTAGGTGCCCACATAGTATTGTGGTGTGAGCCTGAACACTGCTGCTAGTTCCAACATATGGGACACTGTTCATGTGGGCCTTGCCCATTTTCCCTGCTTGTGTGGGGGACATTATGGAGGTGTGGGGGCTACAGATTCACAGACAGTAGGTGGAAATACCTCATAGGAAAGGACATGTGGAGACAGGCCAACAACATGGGGGAACAAAGCTCCAGAATTAGGTACAGATTGTATGTCATTAGTGATGTTATACACATGGAAGGTTCCTAGATTGACAGGGTTTGTTTGGACATGCATTTACTGGGTGACTTGACATCTGACAGTGATATGCTTCTGAAATACCTCTCAACTGACATGTTGCCCACAGACTGGCCAGATGTTTGCCTGTTATGTTTGGTCTCTTCCTCACACAACACCTGTTATTGTAGGGTTGGTAGGATAATGTGAGGATTGTAGTCAGTAACTGTTGAACTCCATTGGTGTTCCAGACATCATATCCTTCAGGGATGTTATATTACAACAACACGTGTAACACCAGCTACTTTCAGTTTGTAACACCATTATGTGTGATATGTCCCACTTTCCAGCCCCCTGTCCCACAAGTACGTCATGTGTTGTCCAGATGTCCTGCACTCCAAGGTGCAGAGGTATAGTACATCATTAATTACCAACTGCACTCCAGTTATCAAGCCAATGACCTGGCAGACTCCTCACCATGATATGCAGTGGTGGCCAGGATTATGGTTCCACACCCTGGTAAATCTGTGGACATCTGTACATATGACAGTTATGTCTGTCTGGCCATTGTGAACAGACTGCCAAGATTGTGTAGCAGTGTTGTGTGTAGATGTTTGTTGCGCTGGGTAAGAGAGCAGAAGATTTGAGTACCATACATCCTTTACCTATCTGACTCTGCTTGCTGCTACAGCTGCTTACGGTCTATCATGTCTGTATACTTGTAGGGGCTGACTGTGAAATGTCCTGTAACACCTCAGAATTCCCAGTACATTGTAAATTGGACCAGTATATGTTGGTGTAGTATGTGACTGACAATCAGGATATGTTTGTTCAGCCAGTCATTCTACTCTAGTGTTCATTTTGGGTACTGGTGTGTTGCTGTAACTGTGTTGCAAATGTTTTGGGTGGACATTTTTGCACCACTCTCTGTTTTTCACTACAGTTCCATCCTTGTAGTGCATGCTATATTTGAATATACATGGGTAATTTCCCAGAGGTGATGTGGGGGAGTGTCATGTTGGTCTTACTGTGCTTCATAAGTTGCTGGTTGACATGTTTGGCAGCTGTCAGGGGATTTCCATTCTGTTACATCACTGCGGTCATACCACTACACTGTCCAGAGGCCTAGACCCTCTCCAGATGCATGGCTCATTTTTCTTTGTTCTGTTCAGCAGACAGTTGTTGTCCTTGGCTAATCAGTAGGATACTCTGGGGAATGCAGTCAGTAAATGCTAACATCCATTGGTGTTACTGACTTCATATCCCTCAAAAAAGATATGTTACAACAAAGCCGGTAACACCAGCAACGTTCTACATTTATCACAGCAATATGTCCAAAATACCCCTGTGTTTGGGCCTCTGTCCCCCAGTTATGTCTTGCTTTGTCCACATGTCATGCAATAAGTGGTTCAGAGGTATGTAGTATCATTATTTATTGCATTAATTCCTGGTACCATCCCAGTGATGTCACAGACCCCCAGACATGTAACAGGGAAGCGGCCATAGATATGAGTCATGTGCCTATACATTCTCTGGGAAACTGTACATTTGAGAGGTCTGTGTATGTCTGCCCATTGTTAAAAGACTGCCAGGATTGTGTAGTAGTGTGGTGTGTACATGTTATTTGGGCTGTGTATGGAGGGGGTACATGTGAGTGTCATGGGCCCTTTCTATCTGACTGTGCATGCTGCTCCAGTTTCTGGTTCCCTGTCACCTGTATATGTTTGTACTTACAGACCGTGACATGTCCCGTAACACCTCATGATTCCCACTGCACTGTGACTTGGGGCAGTATAAGTGGGGGTAATGTGTAAGTGGCAAATGGGATTTTGTTGCTCACACAGTCATTATACTGTAGTGTTCAGTTTGCTTACTGGTATGGCACTGTGACTGTGGTGGAATTTTTGGGGGTGTATATTTCCCAGTAGTGTTACATCCCTGCAGTGCCTGTTATATTTGATAATGCATGTGTACAGCTCCAGAGCTGGACTTGGGTAGTGTTATGTCAGTATGATTGTAGTTTGGACATTGCTCAGTAGCTCAGTGTAGTTTTCCTACTGTTGTGCTATGTCCACATATTTGTAGGATGTCCAGGTGTCTGGCCGATATCTTTGGTCTGGTCCCCATAACTGCTGTGTATTCCTGACACTTCAGTGGGATGATGTGGGGATTGAGGTCACTAACTAATGGGAAGCAACTGAGTCCTGGAATTGTGATATTTCAGTTGATATATGTTAGGATATACAGTGTCACTACATCATCTTTCTCAGCTTATCTACTGACGTATTTTGGATATGTCCCTATTTTCATGCCTTTGCCCCCCCCCCACTTTGTCAAGCTTGGTCCAGATTTATTGCACTAAGGGGTTTTCAGCATACCTCTCCACTGCCAGGATTTTCACAGAATGTCCGGATGTTTGGCCCATTCTTTTGTTCAGTTCCGCAATTAATTTGTATTTGCCTGGTAAATTCCGGTAAATCCCAGTGATGATCCAAGGATTTATGTCAGTAAATAATGACATAACATTTCAGTTTCCATCCTCATATCCTTCAGTATTCTGAAACGCACCCTGTTGCTGTAACAAATATCTTCATTTGTAACAGCAATATTTGAAATATATCCCTATATGTGGCCCATTCACCACCCCCTTTTACAGCCTTTGTACAGGTTTCTTGCACTAACAGGTTGAGAGGGATGATTCTGAGGTATAACTGCACTGCATGTTATATACATTATATAGTGTCTATATCACGTTGTCGAACTTTTAAAAGTTTGAACACCGTATAGTCCACACCATATAATCGAACGTTAAAAGTTTGAAAATGTAATAAAAAAAACACAGAAAACTTACCTGAAGGTTGTAAGTAGGGGGGGGCAAGCCCCCCTGCACCCCCACATGGGGGGCTGCACCCCACCACACCCCCCACTACTTAAAAATATACCAACTCTGAGATCGCACTACATTGCAGGAAAGGGAAAGCTTCCCTTATGGAGATCTCCATTGAAACATTCAAAGTTTTACAAGTTCGAACATATGGTTTTGATGATATGATGTTTGAACTTGTAAAAGTTCAACAACGTGAATGGGACCTCATTATATATACATATATATATATATATATATATATATATATATATATATATATATATATATATATATATTTATTTATTTATTTTTTAATCTCCTTCCTTTATATTTTTATATATGTATATCTATATTATGACTCTACTTTTTCATATATATATATATATATATATATATATATATATATATATATATATTGTGTATACGTCTATGGTTTCACTACATAATCTCGAATTACTGAAAGCTCGAAATTCAGTAACCCGAGACTATGAAGTCGAAGCATTCAAAACACCAAAACCACAATCCCGAATCACACAATCACGAGCATACATACACCATACACCACTTAACATACACACCATTCCACCCACAGCCCACAAAGCATACGACCCTACACTACATATAAGCAGGGGCCATGCCCCCCTGCACCCACCATGTGGGAGACTGCACACACTCCCCCCTACTTATATATACCAACTTTGAGGTCGCACATAACATAAAAAATAAACAAACTCACACCATCCTCCACTCGCTCATACACAAATACACATCACACATACACAGACACCAACAAATCCACCACTCGTACTCACACTTACACCTCCCTACCTTTACCCACACACACACACACACACACACACACACACACACACACACACACACACACACACACACACAAAACGTACAAAAACACACACAAACACACACTTACCTGCTATTTCAGGCACCATAACACTACACAAGATGTACCGGAAATGCATAAGAGCGGATTCGAGATATTTGAATTTGCTCTTATGCACTTTTGGCATTTTGGTTTTCAGCTTCATGGTCTCGGGTTACTGAATTTTGAGCTTTCAGTAATTCGAGATTATGAAGTGAAACCATGTCTATATACAACACATGACTGGTTCCACAAAGCTTTATCCCTAATGTTGTATGCCTCTGTTGCATGATATGCTTGAAAAAACAGCATTATTTTTTACAGCTCAGATGATGTAGTGTTACATTCCTCTGACTATAGTGTTCAGAATCATAGGTTTGACACTTAGGACTGTTTTCTTTTTTCATTAATGTTAAATGACCAGAATGCATGATATGTTTGTTAAAGCATTAGGGTTTTTCACAGCTCAGATGATGTAGTGGTATTTTTCTGTGATTGTAGAGGACAGCATCCTGGGTTTGAGTCTTGGCAGGGTTGACTATTTTGTTGTTGGGCAGAACAGGGTCTGATGGATACAGAGTGATGATGAAACATTTAAGAATATTATACTTATAAAGTTTTATTACAAAATAATATTTCTATACACATTATAATTTCACATTTACCTTCCATGAATCCCCCATGTGATTTCATTAAAGTATATTCTTGTGTGACTATACTGTATGGGGCACTTGTGTTTATATGGGGGTTTCACATCTTTTCTACACTGACATCTCAGTTTTGGAACTGCTACACTACCCTGGTTGACAAAAAAGGTTGCTACATAATTTAAGTTTACTAAAATAATTTTAACACTACTTTCACATAAGAAAATAAATCTCATGTCTTGGGACTTGAACCATAAATGCCTACAAGTAAAGCTGCAACCACTACACTACCTCAGCTAGGAAATTTTACCTATTTACATTTAGCTCCTATGGA
Source organism: Protopterus annectens (assembly GCF_019279795.1). Taxonomy (NCBI): domain Eukaryota; kingdom Metazoa; phylum Chordata; order Ceratodontiformes; family Protopteridae; genus Protopterus; species Protopterus annectens. Next base: position 1,632,613,618 of record NC_056737.1, read on the forward strand.
ATGTTTAAGCTATGCTAAGCAGACGGCCATAAAGTGCACGCCCACTTAGCTACACTTAAACATTCCTTAGGCTACTGGAAAAAATTATATAGTATTATGATATTATTAGGTTATATGGGTGTGTATTGAGGTATTCTGACAACTACTATGAACTTAAATCATGAAATACTGTCATTGATTTGGCTTTAAGGCTTCTATCCTTCAGGGACTTCTGCTAATACATATCCTGTTATCTATCAACTTTCTAAGTGTGTGGGGCAACTTTTCAGGTGTGTCCCTAATGCAGTTTTATTCCCTACTTCATTTGTGCCTTTGTTAACATGAACTGCTGTGAGGGAATGTTGCCATACATTTGCTTTCAGACTTCTACCCTTACGTGATTCATGTTGCTGCATGACCTGTTCTCTATCAACCTTCTATGCTTGTGGGGCTGTGCTTGTGTGTTTTCACTTTTGGGGGATTTATCCCTCATTATGTGTGCATTTGCACACACTTCCTGTTTTAGCAGGTTGCAAAAGTGATGTACGGCACTTTAGAAATGCAGGGGGTGTGTCACCGAACCTGTAACACACCCCCTGTATTGCTTTCTTATTGCCATTTTTATTTCAGTTTCCATGGACACTGAAATCATTTTATCATTTCAGTGTCTAAGGACACTGGATTTCTGGCATAATATTAGAGCAAATCTCTAATATTATGCCAGTTTAGCTTAGAAAGTGCCGTACAGCACTTTCTGTGTGCAGGGGGTGTGTTTAGTGTCCGTGCACTACTTGGACATACCCCCTGCACTCATTCATGATTCATGTCTGTTTAGATTAAATGGCAATGTGTCTTCATGCATATGCAAATCGCGCCGCTGTTCTAAACAGACCCAAACTGCTCCATGCAAGAATAGTCTTATTCATGCATGGAGCTTTGTGAATCTCAGGGTCTGGGTATTTTTGTTGATCTGCTCCCTCTTCTATACTCTTCTAACAGTGACACTTCTTGTCTTAATTGTTTCATAGCTTTCTCTGTTCTATACTTCCATGATGGCATTCAATTTCTTCCCCTTCCTTTTCCTCACTACCCTGGGTTTTTGTGGTAAGACATTGGGCAGGATTCACGAAGGCTTGCACAGAGTATAAGAGACGTGTAACACTCCATGCAAGCCTCGCGATCCAGGAACAGCCCAAAACTCCGTGTAAGAGACCAGCTAAAACGTCTCCTACACGGACTGGGCGTGGATATGCTAAATACCTCACTTGCAGCCGAAAGGCATGCAAATGAGGTAGAGTAGCGATCCACGAAACAGAAAGCAGCCGTTTTAGCTGCAGAAATGTACTCAGTTGACAACTGAGTACGTGTCTGCAAAAATCACAATGGAGCCATGTCAGTTCCAAATAAAGGGTGCATATGTGTCAGGCAGCATGCCAATGGCCAAATATGTGGCCACTGGCAAGGTACCCCGATGCAAATATTAAAAAAATATAATTTTTTTTTCGGCGATCGCCGATGTTTAAACGCAGCGCAGCCCCGCGCAAACGGGCTGCACTGTATAAAACATAAAAATGAAGGTTATAAACCCACAAATGTGGGTTTTATGCAATACATGGAATGACAATGCAGGGACCAGCAGACCAAAAACAACATGGCCACCGTGTAGTGGTTGCTAAGGGGGGAAGCTGAGTCTAAGACATGTAACTAAGCATTAGTAGGCAATCTGATGTAAATGAGGGTTAAGATACTGAATCCCACAGTCACATAGCAAATGAGCACATTCTGAATAGTGTAAGAGATACGTAAGGGGGAGGAATAGAGTAGGAGATAGGTGACATCACAGGGGGGAATGGTAGAAAGAAATGCAGTTCACTGGAGGTCAGTGTTACATGACAGATGACAGACACAGATCATTGAAAGAGGAGTGCCACAAGATAAGCATGGGAAAGTCAAGAAATGGAAGGTGTACACTGTTACTTACACCAGAGTTTCTTGCTGGGCGTGCGCCATGAGGCGCAAGTAGGACAGTGTGCGCGCGTGTAAGGCAGACTGAGCATGTGGGAGCGTGTTGGTAGATTTGTAACACTGTTTGCGCTGGTGTGCGCGCGTTTCAACCGGAATAGGCAGATCCTGAACCATGTAAGCATGTGTGCGCGCGTGTATGCCACTGTGAGCGTGTTTCTGCTGGTATGCACGCTGCTCCCCCCTGAGGAAACAGAAAGGAAAAAGGAAGCAACAGAATTAGTAGGAAGCTATCAGGGAATACTGCTGGAGCTAGCAGGTGAAAACAATTAGAAGCAGGCAAATACACAGGCAGAATAGTAGCCCAGCCCAGCACTTAAAACTCTGCAAACAGCAGTGCAGGATGTTTCTCTCAAGAGACACTGCAAGACCGGAGTAAGCTATTAGAAGTGAAAACTGAAAAAGCTGAACTCAGAGCAGAAATGCTAGGGGCTGCCATAGCTGTCATAATGAGACATAGGTGACTTGCTGAGGGTGGTGACAATGCAGATGGTGCCAGACAACCCACAGTGAGGAGACAGAGAAGAGTGTACAGGCCCAGGGTCACCTACCACGGGTTACATGAGCTGGAGATAGTAGAGCGCTATAGAGTGGACAGAGACCTCCTGCAGCAAATTGTCGAGCTGTGCAGGCCACGCCTCACACACAGAACTGACAGAGGGGAACCCATCCCAGTGGAAACCAAGGTATGTGTTGGCCTAAAAATACTAGCAACAGGTACCTTCCAGAGACCAACTGGTGATATAATGGGGATATCACAGGCATCAGCCTCCAGGGTACTGCACCAGTTCCTGGATGCCATGTCAGCACATGTCAGTGATCATGTATATTTCCCCAATGCCCGTGAGGTATTGGCCAGCAATATGCATCTCTTCCAGCAAATAGCGGAATACCCTGAGGTAGTGGGTGCAATAGACTGCATGCACATACGCATCAAAGCACCAGCTGGTGAGCGGGGTAGGGCCTACATTAACTGCAAGGGCTTCCCCTCCATCAACTGCCAGGTCGTGTGCGATGCCCAGGACATAATAATGAATGTGTGTGCTGGCTGCCCTGGGAGCTACCATGATTCCCACATCTGGCGTTTAACGCAGCTGTACCAGACATTTGCCAATGGGGACATCCCACACGGACACCTAGTGGGGGATGCAGGTTATGCACTGGAGCCGTGGCTTATGACACCCATCAGAAACGCACACACACCTGAACAGGAATGCCATAATGAGGCACATGCACAAACACGTAATGTAATAGAGCGTGTGTTTGGGCTGCTCAAGTCACGGTTCCGGTGTCTGGACACATCTGGTGGAGCCTTGCAGTACTCACCAACTACATGTACCCAAATTGTCATGGTATGTGCTATGCTACATAATATGATCTTGCGAAAACAGCTGCAGCAGGACCAGCATAGGGCTGGGCCAAACAGCCCCCCACCATTGCCAAGGCCATCACAGGCAGATCGTGACTCGGAGGAGGAACAACCTGAGCCTGCCCCAGTAGGCAGAAGGAGGCATGCCCAGTATGCCCTGACCTTGGCAAAGAGGTAACGCATAGCACATACACTGGCTCAGTAGGAACCCTGGGAATGATACCCCCTCTGACTCACTCAAATAATAACAGGGATGCCTAAAATGACATGACCTGCTCACAAACATGTACAGGGAGTGTAATATGTGCATCCGACAGAGGCAGCCTTGCAGCACCACCTGAGGCATGAATGCCATGTGTTAAGTAATGTAACACCATGTACTATATGCACACTTGAGGACCCTGACTAACATCCACCCTCACCAAGCATGAAGCCACAAAATGACGATGGGATGATCAATTGCAATAATTGGCTGAAGTAATGCAGTTAGTCAAAGGGGAGCCAATGTGTTTCAGCCTGGGAAGACATGCTGAGCATGACATGATGCACCACCTGCTAGGCGTGGCATGCACCTATCAGTCCAGGCCCCATGGATACTGGCAAAGGCTGTCAGTACCCACAGCATGCCCTGAATAGGTAAGTCTCAAAACACAAACCCACCTTCATAGGTACCACAAGGGATAGGAACCTAGATGTAATGCTACCCAGTGCCAGAAGTCTAAACAGCAAGATGCGTGCAGTGTAAATGCACACAGTATGGAGAATGTTGATATCTGTCCTGTAATAGAAAACCGGGTCAAGGCTCACATCAGCACCCTAACACTACCAGGTTACACCTCATACTGTGCTGTACAGCCTCAAAACATGGAACAAGCTACAAAAGGAGGGTGACTAGCAATAATTGTCAAGGATAACCACACCCCCATGTTGGTACCACAACGAGAAGCAGCATGGATTAGCCATGGTCAAGTACCAGTGGCTAAAACTGCCTCCCAGTATATAGCCTGCTGCAGACTACTGTCCTAACACCAGGAACTGCACCTGGCCTATGTTGGAATACATGAATATATCAAGCCCCCCAAACCACATTATATTGGTTGACTGAAAATACCCAGACATACACTGGAAGCATTATACTAGCACCAACACAGAAGGAGAAAAGTTCCTAGAATCCATAAACAAAAATGCCCAGGAACAACGTACCACTCCCATAAGAGGGGTAAGCATACTGGATGTGATAATCAGCAACATGCGTACTGGATGGCAAGATGAGAAGTGTATCCCTCTCTGGTAAGACCAGACCATAGAGTAATCACACCGGATATACACATCCTGACCACAGTCCCTGGCCAGAAAACCACAGTGAAAAACATGTGTAAAGCATAAGTTGCACCCCTCCAAACTGATGTGAAATCCACTAAAGGCCCTGTGCAGGTGCAGAATATGGGACACGCCGCAGAACCTGTTATACAGGCATTCCATGAACACAGTCAGGAATGCTTGGATTATGCAATCACAAATAACAACAAGACACAATGCCATACACGCAGGCATCTGGCATGCTGGACTCCAGCCATTACCAAACCATGCAAGAGAATGAGGAAGCTACTACATGATGGAGCAAACATAAAAAGGGAAATAATCACTGATCAGTAGTATGGCAATAAAATATGTCCACACATACAATCCACTAAGGCCAGCTACAGCAAGTAGAATCTGTGAATCCTGAGGCAATGTTACACCTGCCCCAAGTACACAGACAACCCTCAACTCCCCCCAATAAATACAAATATATGTGAGAGATGCAACCATTTATCCAAACTGGAGGCTGAGCTCCCCCAACTCAGTACTGTCAAAACTAGTCAGGAGGAGAAGGTAACCACACACACCACAAACCCAGTCCCACATAGACCTATCACAACTGTAAACCAAACACATAAACACAGAAAAACATTCCCGGAGGCCCTAATTACAAACACACCACACCAGCAGAGGCCTCCAAAGCAGACCCCAAGCAACCACAATCTCCAAACATAGCACATACAACACATAGTACACAAAGCTGGTGTGCCAAACAGTCACAGGCCAGAAGGAGAAACAACATGCCTGATACAGTTGTAATAGGTGTCTGTATAGGCAGACACACTGCTGTCCCACTCACCAGACTGAACAAGGGAAAGGGTACAGTAAGCTGCCTGTAGGCTGCTACAATACGCCACATAACACAAGTACGCAGGTCACCCCAAAGCAAGCAGAAATATGATGCAGTCATTGTCCATGCTGGTGTGAATGACCCGAGGTGTACCTCCCTGGACTACATGAAAACAGACATGGATGAGCTCTCTGAGTATGTACTCCAGGCCGGTATGACACTGGCCGTTTGCAGCATCCAACCCTCACCAAGAATGATGCCACAGTACAAACACAGAATGATCAGCTTTAACAGGTGGCACAATTACAGCTGTCAGTCCAAGAGGATCTAATGTCTGTCTGCTTGAGATGTCATGCATGACAAGCCATGCTGCTGTTCCAGGGATGGCTTGCACCTGTTACCCCTGGGCGTCTGGATACTGGATAAGGCCTTTGCCACCTCCATAGAGCCATACGTAGGCAAGGCTGAAAAGACTAACCCACCACCCTAGAAAACATAAGTGGTAAGAAACATAAGGGTAATGCTGACCAATGCCAGATGTGTAAACTGCAATATGCATGCTCCTGATGCACTTCCCAGTATGGAGAACATCAATGTCTGTGCAGTGACAGAAACCTGCTGCAAGCCTAATGACAGCACACCAGCACTACCAGGTTATACCTCATATCATGCGTTATGGCCCCAACACCTGGACCAAAACATCTAAGGAGGGGGAGTATCCATATGCAGCACAGACACCCATACGGCCAGGTAACTGACAATGCACGAAGCAGTGGAGACCACCCATGTCCACCTAACTGTAGTCAAAACTGCTGTACAGTCTGCAGCATGCGACAGACCACACTCTCACACACAGGAACCCCACCCAGACATCCTGAAGAGACTGGACAGTATAAATGTCCCACCAAATACCAAACATGGTACTCACAAATGACCACATAGGTGGTAAACCATTATGTATGCAAGGAGTAATCAGGGACCTAGGGACACAAGTTGACAGTAACCTGTCATATGACACTCACAATGCCAATGTGGCTAGGAAGACTGTCTATATTGGACACCGTATAATGAAAGGATTCACATCTACATCAACAGAGGTCACTGTGCCCCTGTACTGTTCTCTTATCAGACCCATAATCTAGTACAATGACTCATATGGGATGTACCTTACCTGACACCTGCAGCGGTTAGAAAGACCTCAAAGGTACCTCACCAAGAGGATAAAGGGTGTCAAATATATGTCATATGCTGCCTGGCTGTAGACACCCCAGCTGAATGCAGTCACAGACTGCCTACACAGAGGCATTGTATGTCTGTCGTACAAGGCCATGTCCAACACAGGAGTAATGGACATGCTCCACCCCAGGAAATCAAAGCCATTGGAGCTGTGAGAGTGACAGATGTCAACCTCAACACATAATGAAATAGGATGTGCTGGAGGGACAGATACATAACCCAGAGGCTCCCCACACCCTGGAACAGGATCCCACTCCATGTTAGGTAGAGCCTCTCACTGACACCCCTCAACAGGAATATTGCCAAGTGGATGGTTGATCGTAGATGTACACTGGGGGTCTTCACTGTGTTATGTCCAGACAGAGGCACAGTAAAGTAAATCATAAATGGCCATAATATTCACATAGCAACGGGCGGCGAAAGACACACACACACTCTGGCTAGGCTTACTAATGCCCTAGGGTGGATAGCCTAGTATGAACCTATGAACTTATGAAGATACAAATTGTACAGGACACTAAGGATAATCACAAGGCTTACTCAACTGATGGAAGGAACCATGTTGGGAATTCACAGATATGCTCCGAATCACACAGATATTACACACAACATACCAAACACACACACATATTGCCAACATACAACCTGACAGGTGCAGTGCAAATCCCCCCCCCCCAGAATGCAAAATATCTATCCCAGCAGACTGCTGGCCCCCTGACATTGCAGAAGCTGAGGTAACAGCCATCATCTAAAAAGCAAAACACACAGCAGCAAAGGTATGAGATGGTGTCCTGGGCTGAGGCCAACATGGACTCCAAGAAGAATGGAATGCCAAATCACACTACTGCTCAATGTCAGCCTTACCACAGGATATGTACCCAAAGAGCAGTGTACAACAGCAGTGGTCCTTCACAACAAAGGTGTTGCCTGAATGGATACTGCAAACTACCACCCCAGGATCCTGACAAGCTTGGTCTGCACAGCTATGGAAAGGATCAGCATGTACCGCAGACATAAAGCTATCGGGGACCTACTGACACAGGACCCTACCCAGTGTGGCTGTCGTAAGTGCAGATCCTGCCCCTAAACATGTTTGAGCCATATGAAACAGTCATTAAGGCATTGATGAGGGCAATGTGGTCCACACAGCGTAGCTGGACCGTGCAAATGCTTCCAGACAATACCCTACGTGTTCAGTATGGATATGTTCACCAGCTTAAATATAAACCCCTATGTCAGTAGAGGGGTTGCAAACCAGACCAAGGACAGAACTGACATGGTCAGACATGCTGAATCCATGTCAGACTACAAACCAGATATAAGTGACATCCCACAAGGCTTGGTCCTGGGACCTCCCTCGTTCCGTATATATGTCCCATAGGTACAGGCCAACATTGAAGGACTGTGACTGAACATGTATGCAGAGGAGTACAAACTGCCCACCATATCTGACCCCCCAGCTGACACAAGCAACCCACAAAAGGGCCACATAGAAACAGACAACTGGTGCCATAGCCATGTCAGCAAGCTAATTGCAGAAATGTGTATAGACAACCATCGTGGATATACAGTAAGTGCCCACCAATTACCACACAGGTGTTAACCCATTATGTACCTAACATGTAATGAGAGACCTGGGGACATAAGGTGATAGATATCCTGCATTGGACAAACATGTGGCTGTAGTGTTCACAGAAACATACCATATACCCACCCAATCATGAAGGTTGTCAGATCTAGATAAGGGGAGGTCACTGTGGCTCTGCAGTCATCCTTCATCAGTGTCACAATTGACTACAATAGCCCCTGTGGGATGTACCTCAGCAGACACCTCCATCAACTGTAAAGTCCACAACAGTACCTCACCAGGAGTAGCAAAGAGCATGAACAGATGCCATGTGTTGCCTGATTAAACAAACTGCAGCTCCACACACTGCAATACTGCCCACCCAGAGGCAAACTGTGCCTGATGTATGAAGCCATGTCCAAGCTGGAATCAATGAACATGCTGCACCTTGTACAATCTGAATGGCAGTGAGCTATGCACATGAGAGACCTGAACCCCAGCATTGACATACATAGGACAAGCTGTACTGAATGATCCATAACACAGAAGCCACCCCCACTCTTGAGTAAACTCCCAGTACAGGTTAGACAGAGAGTCACCCATCGACACCCCTCAAGAGGAATCTTGATGAGTGGATGGGAGATGGTAGGTTTACCCTGGGTATCACTGTTATGTCACAGGTAGACGGAGGCACAGTATACTAACCATGACATATGTCATGGCAAACTCCAGTTACAATGTGTGTCGAAGGACAAACACACTCTCTGACTAGCATCAGAAATGGCCTAGGGCACATCGCTAGTGTTTGCCAATGTCCAACTATGTTGTGGAATACACTACCAATGTTGGACAAGCTTGGAGTAGGTAGTCCATATCTGAACATAATGCAACATGCTCATATGTGCACAACTGGCCCCTACACAGTCTGTTGTGCTCACTATGAAGATGTCAAGCAGTGATAGGACTAAAGCCCAGGATACTGTCCACCACAGTGAAAGTACTGAACCAGTACACTATACGGTACTACAGTGTTAGGTCATTATGAAAGGATGTTGACAACTGTATGCAAAGTATCCCATGCAATCCCTGCAGGCACAGTATAATCCCTGTTGTGGTCAGACACAAATCAGTTGGCCAGTAAGTACACAACATGACACCCAACACACAACCATAAACGTGAGATATTGTTGAAGTTCACATTCACCCAAATATGTGGTGGACTGCAGAGTTCAACATATGGAAAGCTCACACTGGGCATGCTCGCACACTTTGATAAATGAGGCATATGTCAGACAACATGCCATGGAAAGGCTGAACTGGGCATGCTCACACACTTAGGCCATATCTCCGTTTAGCAGTTGGCCACACATATCTGGTATTTGTATGTGTCATTCCAGGAACCAACCACAACACAGCAATCTGCCCAGTGCACACAGTAAATGACTACAGAGACATAAGTGATATAGTGGATCGCCCTAACATCTTCCACAGATACACAAGTTGTTCATAGGAACAGGGAATGCTATGGCAATAAAGACCTGCAAACAGTCTAACAGCAACAAATATTGTGCATCTGACAATTAAACATATGGGTGTAGAGGTCAATACTAGGCTGTTTGCCCTAGGGAATGACAGCTTAGCCAGAGTGTGCTTGGCATCTGCATCCCCAGTACAGTAGGCTACTGTGCCACTGTAAAGTAGGTCACATAAGGCAACGTGTGAGGCTAGTGTGTTGTGCCTCAGTCAAGCAGGGACACAGTGGAGATCCCAGGGTTTGAATGTGCTAAGCCACATCCATGTTGTTGGTGTGTGCTGGAAGAGGGTTGCTGAGGACCTCTAACAGTAAGTGGGCGTCAATAACAGGCTGAGGGGATCCCTATCTGCATTGTCTGGACAATTCCACTGTCAACACTGTGTTGTGATGATTATGTGGAATTGAAGTGTCGTGCCGGTACTGTTCAGAGATGTCCTCCCTCTGTGAGCTACAACTCTGCAATGTATTAGCTCACTCTGTCTGTTGGACGGCTCATATATGGCTGGTGTACACCTGACAGGTGTCCTGTTGTGGAGCAGTCATGGGTATATGTGGGATAGCATGATCAATGCAAACCTTACACATGCTCATAGAATGCAATTGTCAAGGATTATGCAGAGTGGCCAGTATAGTCCCCCAGCATGGGTCCTTTGAAGTCTTTCACCCCAGTCTTCACAAGTGTAGAGTCTGCTTGTGCTAAATACAGTTTGTTTGCAGTGACAACCTTGCCTAGGGGTGGGGATGGGATATGGATGTCCAGAGAAAGGTGGGTATGGTCAGATATCAACAATGGTTGTCTACCTCTGGTGTGGAACAGTGAGTACCCATGTTACAGATGGACAGGTGCAATATGTATTCCCCCATGTGGCTGTGGTGAGTGGTTCTGCCATAGCATATGGACCCACAAATTGTAGTGGCTGTAGGGTAATGTAGAGGCCTGAGTAGTTCCCACACACAATATGCCTGTACCTGATGTTAACAACTGGAATGGTGTATGTGAACACCTGCATATCCCAGCACTGTTCCCAGGGAAGCAAAGTGTGTGTCCTGGATGTGGGAGTGGTGTTCTGGACTGGTTGTGTTGTGTGTTACAGGTCCTGTGGTCACGAAGCATGGTATAGAACATAACCTGCCAGTGCGATATGCATATCTGACCCTGAAGTAGGTGGCTGCAAATGCATATATATGCTATCCCCCACCTGACAGGTAGTACTAGATGTACATACCTCTGTAGAAATAAAGATGTCAGCACCCTATAAATACTGCAGGTGCAGAACAAATGCCCAGTAATTCGGATAGCGCTCTGCTAATGCGTCTCCCTCAAGTGCCATAATATAGTTAGGTAGGAGTTTGAACCATGCAAATGCTCAGTGTGTGTGGGTGAGCGGGGTTGTTGTGTGTGCAAGTCTGTGTGAGGGAAGTGTCCCTTTTGGCAACTGGGAAAACACTCTACAGGATGCACATTCCCCTTTCTAAGCACTGATGATGTCAGCACCCTATAAGTACAGCAGGAGAAGGAAAACCTCCCAGTAATGCGAATAGCTCGCTCTGCTAATGCGTCTGTCATGAGTGTCATAACATAGTTAGGTAGGGGTTTGAATTATGCAACTGCCCAGTGTGTGTGTGGAGGGGGGGTTAGTGTGTGTGCAAGTCTGTGTGATGTAAATGTCCCTTTTGGCAACTGGGAAAACACTCTACAGGATGCACATTCCCCTATCTAAGCACTGATAATGTCAGCACCTTATAAGTACAGCTGGAGAAGGGAAACCCCCCAGTAATCCGAATAGCGCACTCTGCTAATGCGTCTCTTTCAAGTGTCATAATATAGTTAGGTAGGGGTTTGAAACCTGCAAGTGTGTGTGTTTGGATGAGGGGAGATTGTGTGTGTGCATTTCTGTATGAAAGGCATGTGCTTTTTGGCAATCAGGAGAACACACTACATGATGCACATTACCCTTTCCAAACACTGATGATGTCAGCACTCTGTAAGTACAGCTGGAGAAGGGAAAACTCCCAGTAATCCGAATAGCGCATTCTGCTAATGCGTCTCTCTCAAGTGTCATGACATAGTTAGGTAAGGGTTTGAAACCTGCAAGTGTGTGTGTTGGGATGAGGGGAGTTTGTGTGTGTACATTTCTGTATGAAAGACATGTGCTTTTTGGCAATCAGAAGACCACACTACATGATGCACATTACCCTTTCCAAACACTGATGATGTCAGCACCCTTTAAGTACAGCCGGAGAAGAGGAACTTCCTAGTAATCCGAATAGTGTGCTTCATTAATGCGTCTCTCTCTCACGTGTCGTGACATAGTTAGGTAGAGGTATGAATCCTGCAAATGGCAAGTGTGTGTGTGTGTGTGTGTGTGTGGAGGGGGTAGTAGGGTGTGTGTAATTGCAAGTGTGAGAGAACAGATCCTTTTGGCAACTACTACAATACACCAGATGCTGCATATTCCCCCAGTAAACACAGGAGATGTCACCACACTATCAGTACAGCCAAACAGGGCTACTTGCCCAGTAATGCCAATAGTGCGCTCCGCTACTGGGTCTATTACCACTGTCAGAGCACAGATAGGTATGTTTTGGAAACCCACAAATGCCACATGTGGTTGTGTCACACAATATGACCATGTGTGGGTTGTTGTTCATAACAATGCATGCCATTGCCTAAACCAGCAATGGCAATGCACACATGATGTATGTGTGTGACACATACACATATATACCTGTGACTTTCAGTAGTTACCATGTCTGACACATGCCTCAAGTGGATAAATGGTATTCACAATGCATAACATTATGACTGTGTCTTACTGTGCAGGGACCGCATGCGGTATGTGTATATACAGTGTGAGTTGTATATGGTATAATACCAGCAGCAGAGGATACACATCTGGTCTGGACCATATAGTCTACATGTAGTTGATGAACAGGTGCTGCATATTCCCACCTGTTGTGGGAGTGGTAACATGTTGTTCCACTGCAATTCAGTGACTACATGCTGGGAACCTTTCAGCTAGTGTGTTGTAGCTACAGTAATGCTCACGCACAATGTTTGGCTGGATGCAGTCCAGCCATATAAAGACATTTCTAGAGACTGTCATATTGCCAGTGTTGTTAGGGAGGACAGGTGGGTTTCCTGTGTATGGGAGGGTTGTGTGTGCCAGGCTATGAACCAGAAGGCAATCCAACACACTGTTAGCTGTTCATGGATAGGCCCTGATGCTTTGTGCTGTGCCAACAACCTGGAAGTGTGTGCATCTGTAGTGCCTTGAGATACCACCCCCCTGTCCATGTGTGTTACATGTGTAGGGGATGACAGGCATGGTATGAGGTATAACCTCGCAGTGATGGGTTGTACCTGTGAGCCGTGAATAAGGAATCTGGTACTGCACAGATATTGCAGTTCACCGTGCTGAGGACAGTGTCCAGTGCAGGCATCTTGCGGTGTACACTGCTGTTGTTGTGTAGCATCACTGTTAGTGTCCTATCCTGTCTGATACCCACGGAGGTGGCTATGTAATCTGTGTTCTGCAGCAAAAGGCACTATGTGTGTATCAAGTGGCTTCGCCAATATACAATGGCCCATGGGTGTCACGTGCAAGCTGCCCATCGCAAATCATTGTGGCTTCCCTAGCATGTAAGCACACGTTGACAGCCATTGGATACCCTATGAATGACACTGGAGATTGAGCAGAATGTAGACATAGAACACCCTTCCTACATATTGTGGTAGCATACCTGGTGAGGGTATGATGGCAACCAAGATCAGGCTCATACTGGCCTGTGCCACATGCTGAGAGATCCCTTCTATGTTCCCTATCATGTAGTCCAGGGAAGTAATTTTCAGGTCATTCATAGTGGCATGGACAATGACTGAGTCATATGTGTCCATGCCTCTGACTGACCTGTATGCATGTGTTTTGTGGTGGACCATAGTGCCCCACGGGCATATCACTGTGACCTTCGCCATGTACAGCCTGTTGAGCAGGACCCCACTGCAGAGGCCAAGAGAGGTTCCTGACACATCTGTAGCAGGTGTGTTGTGTAGCCCTACAGGCTGTGAGTGTGTGGCACACGGGATATGTGTGCCATGTGTGGCATGTGCTCTGTTCCGACGTAACATATGCCTGTGTGCCAGCTGCGGAGGTGTGTGATGCTCAGGCAGGATGCTATTCTGAGTCTCCAAGTATGCCCCAGTGTGTTCGGATTGCTGTCAGTGCGGGTCTATGTCAGACTGGTATTGTAGTCACTGTAGTATGTCATGCCACCTGACAGGGTATGGCAGTACTGGGTTCAGAGTGCTCAGTCCCCAGATTGGCTATGTGGTGGCATCTCACACATGCGTTGTACATTCCTGGCCAGGGGAGAGGGTTGACTGCATACATGTGGCAGCTGTGACATTGCCACATGACTAACATAAACCACAACTGGACCATAGAGGTGATTCTTAGGTTACCTTTGCACATGCTACCATAGTAGTGTGATTGCCATGGTGATTACCAACACATAGGGCCAATGGGGAACAACATACTGAAGGTGAGTATGTGTGGGTGTACTGCTACTGATTTCATAGCACTGGCATATATGACTGCACACGTGGGTAAATGCCAGGTAAGTCATGTGCAATGTGTCACAGGCAACGTACATGCGAACAGGACAGACAGTGACGTTCTGTCATGTGGAAAATTGACATACGTATAGTACGCTATGCAGATGTCACTAGGAATCCTCAGAAGCTCTGTAACTCTGCATTGCAGGTGGAAGCAGTGTTCCAGGGAACCCCAAGCAAACATGCATGCAATCAAAGCTACAGTAAGCAGGGCTGGATGTAGTCCACTGTACAACAAAGAAGGGGTAACACAGTAGGCAACAGTGCAAATATGCAGGCACTATCAACATGTACCCAGGAATGCACAGCTCAGATGTCCATGGTAGAACTGATATTATGTCATAGTTAATTGTGATTTGTATTACATTGGTACTGCACACATATCAACATGCGCAAATATCCACATTGCATAGTCGTTGTGGGTGACATGTCACCATTACTGTACATGTCCATCATTGCGTATCACTACTTGCATTAGCTTCTCCCCTGTGCTACCTATGTATGTGGCTATCTGTTGACATCCTTACCACTGGTATGCAATAATGTGCAGCTGTTACACTATGGTACTTACTATGGGTGTAGATAACAATTCAGGACAGTCATACAGTTACTGCATCAGGCATGCTGGGATATACACACAGTCATATCAGCACACTGTACTGTTACCGACATGATACTAGTAATACACTTCTATGTAGTCACCCTGTGCATCAGCAACGTGTTTACCTGTTCCTGCACTGATGTTGGAGATTGCAGGAGGTGGCACAGTTTCATCATATGCACAGGGTATGAATTAGGTATGCCTGAGTCTGCCACTGATACCAACAATTGACATGTGTGTGTATGTGTGTTGGTGAGGGACAGCAGTACAGGGTGGGGCACTGTTGGTGCAGTGTGTGCGTGTATGTGGTAGCCCTAGGTGTTAACATTTTGCATGTGTGTATGCATGCACACAGTTCCACCTCATGGCTGTCATATACTGGAGTTTGTGGACAGCCACAGACTGCACCTGGCAGGTCATACAGATCAGTGTCTGTGGGCATGGACATGGTACCTGTGCCTGGCAGGGGTGCTACGGACCATATCCGGTACTAAGCTAGACTGGGTACTGTCATCAGAAGCGGGAGTGTGTTGACTGGACACAGGTCCCTGTTGGGATTGTCCAGAGCCACGTGCATGTGGTCTCCTGGGGCGGTCCGATGACAGCACAGACCCAGCATTGCTGGGGCTGCTGCTGGCACTATGGGGGCGTCCACGGGCCTGTTGTCATCCGCGCCGACTGCCAGCTGCTGCTGTTGCTGGCATACGGCCACGTCGACGCCGCAACCGTCCACCCTTGCCCTGGCTCATGGACATGTGGTTGTGGAACTGCTGTAATATGTCCCCACAACGTCTGTCTATGACATTGGTGAAATTACGGATAGCATCCGCGATGTCACGCATACTGTCAGTCATGGCTGTGCGACATGCTCTCAGCTCCCTCAGACCCTGTCTGGTGTACCTTTCCATACGCGACTGTGCCTGCATGACAGCCCGAAACATAGCTGAGGTTGACCGACCTCTTTGGGCATGTCTGCCAGAGGCAGTACGCCCACGGATGCTCCCACGAGAACCCATTGTTAACTCTCTGTGTGGTACCATCGCAGGACCCTGCCCATGGCTGCTGTGCGGGGAAGCATGTGCCACAGATACCACATTACCCTGGTCAATGCCCACTGTATCCTGTCCATCACCTAGGGACAATGGTGACATAGGATGTACTGGCAGGATGACTGTGTTCAATGATGGGGTTGACAGCTGTGTACTGTCAATTGGCTGACCAATGATGGACCCTGACACACCTTCCTGTGCCATTACACAGATATCATCATTATCAGTACCTGTGGCACCAGATTCAGGTTCCCTGCTGCAGGACACCAGAGCAGCACCAGAACCTGTGGGAGGAAGACAGGAAACACAGTTTACAATGTCTACACAATGTTACCAGTGATGCACTAATGCACACATACACACGCGGACACATGCACACATGCACACGTGGACACAGGCACACGTGGGCATAGGCACACATGCACACGTGGGCACAGGCACACATGCACACGTGGACATGTGTACACATGGATACATGCACACGTGGACACAGGCACACATGCACACATGGGCACAGGCACACATGCACACATGCACACGTGGACACAGGCACACATGCACACATGCACACCCCGCTGTATACACACAGAGCACTACTGAGTTACACTATTATTACCAGCACTATCAGGACTATTATAGGTATTGTTAAAACACACTCACCAGCATGGATGGGCTGCCTTGCTGTAACACCGGAGGGACCTGCAGAAATGAGGGGATTAATGTCAGTGGGCACAACTGTGCCATTGATACTGCGTATGATACAGTGCAGTAGTACACCAGTTGCCTTTCAAATGTCAGCTGCTGATATTGGCAATATCACACCTGCACAATTACATACTATGTTGACAGCTACATACCATAGACACACCTTACACATGCATAAACTAACAGTGTACAGAAAAGTCAAGTGTACATATGGCATATTACCTGCACGCTCCATGTCATGTTGCTGTATGGATCCAGCCTCCATCATAATGCAGGTGTGTTGCTGTTGATGTTCCTGGGCTGGAGCCACAACACTTAGGAGTAGCCCCTCCAGTCTGGTGAGGGGGGATGTGTGGCCACCCCACCTCCTGTGGCGAACCTGTTGCCTGTGGATATCTGACGCACGCTGACGGACATTTCTGATTAAATCACTGCAGTGATGTCATACCTGCTCATATGTCCTATTATGCGTGCCAATGTCATTTACCCTACGGACAAGGTCTTGCCACAGTGCAGCCCTCTCTTGCTGATTCTGGCTGGTGCGGGAAAACAGTATGTCATAATCCCGCACCAGGCTCTGGTGTATCTCTTCATCTTCTGCAGCAGAGTAGGCAGGATTTCAATGACGCGCCATGTCCCTGGAAGAGAACACAAACAGGATATCAGCAGACTATGTCAGCAATATATGGCACACATACTACACATGATACTCAACTGTAGTGATATACTACTACTCCCATATGTAGCACATGTGTGTCTCTTGGGGATACACAAGTACATGGCCAGATATCAGTGCTCAGCCAACACCTGTGCAACAATACCTGCCACATTCCATACAACATAGTAGCAAGCCCCATCAGTCAGCACACTGAGACAGGTCCAATGCACAACCTCACTCTGAGGGTTCATACCAAGGTACTGTATGTGGAACGTCATTCACTAGTGTGATCCGGACACAAATTACTTGACCTGGATATACATATCCCACCACCACCACCACCAGCACAGTAGACTACTTTGATATATATGTGATTAGACAGATATTCACTTGTTAGGACTGACATGGTATCCATGCAGCCCACTGGGCCAGTGGAAGCCACAACCCACACTGCTGACCCCTTTGCGAATGCTTCCCATGGACATCCCAAAGAATGCATGGAACATGCACACACATTTCTAACCCAGACCCTATGCACAAAGGTTAGGCATCCTGTCTGGTGGACCCCAGCCAAAGGCAGATTGTATAACGATAGAAGGAAGCTACTGCAGGACAGAGCAGATTCACATAAAGGGAAGGCATCTGTGGTCAGCACTGGTAATAAGCTACGGTCTCTCATAACAACATCCATGGCCTACTCTGAGAGGTAAATGGCCATGAACACTATAGATAACCACAAGGCCTTCTTCAGTTATGTTAGACATATGGACCAAACACCACAGAAATGCTCTGAGATACTACACACCTACTTAACATTCACTGAACACACAGATATTGGCAAAATTCTGGCAGACAGGTTCAGTGCACGTATCCCCCCTCCTTCTCCCCCACACCTAGAAATACTTATCACAGCTGAATGTAACCTCCCTATCATCTCAGATGTCCAGGTGAGGGCCGCCCTCAGCAAAGCAGAACACACAGCATCAATGTGACCTGATGGTATCCTTGGATGTGTGCTACGTGAACTCCAAGAGGAGATACAACCGCATATAAGACTGATATTTAACCTTGGCCGTGCTACGGGATATGTACCTGAACACTGGCATACAGCAACAGTGGTCCCACTCCACTAAGGAGACACCTCTACTGACCCTGGGAACTACCGCCCCATAAGCTTAACCAGCCTTGTCTGCAAAGCTATGGAATGATTCATTATGGGACGCATATACAGCGATATTGGGTACCTGCAGACACTTGATCCCACCCAGTTTACCTTTGTGATGGGCTGATCCTGCCTTTTGAACCTTGTTGACCTTTCAAAACAGTCACTACAGCCATTGATGAGGGCAACACAGTCCATACAGCCTACCTGGACTTGCCTAAGGCCTTCAAAACAGTACTCCACTCTGGCATCATAGACAGGCTCATTAGCTTACATGTTACTACATATGTCACATGATGGGCTGCACACTGGTTGAAATACAGAATCCATAATATTGATATTGCGGGAGCCATGTCAGACTCAAAGCCAGTCACATGTGGTATCCCACAGGGCTCTGTCCTAGGACACCTCTTGTTTGGCATTTACTTCTCAGATGTGAAAGCAAACATGTGAGGGTTGTGGATGACAAAGTTCCCAGATGACTGCGAACTAAGCACCATAGTCGTTACACCAGCTGACACACACATCCTACACACAGGCCTCACTGAAACGGACAACTGGTGCCAGGATCCTGGCCTAACACTGAATGACATGTAATGTATAGTCATCCCTTTTGGGTGAAACTACGTGCACACAACTTATCACATGGACATACCTATAGATACAGACCAATGACACATATGGAGGGTTCACAGTATGTAAACTATTAACTTGTTACTTTACATTACCTGTGTTTGACGCAGCTGGTTGCATTACCGTTACTATAGCTTCCTGCTGCTGCTAGCCCAGCTTGATACTGACACTGATGACAGCTTCAACTTAGTTTGTGTAACGTGTGTTTTTGTTTGTGTTCTTATTTTCTTTTTTTCTTTTTTTTATCTTTCTCTCTCTCTCTCTGTCTGCCTCCAGACGGTGCAATGAAAGTATTGCATGTGTGGAGTGGGAGTACAGGATGCTTTTGTAGGTATCTGCATAAGTCCATGTGATGGCCTCTGCACCAATTGTAAGCCAGCATTTGCTAATTGCATGCAGCCAGTTGTGTATTGATTGCAGTTCTCACTGTGATTTCAGGACAGTGCTATAAAAGGGTATGTGAGATAGGCTTTGCCCTTTCAGATTGTAAGGGCGGGGACCATGCTGGTATGCTGTGGACACTGTTCTGTGAGTGTAAAGGTTAGTATCTCTCTCATGATTCAGGCTGTGTTGTAGATTCACATCTCTCCATTCATCTCTCCTGTTTCCTGTACTAAGTGTGTATGCACAGTGACACCTACAACTATATATATATATATATATATATATATATATATATATATATATATATATATATATATATATATTTATATGTAAATATACATACATTTATATATGTATATTAACTGACATTATTATCTACTAGCTACCAACTAGCATGGCTGTTTCTGTTCACACACTACTATTATAGAAATCCACTAGATTTGACAGTAAGTATACATGACATACTTTGTGTACTACACATCCTATATTCCCTTTACATTCATTCCTACTATTACATGATATATTTATTTTAGAACAATGTTCTTGTATAACAGTCATGGCTTAGTGGTAAGTCATGCAGACTACTGTTTCCAAGGTCCTGGGTTCGGGACTGACAGTGGGATTTTATTTTGCTTTTGAACTGACTACAGGACCTGTCAATCAGAGTGACTAAGGCACTTTTAAGCAGTTGTAACTGGGTTAGCGCTGGTTTGTGCAGAGGTCCCGCATGTGCACTGGCATTCAGCTCCGCGCACACCCGTTTACAACCGCTTAACAGTGCTTACTCTGGTGCACACCCGCGCTATTTTCTTTGAAAGAAATGAAAATGGGGAGACAGGAAAGTGGTAAAAAAGGGGTCACAAAGAGGGTAAGACAGTAGGGAAACAAGCTTGGGTTTTGCAGGAGGGATGTAGGTAAGGCCCATAGCTGCCCATTTCTTCATCAGCAACAGCTGTGCGTATGTTTGTAATTTGGTGTGACATTTGAAACCTTCGACCCCTGAGAGAGGTGTCAGGACAACAATAATACTTGTTGTACAGCCAATTGTAATTGATAGTTTCCATGTCCAGCAGACATGTGTGCGGAATGGGCAGCTATGTATGAGGCGTAATTGTTTTGTGGGTACAGAGTGCCTTTTTTTTTCAGGTGAGAGTGGTATGTCAGGTGAAGGAAGTTGGTATAGCTGGGGAGGTAGGTTGGGTAGGTCAACAGACAAGACAAACAAGACGCATACAGGGGCGGTGTATGACACGTGTGGGGGGGGTTACACAATTGATGGGGATGGATGTTTGGATATCCAGAGCCCATGAGCCCACAGATGGCAACGGTGGAACTGATATCCCCACCCATGGGCAGTTGCCACTGTTCCTTCACTGCCCAGTACAGGGCTGTGCTGGGAGCTGTGTAGTCCAGGCAACAGGCATGCCTGTAAGTTGTGCCACCTGTGCCTCAAGCTGGCATAGGGGCCCAAGAACAGAGTCCCGGATCTCCCTACGCACCACAGTCCGGACGCTACGAAGGGTGAGTGGTGGTTCTTCTCCGGCCACACATGCAGAGGGGGACGGGCCCCATCCCCTGCAGCGCTTCCACCTGCAGGTGGCACAGGGCCACCGGAGGAGGGTCCAGACTGGGCACTAGTGCCAGGTGCACTCGCCAGCTGAGGTGGGAGAGGTGGGTCTGCTGGAACCTGCCTTCCCTGTCGTCCTATGTTTTGCGTTATGTCATGACAGTTTGGGTTAGTAACATACAATACCATTTGCAATTAGTTGTAACAGCATGCATTGGTATTCCCATTAACCAAACACCCAGATATTCACACCATTGAACAGCAAGCATAACACATGCATAGTTTGAACAGCAATACACAGTCCAACAACATGCAGGGTTGATTGATGGCAACAGGCCATCAGGTTTGGATGTATGAACAGGGCAGATGCATCAACGTACATGCAAATATTTATGACCCAACAGGACAAATGTCCAGGGGTGTTAATTGTGATTGCACATACCAATTTCACGTGGAATGGATTATATGTGGTTATAGGGTGGGGTGAAGAAAATATTATTAACACCTTCGAATACCAATACATATGCTGTACATTTCTAATAGCTGCAGATATATACACACTACTGTTCTAACTACAGTTTCCTATATGATAACTACTTCAAGTTGGTGATGGGACTGTTACTGCTACATCAATATACATTTTATTGTTATTCATACACGTTCATATCTGGCTTTGTTCAGCTACATCATCCTGCTACATTTGCTTTATATAGCTATAGACAACTATGGATGTTTGGTATTTCAGACAATCATACTATCTGCATATTGCAGACTGAGAGCAACATATCCAGATTTTGGGATACACATTCCAGCTGCAGCAACACTTTGAACACATTTCGCAGTTTGGTTCTTTGTCACATTGATTTCATTCTGTACTGACTGCAGTATACTTTATTCAGGGGTTATTACTACTTTATTGGTGGATTCATAACTCTTTCTCACACTCTCTCACTTGTTTTAGGTTCATAGGTTCATAGGTTTATAGGTTCATACTAGGCTATCTGCCCAAGGGCATTTATAAGCCTAGCCCATAGTTATGTGGCTTTCGCCACCCCTTTAGTTTGAATAAAAACTATGCCTATCATTTTTCTGTGCCTCTGTCAAGCAGTGACACTGAAGTAATCCCTGGGGTATATCTGCGATCTCCCATCCATTGGTCAAGATTCCTCTTGAACAAGGCCAGCGAGGTGCTCTGCCTCACATGTACCGGGATTTTGTTCCACAGCATAGGGAGTCTCTGGGTGATGAATCTGTCCCTCCAGCACGTTCTATTTATAACCGTGTCAAGGTTTAAGTCTCCCGCCCTTGTGGTTCTGAGGGATCTAGATTTTTTGAGGTGAAGCATATTCATCAAATCTGGGTTTGACATGGCCTTATATGTCAGGCACAGGTCACCTCTGAGCAAGCGGTATGAGACTGAATAAAGCTGGAGTTCTTTCAGTCGGGCAGCATAAGACATATTTTTGAGACCCTTTATCCTTTTGGTGAGGAACTTTTGGGGCCTTTCAAGCTGCATCAGGTTGGTACTTACTTCTAGGCTTTATTGACATGTTTTACCTGTAGTTATTACAATCCTTTCCAGCAGTCTCACTTCTGTCATGTTTCAGTATTTCAACAGGGATATATTTCACACATGTGATTTGCTCATCTTCTGCAGCTGTACTTTTCAGCCTGCTGCAGGTTGTGTACTATTATATTACAGGTGGGGCATCTTTATTTCAGACATTTTCATTTTTCTGTTTGGATTACAGACTGCAACACACTTTTTTAATCATGCAATATTTGCAAACACTCTTACACTGTTACTTGCACATTTTATTACTTAGTGACTACACTGCACTCTTTTGCTAACTGTCATACTTTTATATTTCTTTACAGTTACTGGGAGAGGATTACTGACCTGCCTGGTGGTGCAACCGCACCAGCCTATCGCCATAGGCTCTGCGGTTTGCAGAACGGACACCTGCAGCTGTAATATAAATGAAGTAATATTGGAATACACATCTCCATAATATCAGCTAGTTTAATTTCTTGCATACATAATTAAATGTAACTTACTCAGTAGTGGGGCGTTGGGCATTTGCCGGGCCTCCTGGATCCAAAGGTTCAATTGGTCCTGCTTACATCTCTTCAGGTCTGCATGGTGGTGATGGACCTGCTCACCAGTCCTTGGAGTCCCTGTGGCACTGGTGAGATCATGAGCCAACCTTTCCCATGCCTCAGCCCTATATGCTCCCCACAGGACCTGGCCCTGCATGAGTTGGGCTTCATGACTGTGGACTAGGAGCCAGACCATATATCTGGACTCCTCAACACCCCACCTCTGTGCTCGAAAGCAACTACCCTCACCTACTCCTGACATTCTGGCTGCAAGTTAGTTCTACAATCGTTTATGCTGTGTATTCCCGCCTATGGGGCTTATATATGCCGTTTTTCCCACACTTATCTGTGATTGGCCATTTTGGAATTGTATCAACTTCACAAAACCTGCTTTGTCATGCTCCACTTTCTAGTCATTCCTATATATTTGCTATTACTGCATTTCTATGTACAGCTGTCATGGCTTAGTGGTTCAGTACCTTGATTATGGTGCATGGTATCCTGGGTACGAACCTGGCCACTGCTTTTTATATTTTATGTCTGTCTAGACAGGCTAGGGGGTGTGTCTGTGTAAAGGCAGTTTTGTTACAGCTTGCTCAACGTTGCCCGGCGGTTAGCTTGTTGGCGCAGTGGGCAACTCCACACAAAGGGGTTATGCTGGTTTACGCTTCATTTGGCTGTCAGCACGTATATTACGCTCAGCTCAGCTAGGGGCACACAGTTTCAGTGTGTTCGAACTCTGTTCAACCCCCGGCACTCATTTTGCACCTGTTAAACCACTACTCACCTTCGGGCACTCATTTTACATCTGTTAAACCACTGATCACCCATGGGCAGATGCACTCACCTTGTTAAACTGTAGCTCAGCTCTAGGCACATCTGGCATTTTTTATTATTTTGTTATCTCACATTTCTTCAAAATAAATGGCCTATGTCATTACATTTTACATAAAATATAATTTTATATGTGTACATATGTCAGGGACTTGTTTTGTGCTTATTTCACTAAAAATAAAAAGTGATGTTGTGGGGGCTCGAACCATGACTGCCTGCTCTTCAGCCGACGTCTCTACCACTACGCTATTGCTTTTTGGCTTACTTTGCATATTTAGTTCTTATATGCTTTTCCACAGTCTGCTAACTGTGGCTAAGCGCCGGGCACGTCCGTGCAAATGAGCGCACTCACGAGCAAACATCTTTACAATTTAAAAAAAATATATAACATGTTCATTTATATATTTTATGTTCATAGTCTGTGGGGGCATGTGTTGTGTTGTGTTTATTCACATTTCCATGGACTCTGTCGTGGGTGTTTACTTTGGGCACTTTTACTCTTCTGGGGGCGTGTCCGCTTGCAGGGCTCGGCCTACGGACACGCCCCCTACTGTCTTCCACGGACCGTGTTAGCCTTAGGTGTGATTCAGCATGACCTCATGCATATGCATGACATGCTGACATCAAACCGTTTAACTGCAGCCTCCGTGTAAGCCTTGTATCTCTTACACGAAGGCTTTGTGAATCCTGCCCACTATCTGTTATTAACTTAGCTGCACAGTAATATATCCTATTTACTTCTGATATATCACACAAATCTCTATGAACAGTCCTAATTACTGTGTTCATTTGTTTTATCAAACCTCTGACTTTTTGGGTTTTATTGACTTTCTCTAGTCTATTTCTTTCATTGATCTTAATGTCTGTCTGTCTCTATTAAATGAAGCAACTCTTCTCTTAGATCATTTTCTTCTAAACTGAGGGCACATTCTTTGTTCT
Source organism: Protopterus annectens (assembly GCF_019279795.1). NCBI lineage: Eukaryota > Metazoa > Chordata > Ceratodontiformes > Protopteridae > Protopterus > Protopterus annectens. Next base: position 1,632,638,724 of record NC_056737.1, read on the forward strand.
CCATTTCTTGCAGGCATTCTATAGAATGTTCCACAGTGTCTTTTTGTAACACATTCTCTTCAGTCTCATCCTTTGCTCTTTCATATGGGAACTCACTGGCCAATCACTCCACAACATTGACTGTGTCAGAGTTGCCAACATTTTCTGTTCTTTCCCTTGCTGTGCAGTTCCAACTGAACATTGGTACTGGTTTCATGTGGAAGGTTCCAAAGTATCTTCATATGGTAACTGATCAGTTAATTGGTTTCTCCTTAATTTGAGGATCCATTGCTTTGTCCTGCTGTGACGTTATGCACTTCTTCAGTTGCTTCTTTTTCCAAATGATCCAAGTTTTTTTTTTTGTCATAAATCTGTTGTATTAATGAACACAAATATTTTTATCTGAAGCTTCTGAGAGTTTTTTTTGTGGAAGTATTTTTCTCTCATCTTAATTTCTCTCTCGCTCTTAATCTTTTTGTATTTCTTTTGTCTGGAAATTCTAGACTTCTTGCATAATAGTAGCAATCCATAAGTTCTTTCTTATCCTCAATAGTCCACTCTGTCATCTTTATGACTCTTTTCTCAGTTTTTGTGATTTTTGTGTCATACTACTTCCTTCTAAAAGGGGGGGGGGGCATCCGCCCCCTGGTCCTGACCTAGCCTCATTGCAGGAATGTTTCTGTGTCTTGAGGATTCTATACTATGTTTTCCAGTCCTGGCAGCAGTGCACCTACCAGGATTGGGCACTTTTTTATGCTGGGTCTTGTGCAGCCAGCTATCTTTTTTTATTTTTTAACATACTTCTGTCCATGATATATGCTATATGTTGTTGTTGTCTTTCGGCTTTTCCTGGTTAGTGGTTGCCACAGCGGAACTCCAGTCCGCTAATGATTGGCAGTAGATTCTGTCGAGTGCCGAAGTGCCAGCTCGACGTACAACCTTCAACGAAGGCACGCCCATTTACGCATGTCTTTCGAACGCCCACCCAACCGCAGGGAGGACATGCAGTCTCCACATAGAAGGCACTCCCCGCATTCCAGCCAAGAATCGAACGGGAGAACCTCTTGCTGTGAGGCAACAATGCTACTGCTGCACCACCACGGAGGTATACTTTATGGGCGTGAAATACTGAATTTAAATACTTCAGTATTTCGAGCTTCTAAAGTGAATATATATATATATATATACACACACACACACACACACACACATATATATATATGAATATATATATATATACACACACACATATATATATATATATATATATATATATATATATATATATATATATATATATATATATATATATATATATATATATATACCTGTTGCTACTTGGTATGACTCAATACTATTTTAAAATGTTGCAGCATAATGTTATCTATTAAATTATTGGAATGTATGTGAAAAATGTTGTATTTTACATGTGATACTAGGAGTAATGGGTTTATTTTTTTTTTTGATATTATTATACATGTATACAAAAACAGTGACAGCTGTACTTGGCAATAGAAGGAATAACTGAATTTACTGCATGATCTCTGATTACTGAACATGAGCACATTACATTAGCTTGAATGTACTGCAATTACTCGTGTATCTAAAATTTCAGTATTTTCTTGCACATCATTTTCTTTAGGTGTTCATTCAATGCATTACATATTTGTAATATGTAGTTGTACACCATTCTAAAAGACATTCCCTAGGATTTAATAAACTCCGTGTAGGCACAGTGCAGAGCCCACACAGAATGTATCCAGGTACACAGCCACGGTTCCCAATAGGCAGCGTGCCATGCAATCTAATGATGGTTCACTGCCGGGGGGGTTCAAGGAACATGGATATTGAATCAGTGTAGGGAGAGTTGTAGCAGCTTCCTGTGGCTGCAGATGAGTGTGAGGCTCCGTGTAATGCTCCCTGCCACTGTTGTAATGTTGTGAAGTACGTCAACTGTCTAATAAGTCTTTTGTATGATGTTTTATTTTAATATTTTATAATTATTTTTTTTTTGTTGTTTAACTACATGTTTGCATGGCATGGGGCAGAGTACAGCAATGCCAAGCTGTGCTCACATACAGACAGCTGACACCTGTCAGACATCTAAAAATAGAACCCGGATGTAATTAATTACTATAATTAAATATATTAATTTTTTTCCATTGATGTTTGCGTGGTGCGACACGGAGCACAGCAGAGCTGAGTGGAGCTCATACATACATGGCTGACACCTGCCAGACATCTAAAAATTGAAACCAGGTGTAATTATTTATTTATAGGTGTGTTTAAGCATGTTTGCATGGTGCGGTGTGGTGCTCAGCAATGCTGACAGGTAGCTTAATAAAATATGTGAAGGTAGACTAGTTTTTATAACATCCACCTTGCTCCATGGGTAGAGTTACAGTCTTATGTGTAGTAGGTCCTGGGTTCGAGTCCATAACAGACAGAATATGTCTGTAAATGAATGTACTACTTTTCTTTAATTTCATTACAGTATTGTGAATTTTGGCACTGCTGTGCTGTGCTAAACACTGCTCAATCATGTTAAGCAGTGCATAAACATGCTAACAGCTACCAATGTTTCAGCAGTGCTAAGCCTCATTAAAACCACTATTCTGTGAGTTTTCATGCTGCTTGGCTTCGCTTCACTGGTTTGAGTGCTACTAAGAGGTGCAGCACTTTTTTGAATGTTGCTGAATGACATGTAAGGGCAGGAAAACTATATTACGCCCAATCGGCGGGACTCTGCAACAGTCATTGGAGTTCATTCAACTGTTGGTATGGCAGGCAGTATTGGTGAAAGTGTGCGCTTTCAGGTGCAGCAGTGCGGGGTCACAGTCAAGCTCCTTATTAAAAAACATGAACCCCAACTGATGCAGGGTGGATGGCAGGGCTCAGAGTGTAAGGTGGAGGCCTGGAACCATTTAGCCAGGGAACTCACCAATGTTACTGGCATACCCACACAGGTGAGCAGTGTCTTCACCATTTTGATGACCTGAAAAGGAGGAAGAGGGGAACCCTGGACATCTGGGTCCAGAAAACGTAAGCTGGGAATGCTCCACAAGTATGTAAGCATGTCTTCCTCTGTCTAACCAATATGCAAGCTGAAGGTCTGCAAAGCAGGTATGTGTAATGGTGTGCTTCTCTCCCAACAGCTGCAGCTGAGAGGGCTCATAATGTCCAGTCTCATTCCAGGCACCTGGCCAGGTTGGACTGTGAGAATGGTAAGTATGGATGTAATATGCCAACTGTAGTGTAATAAGCAAGAAAGGGTAAAGCATTTACTGCAATAAAGTATACACAAGAAAAACTGTACGGTGATAAATGGACATGTAGATCTGTAGTGCAATAAATGAGTAGAGATGTAGAGCTGTAGTGCAATAAATGAATAATAAGAACTAAATATCAATAAAGCATTAGCAATACCAGTAACAGTAAGCAAAATGTTCAGCAGGATTATATTTCATCAAAGCCATTGCAGTAGAGCTGTATCCATTGATTGCCAATGGTAAGGTTGCTGCAATAGCTGTAGCCAGCAAATCTAATGGTCTGAAAACTGTATTGCTCAACCCATAGTAGTGTCCAAGGCTGTCTCCACACCAATATCAGTCATATAATGCTCTCTCTTCCTCAGACAGTAGGTAATAAAGGTATAGGGGCAGATATTGTGTATGGACCTTATAGATATTTCAAACCAATAACAATAAAATGTGTTCACTAGCATTGTTGATTTTAAAATACAGTTTTTTTCATATATGCACTATGGTTGTATTCCATGCATGTGTATTTTACTGCCACTGCAGTCTACTATAACACTGTAATAGTACTAGAATGCCAGAAGAATGTCCTGTAACTTGTATTGCTCAATTCATAGTATAGTTCCGGGTGATCTCCAGGCAAGTATCAGTCACTCAACAGTCAGCAGTGACTTGGTAGCTCAGTCTGCTAAATTTTTTGTATGTAGTACATTTTGCCACACACAGTCCTGGGTATAACTCAAGAGGTATATAGCACTAAATTTTCAGTATCAGTTCTTCTCTCACTAGGAACACAACAAATATATGAGTGAGATGGCCCATTTTTTGAGCAGATAGTGCGTTTAGATTTCACAGAATGTTAAAGTCAATGCCATGAGTTTATTTATCAGCATTGCTGAATCATAAATAAAGCTGTGTAATCCCATTTAGGCCATATCCCTTGCATGTCTGTACTAAGTTGCTGCAGTCAATTATTATTATTTGCAGATGTCCCCTGCAGTCACAGCTATTGGGTTCTACTCCCATGTCTGCCAACTAAGGCACGGTGCCTGCCTAGTTTACTTACTGTACACAAATATGCCTTTCAAGTGCCATGATTTCTCATAATGTAATTAAAACTCCCTAATCTGTCTGTCGCATAACTAGCAGATAAGTTAATATTTGGAATGTAATGTATTACCAAATCCATTTACAGAACAGCTGGGTAGTTATGTAAGCCCAGATTATGTAAAACTGTTCTGTGTAGTGGTGTACCGGCATTTGCTACTGCTTGGCCCATACTGACCAATGCTAATAGCTTGAGAGGTATGAACGTGCTACATCAGTTATAGGAGAATTGTAGTCACTGTACTCAAACCTAACACTACACACCTGTAGAGTATATATTTCAGTGTATTGAGGGATATAGGCTGCAATGTCAGTAATGGAATTTTTCTCTCTCTCTCCCCTCACCCCTTATCTTCATTTATTTATTACTGTTATTTATTATTGTGATTCAATATTAACATAATTTGTTACACTAACTATATTTTGGAAAAGTGTGTCATTATTGATATGTTTTATTATGATTTAATAATAACATATTTTGTTAAACTCACTATATATTGAAGAATGTAGTTGGTTATTGTTATGTTTTATTATGATGCAATATTAACATATTTGTTGAACTAACTGTTCTGGTGGCCCTAAGGCTTGCTTTTTACTGGCATGCTGCTACCATACTAACTGTTATGTTACTCAATGTTGTGCTGCACATGTTATACATTAATATGTATTTGGATGAATATATATGCTGTTCATTTCTGTTAATACTAACATTGGTTTGGTTATTACTGTAACTTACTGCTATACCTCATATCCCACAGTATATCAAGGTAGGCCAGATCCAGCTTTTCCCCCTACCTTGCCTCAACTGGCCATGGCACAGGGTCCCAGCACATCTGGGACCCAGACCGGTGGTGCCACCTCTGATGCCTCTGCACTACCTGTGGTGTCAGGTAGTACTACCTTAAGGGATGGGACCCGGCCCCCCACTGGGAGCAGTGGCAGAGGTGGTGTTAAACCCATGCACAGCTTCTGATTCTGGTGTGCAGGATAGTCCACCATGGCTATGACCACCTGTGCCAGATTGAGGGCATGCTGGCCACCCTGGTGTGGCAGCCTTGCCCTGGTGCCCAGCCTCCAGCACAGCCACCCTCAGGGCACTGATGGAGCAGTGTTGACAGTCCCATGGGTGGAGACATGAGTCACACTGCTGCTGTCTGAATGCATGTGGGACTAAGATTCCACAACACCCTCTCTATTCAAGGTGTTCACCCCCCCCTCATGTGTCACATACTGCTCCTGTCTGCTGTCTTGTTTGTCTTGTCTGTTTGCAAATGCATCCACACTTACCCAACTTACCTCCCCCACATGTACTTATGTCCCTTCCCCAACATTCCACTCTCACATTAAAAAAAATGGGCACCTATCCCAAAAAAAATATATTGTCCCATACATAGCTCTCCATTTCACACACGTGTCCACTGGACACACACAATTCAGTCCAAATGGCTTGACAACACATTTATGTTGTCCTCACCCCTCGCTAGTGTTTGAGAATCCAAATTCATCTACAAATTCTGTCAAAGTGCACAGTTGTTGCTGTACATGAAATGGATGGCTATGTTTTTTTCCTACACCCTTCCTGCACATCCCTCCCTGCCTTTCACTACGTTTTTCCCATTGCTTGCCCCCATTTCACCACTTTCCTATCTCCTCTTTTTTCTTTTCTTTATATTTTATAGTGCAGGGCTGTGCAACGTGAGCTAAGCTCAGCTAAATAGAGTTATAATGACTATATGTGTTTCTAACAGTGTAAGACTCATGTACAAAATAAATACCTCTGCCGTGTTTCGGACTTGAGCCCATCACACCTGCAGCACACTGCATTAACTCGACAAGCTACTCAACTCTTAATTAAAACAGGTGATTTAGACAAAACATACTAATTTCCAATTAGAGTCATTAGGCACGTTTCTGCAGAGCCGCATGCTACTCTGCACTGTGCAAACTGGAATAAAAAAGTAATGGAAAACATGGGCATGTACCTTGGACTCTGGTGCAATAGTACCTCACTAGACAGCCAACGACATGATAATGGATGCAACTGAGGCCTGTGATAGTAGGTAAATGTACCCTTTTATCAGCAACATGTAGAAAGTCACCTGCTAAGGCATTCATGGCAAAATACATATTCAGCTGGGACTCTGGTACAGAAATACATCCATATAAAGCCATGCATATACTGAAAGATGTAGTAAATGTATGTCACAGCCTGTATGTGTGCACATATATATGGCAAATACACCCACTGTAGCAGTGACTCAACAGCTCAGTCTGTTAAATGCCTTGCATATAGTACAGTTTGCCACACATAGTCCTGGGTTCAAATCCAGTGTTGTGTTGCATTTCAATTATATTATTGTGAAGACAGCAATTAATGAATGACTCATGCACTCATTATCCACACAAAGCATTGCAACGTAAATAACTGCTTTTCACTGCTGGAAGTCACAGGCTTGCAGGTAGGGACACACATCACATATCCTTATAGCATTACTACATGTTGCCTAGTACTCTGTTATTGACACAGTTGCCTAACATATGTACCTTAAACATATGCTGTAATTGGAGTGTCAGGGATACTCCTACCCTGGCTCTGCCTCTACAACAAGGCTGACACAACTGACATATATACACCTACAGCTTGTTGTCCTCCAAAGTGTTCACACTCACTTCCTCTGTCTATTACATGCAGCATCAGCTGCAGCATATGTTACACACAGCTCTATGTAAAGGCTTCTGCTATAGACCTACCCTCTATGACAACATAGTCTCCTCACCCCAGTAACATCCATCTCAACAGCTAAGAAAGGGGACCTGCTCTACATGAAGGCCTTATATATTGCACAGTGGTTGCATGTCATTGGTTAATGATACTGCAACTTGGCTATTCATAGGTTCATAGAGTGGTACTAGTCTATCAACCCTAGGGCCTATACAAGCCTAGCCATAACAATTCCCTGTCTATTTCTTCCCACGCTATTTACTTCCCTAGACCCCTGTCTAGCAGGGCAACTGACGTGATCCCTGGGGTGAATTTCCTTTCTCCCATCCAATCATCAAGGTGCCTTTTGAAGAGGGCCAAAGAGGTGCTCTGCTTGACATGTATGGGCAGTCTATTCCAGAGTCTGGGGAGTCTCTGGATCAGGAACCTATCCCTCCAGCATGTTTTGTTTATTGTGATGACAAAGTTTAGATCCCTGGAGCATGTGGCTCTGAGGGATTGGGATTTCTTTAAGTGTAGCATGTCCAACAGCGCTGGGTTTGACATGGCCTTGTATGTTAAGCAGAGATCGCCTCGGAGTAGACGATATGCGACAGAGTATAGCTGGAGTTTTTTAAGGTGGTCAGCATAGGGCATCTGCTTTAGGCTTGTGATTCTTTTAGTGAGGTATTTCTGTGACCTTTCCAGTTGTTGCAGATGTCTTGAGAAGTACATACCAAATGGGGTGTTGTATTCTATAATGGGTCTAATGAAGGATGAGTACAGTGGGACAATGACCTCCTTTTTTCTGCATGAAAAGCCCTTAGTGATGAGGTGTGCCAATAGAAGGATTTCCTGACTGTTGCGGTGATGTAGTTATTGAAGGTGAGACCATTGTCCACCTGTGTCCCTAAGTCTCTTATCACACTTTTGGTGTTTAGTGTACTGCCACCTATGGGGTAATTCATGGGTACATGTTTTTTCCCAAAGGGGACAATTATACATTTCTTGGCATTGAGCTTCAGCCCATGGCTCTGGCACCAAGTATCTGTTTCTGTAAGTCCCTTTTGTAGAGTATCGACATCATTTGGGGATTCAATAATGGCTCCCAGTTTGCAGTCATCTGTGAACATTGTTAGCCAGAGTCCCTTAGTGTTGGCCTGTACTTCAGGGAAGTAGATGCCAAACAAGAGAGGTCCCAAGACTGAACCCTGAGGTACTCCACCTGTCACTTGTCTGGAGCTGGATTTGGAGTCAGCTACTTTTACAGTGTGGGTTCTGTCAGTAAGCCAGTTGGCAACCCATCGAGTGACGTAGAGATGAATGCCCGGCTTAGTAAGTTTATCTATGATTCCAGAGTGGGGGATGGTGTCAAAGGCCTTGGCGAGGTCCAGATAGGCTGTGTGGACTGCCTTACCCTCGTCCGCGGCTCTGGAGACTGATTCGAAGAAGTCAATCAGGTTCAGGAGAAATGATCGGCCCTTCAAAAACCCAAACTGGGTGGGGTCCAGTGTTTTAAGGTTGCCAATGTCTTTGTTTATAATTTGTTTATTTTGTTTTGGCTGCATTTAGCATATCAGAGTCACAGATTGGTTTAGGGGCAGCTATCTGCTAATAAGCAGCAAGTTAAAACGCAAGCATCTGGCTATGGCCAAATATTCTGTATGAGACTTCCCTCACACAGAGCACACCATTGTGACACTAGCACATTTCAACAGAGGAGTACTGCACTCCACCAGGTATGTAACAGTTTTTTTGTGTATAACAAGATGCATACGGGAGGATAGCTTTATGGGGAATAGGAAGTTCAGCAGTAAGCCTGTCTTAGGCCTGTGGTAATGTCATTTCATTGATACCCTGCTGTCTTACACATACAGGGGATGTACAATATATCAGGGTTGAATTTTATTTTGTCATTGTGGTACACTGGTGTTGTTGAACATCCCAATATAGTGGTCATAATAGCACATTGCTATTTGTCTGGCACTGGTCTTATGACATATTTGTAGGTGACTGGCCTTAGCGGACACATCACAGTGGACTGGATTGTTGTGTGTATGGTCATACAGCAGAATCTCTCATGGCACACAGGGAAAACCTCAGTAATGATACTATCTCAGTGGTATCCACACACACAGTATGTTGTCACAGTGTGGGATATGACATGTGTGAGCAAGAAGTGGATAGTGCCGGCCACTTTTTTCTTGCTGTATCTGTACATAGTGGATATCTATGTATTTGATCCTGTAAATAGCTCCAGTACTTATTATTAATGCCCACTCCTCCAGGCATGTCTAAAGTTCAGTTCCCTGTGCATTCTCCCATTAACCTGGTGAACTTGAGCACCCTGACGCAATGTAGCAACTGCTTCATGTATACTGACAATGCTCTCCTCTTACCTCCCAACACTCAGACTTGCAAAAGGTGCACTTATATATATCCAAATTGGAAGCCATGCACTCTCCAGCCAAGACAGGAATAGCTGGTCAAGAAGAGAAGGCCAACACTTGCACCACACCACATGGAACACATAGCCCTCCAGAACATTAATTCAAAGTAAAACCAGCTGAAGTGGCTGAATGGAACCCAATGCAAAAATCAAATACAATTAAGTAAAAACCAAAAGGTTCAACCATAAAGGCAGCACAGTTTATTAAAACACTAACATACGCAAAGGTTTTGAACATATAGTTCTTTCTCAGTGCATACTAAAACAGGCTAAAATGCTCCATTTTATATATGATACCAGCCTATCATACATTGTCATCAGTTCACATGACTAAACAATTCAGCATGATTGCATACCTATATTTAAAGCTCAACATATAGATTAACTTATTAATAGTAATAATAATAGTAGCAGCCAGGGTGATGTATAAACGCATAAAACAATAAAACAACTAATTTATAAAGATACAAGAATGCAGAAATACAGGGATATATATGTGTGTGTGTGTGTGTGTGTGTGTGTGTATATATATATATATATATATATATATATATATATCATATTATTGTACGATATAAACAGCAAACTCTTTTTCATTGTACCGATAATATCGAAACAACAAAATATCGAATAAACGGAACAGCACATTTTTTCCCAGGAAAAAAAAATTGCTGCTCCGTAAAAAAATAAACTTAAACACAAATTTAAGTGGGGGGCTGTGCCCCCCACACCTCCCCTACTTAAATATACCAACTCTGAGATCGCACCATAGTGGAGGAAATGGCAAAGTCCCGAAGATGGCCCACCAATTTTTTTCCCTTGGAAAATATATATATATATTCAAATATTTCAATATAATTTTTCAAAACTGGTTTTAAACTATATATTATTTAAGCCAGGGCTCATGTCAGCTCTGAAATAATTAATCCATTTGTACTCATTTAGCTTGGTAGGATTAACTATATCACCCCTTTTCTAGATTTCCATATTTTCTGTAAGACTCTAAACTTAATGCAAAGTTCATTATATGTTTGCTTAGCACATTTGTTTCAATATTTCTACATATATCCGATAAGTGAGATACAATCCTTTTTTTAGTTTCAGATTAGTTTTACTTTCCATCATCTCCTTTCTCACAGTCCCACCCCATGCACATAGCTATTTTTCCCTCAGAGAATGGTTACTAGCCCTTGCTCTCTAATCACAACTGTTGAATTTTAAACCTTGTTGTAAATATGTATATACTTTTGTTACTCTGTATAATTCTTGACAAGTGTATTTTCCTGGTAGAATGCATTTTAAGCAATAACTCCTTAGGTATATGTATTTTACTATTTGCAAAAATGTTACTTTTTCTGTAAACTGTATTTTTTCTTGGAGCTTTTCTCCTCGGGTTTCCTCCGAAAATGGGCCACATGCCTAGTTGGACTAACCCGGTTAACAATAATCAATCAATAAAATAAATAAATAAATAAAATATAGAAGCAAGCACATGCTTCACAGTTAGCAAGGTATACTACATTCTCAGTACTACAAGTAGCAAATGTGGTAAATTTAAATATTTCATGTGTAATTGGATGCATAAATTCACTATTAGTATTAATATATATATATATATATATATATATATATATATATATATATATATATATATATATATATATATATATATATATACACACACAATATACACAATTATGACATGGTACAGTACCTTTCTTACTAATTATTAGCCAATCCTTCTTATTACTAAAGGTTTGACCTTTATAACATAAACAATGTCTTAAATTTCTTTCTCTCCTATACACAAACCTTTGTCTGTCTCCTACCACATCCTTAAATTCAGGGTTTGATTGTAAAATAGCCCAATTCACATAAATCACTTGTTGAATGGTGTTAGTATGTCTATTAAACTTCATAATGTAGCCTAAATTATTATATTTGCTATCATTATTGCTATCATCAGCTGTTCCTTCTGTCCTTATATCATATTTATCAGAGAAATAATATGTCGACGTGCTAGGACAAATTCTTTGTTCTTTTCTAATATTTTACAATTATAGCCTCTAGAATAAAAATCATTAGTCATACTATACATTTCTTTCATAAAATCTTCATCATTAGTATTTAGTCTGCTTGCTCTTAAATATTGACTCCGCACTACACTATTATACATGATACATGAATCTAGGATGCATGCTACTGTAGTGCATATAACATGTAGACTGTGCATTCTATGTATCATAATGTTAAATTCATTATCTTTGTATCTTTGTACATAACTGCAATGTCTAAATAGTAAACAGTCTCTTCAGACATGAAGGTATCAAAAGTTAAAAATGTGGAAGAACTTTCTAGTTTTGAAACAAAATCTAGTAAAGAATCTTTGCTACCAGTCCAAGTAAGAAAGATGTCATCCATGAAACATTTATAAAAAAACTGAATCAGTATGAAAAAACTGTCATTATTATAAATAAACATCTCTTCCCACCTAGCCAATACCAAATTGGCATAACTGTTAGCAATGGGGGTACCCATTGCTACCCCCAATTGCTGGTGGAAGAATTCATTGTTATACATGAAGACATTACTGTTAAGTATGACATCTAAAATAGCATAAAACATTTCTACCTTCTCATTTAGAAAGTTACTGTGGGCTACAAAGTATTCCCTTATATACTGAATACCTATATCATGAGGTCTGATAGTGAATAGTGATTTTACATCCATAGTAACAAATACAATATTAGAAAAAGTTGTAGATTTAGACCACTTATATAATTCTTTCAAAAAGTCATTAGTGTCCTTAATAAAACTTGGACTAAACTTAAGAAGATCAGATAATTTTTGTTCTAAATATTTTAACAAAGAAGTAGTAACCCATTGGAAACCAGATACAATTGGTCTCATAGGTGGTAGTCTTATATTTTTATGAATTTTAGGCAATCCATATATAACTGGTACTGCAGGGTTGGCAACAAATAAGAAACTATACAGATTTGCAGTAATATACATATTCATAAGTAGATCATATAAACATGATTTAATTCTATAAATAATTGCATTCACAGCTGTGACATCAATTCTTTTAAAAAAGTCAAAGGATCATTAAGCAGAACATGCATCCATTCATCATATTGTGTAACATCCATAATCACAATCTTACCTCCTTTATCTACTTGCTTTATATTAATATCAGACAGTTTACTTAATCTATCTAGTGCATACATTTTTTCAGAAGTAACATTAAAATATTTATTACTAGATTTAGTTTGCTTAAAGAATATATCATATATTTGATTTTCACATAAGTTATAAAATGCTTGTATTACAGGTGAAAGTATTGGAACAAATACACTGCTACATTATAACACATTTCCCACATTATTTGAGTTATTACCATACATTTTCTTCAGAGCATACACCAGCACTGCCTTCACATAAAAACACAAATTGCACACCCACCTTCGCGGAGGCTCGCAATAAAATCTACCAAACAGCAGAGACCTCCAAGGCAGAAATGCACTCAACCACCACAACACAACACTAACCAAAAGAAACAACTCTCCTAAACAGTGTGCCACTCAACCAAAGCCCCTAAGGCAAAACAGCATGCCCAACACACTTGTCATAGGTGACTCAATAGTAAGGCACACTGATGTCCCACTCACTAGGTTGAATAAGGAGAAAGTAACAGTCAGCTGCCTGTCAGGTGCCAGGATCTGCCACATAATTCATGTACTCAGGTCCCTCAACAACAGGTACAAATTGTCATTGTACATGTGGGTGTGAATGACCTGAGACGCACCTGCCTGGACTACATGAAAAGAGACATGGAGGAGCTCTTGGATTCTGTAGCCCAGGACGGTATGACCTTAGCCCTGAGCAGCATCCTACCATCACCCAGAATGATACCACAGTACAAGCAGAAAATGATTGATTTCAACAATTGGCTAAGTTTCTGGTGTCATTCTAAGGGGATCCAGTATCTGTCTGCCTGAGATGACATGATTGACAGACCTCGATGCCTTGCCAGAGATGGCCTGCATCTGCACCCCTGGCCTTCTGGATACTGGCCAAGACTCTTGTCACCCCTATAGTGCCTTTTTTAGGCAGTGTTCCAAAGACCAAATTACGACCATAGCAGCTACAAACAAATGCAATCTGAAGGTCATGCTGCTCAATGCTAGAAGTCTAAATCTCAAAATGCACTCACTCAAACCACTCCTTAAAATGGGGAACATTGACATTTGTGTCATAACAGAGACCTGGTTCAAGGCAGCAGAAAGCACCGCTGCACTACCAGGCTATAACTCCTTCTACACCTTTCAGCCCCAGAACTTGGACCGAAGCTCCAAAGGCAGTGGTGTTTCCATATTCATGAAGGATGCACACACTTCCAGACTAGTAGCCCAACATAACGCATCAGAGATACTTCAGGTGCAGCTAACATCGGCTAAGACACCGATTCAGGTCGTAGCCTGCTACAGGTCCCCAACCATGTCCCAAGACTCACACTCCACATTCCTAAGCACCCTGGAGAATATTAGAGTCCAACCTAACACTCTCATACTGGGCGACATCAAATACCCCCTTCATTAACTGGGAAAACTACTCATGTACCAATACACTTGCCTAACATTTCCTGGAATTCATTAATTCCAATGCCCTGGACCAGCTCATTCTAACCCCTACTAGAGATAGTAACATCCTTGACTTGGTCATTAGTAACATAACAACAATAGTGAACTCCTCCCTGGTTAGATCCAACTACAAACTAATCACCTTGGAAATCCACACCCTGCCATCCCCCCCACAAAGGTAACCACCATGAAAAACTTCTCCAAAGCTAACTTTGGGCTCCATAAACAGAGGTGGCTAACTTCAGGGCACCCATGCAAATGGAGATCAGTTGAATGACAGCCGAATCATACACAAATGCACTATACGAACCCATACACAAATGCATGGATCTCGCCATACCCAACAGAACCAAGATGCTCTCCTCCAAAAAAAAGGAAGCCAATCTGGTTGTCCCCTGCCATAAACAAACTCTACAATGGAAGGAGGAAACTGATGTGGAATAAGGTGAAGTCCCAAGACTGGAAAAACTCCCTTATCAGCCTCAACAAAAAGTTGAGATCCCTCATCAAATCCTCTAAAGCTAGCTATGAAAACAGAATTGCAGCAGATAGTAAAGGCAACCACAAAGCCTTCTATAGTTATGTAAAGAATCTCCACGGCAATACCCAGATTTGCACTGAGCTGCTGCACAATGGCACCTCCTATACCAAGCCAACAGATATTGCCAATATACTGGCCAACAGAAGCAGTGCCAACTTCACCTCTCACCCAAGGAACCAGTCACAATACGAGTAGATTGCCAGGCACCTAGTATTACTGTTGCACAGATTAAAACAGCACTGTCCAAGGCCAAGAATACAGCTTCTATGGGACCTGACAACATCCCTGGCTGTGTTCTACATGAACTACACTGTGAATTGGCACCTCACCTGTGTGCCCTGTTCAATCACAGTCTCACCTCAGGCTTTGTCCCTACTGAATGGTGCACTGCTACAGTCATCCCTCTCCACAAAGGAGGAGCAACTACTGACCCTGGGAACTATTGCCCCATTAGCCTGATGAGTCTGATATGCAAAGCTATGGAATGCATCATCATCATGGATCTAATAAACAAGGATATAGGGACTCTCCAAAGCCTGGATCCTACACAGTTTGGTTTTTTGAAGGGTAGATCATGTCTGCTGAACTTGGTCAACTTCTTTGAGTCAGTCACCAGAGCTGTGGATGAAGGCAAGTTGGTTCATACAGCCTACCTTGATCTGGCCAAGACCTTTGATACCATTCCCCACTCCAGAATCATAGAAACACTCACTAAGCTAGGCATCAACCCCTATATCACTAGGCGGGTTGCAAACTGGTGCACAAGTAGAAACCACAGTTTGAAAGTAGCTAACTACAAGTCAGACTGCTGACCAGTCATGAGTGGAGTCCCACAGGGTTCAGTCCGGAGTCCTCTCCTGTTTGGTATCTACTTCTCTGAAGTCCAGGCCAACACAAAGGGACTCTGGCTGACAAAGTTGACATATGATTGCAAGTAGGGAGCTATTGTTAACTCCCCGAGTGATGTTGACATCCTACAGAAAGGCCTCACTGAGACCAACGACTGGTGTCAGAACGATGGACTTAAGCTCAATGCCAACAAATGTGTCATCATCCCCTTTGGGAAAAACCCAGTTTCCATGAATTACCACATTGATGGTAGTCCATTGAACACAGAAGGCATTATAAGAGATCTGGGAACACAGGTTGACAGCAACCTCTCTTTTGACCACCACATTGCCACTTTGGTCAGAAAGTCCTTCTATGTGGCACATCTCATTACTAAGGGTTTTGCATCCATGAAGAAAGAGGTCATTGTCTCCCTCTACTCTTCCCTCATTAGGCCAGTCATTGAGTACAATGCCCCATTTGGCATGTACCTCACTAAACACCTGCAACAACTGGAGAGGCTGCAAAAGTACCTCACAAAGAGGATCCTATGCCTTAAAATTTGTCCTATATGGACAGACTAAAAAAACTCCAACTATTCTCGGTCTCATATTGCCTACTTAGAGGCAATCTCTGCTTGACTTACAAATCCATGACTGACCTAGCTCTGTTAGAAATGCTGCATCTAAAGAAATCCCAATCCCTATGCACCACATGCTCCAGAGACCTCAACATCATTACCACAATCAACAGAACATGCTGGTGGGACAGGGTCATATCCCAGAAACTGACCAAGCTATGGAATAGACTTCCCATACATGTCAAGCAGAGCATCTCACTGGCCCTCTTCAAGAGAAATATTGATGAGTGGATGGGAAATATAAAATTCACCCCAGGGATCACTCCAGTGACTTTACTCGACAGAGGCACTGGGAACTAAGGTTGGGTGGCACGATGCCAGGGTAATCCTATGGGTTAGGCTTGTAAAGGTCCCAGGGCCATTAGCCTAGTACACACCTATGAACCTATAATTTGTTTCCTTTTTGGTGTGTTTCAGGACTAATGTATCACAGAAGACACATCCCCTTCTCAGATGCAGAGAATGAACTTATACTTCAAGGATTATGGCAGCATAATCACATCCTCCTATCCAGGGGGAGGCATAACAGGGAACAGTGGGCTGCATTGTGGTAGACCTTGTCTGGGATGTGAATGAAACTGGCCACCAGGACAGGACATATCAGCAGGTTCGACAGGGTGCTACAGACATGGTGAATGCTGGGTGACAAAGGGCAACTGATGTAGTCAAGGGATTAGGCCATTACTAGTGGAGGGCCTGCAATGGAACAACCACTCATGGCCACTTTGGAATTCCTGGCACATCTAGGGACACACGACAGCTCCCAGGCATCCATCACACCATATATCATGAAAGTGGGTTGTACAGGGTTTGCAGAAGAGGAGCATTCAGGTAAGCTTACTGTGATTACCATTGTAATACTGTAGCAGTCATTCTGTCAGGCTGTATGTGGGTGTCAAGTCTATGTACTGTGGGGAGGGTTTAGCTCAGAATTACACTAATACTCAGAGTGTCAGCAATACATCAAGTAACACAGTAGCTACTGTGCATGTGAGATATACGCAGGTATTACCTTGCGTGCTGCAGCATGCAGTGTTACTAAAATTACCTCATCCTTACCTTTTTACAGGTCCATCAGCCATGGTCCCACTTCTGGTAAGCTTGATACTGTTTTGTTATGGAACATACATATGCTATTAAGGGTGAGGGCCAGGATAATGCCCTATGTACAGATAATGTTGTGTATAACCAGAGTAGAATGATTGTATGTTCCAGTCTGGAACAGTTACCTAAGTTTACCAGAGTGGGTAATCACAGGACTATAGCTGAATGGGCAGAAACACTTTTGCAGTTATAGTTCAGGGCAAATATGCCTCTGGGTGTACATGAGGCAATTAATCCAACATGCCTTGTATATACCGAAAGGTCGATCGTACATACTTTAGGCATTGAAACTTGTATTTGTATATATTTGTTAAGATGGGTGTACTGGGTTTTATGTGCTGTGTTATCAGGTATAGTGTCTTATTGCATACCTAAAAGGTACATTGTACTGGCCAAGTGTCGCGTGATTTACCTAACGTGCTTGTTATAAAGGCCTTGAGTAGAACGTGTATGTTGTTGTGAGGAAGTCTGCTGTGCATGAAAGTGGAGATGAAAGGATGTGAGAGTGGTAATGCAGTTGTGGATCCTCATTATTATGACTCTCTGTGGATTTTTCATACAGGTATTAATGTACTGCTTTTGTCTTGGTTTCCCCAGGTGACTGGGGGGGGGGTTGGGGTCTCTCCCCTAAACCACCTGATGGCAATGTCTCTTTGGACTCTGATAATGATGGTGGCCACAGTGAGACACAGGTGGGGTTGTCGTGGGGTGAATCTGTCCAAGAGGCTGACATCCCTCTTCTGCCCCAATTGTCACCCCACACAGTCAGTATGCCCACACATACCCAGTCCCCACAGGCCTCATATATGGGACAGTCAGAGGGTGGTGACACTAAACAGGTCAGTGTGGGAACTATGGCAACAGTGAGTGTAGACACTGGCTATAGCCAGAGAGCTGGTGAGGTCCCACATAGGCAGATTGACAGGAGTGCTCATAGGACTGCTCTCCATCCACCACCTGTTGCATGTGTCACATCACAGGCCAGGCCACTCGGCACTTTTCAGCTTTCATGGAGGCACAGGCATGTTCTGAACAGAACACCAGATGTATGCTTATGGTTATGGATGCAGCACAGTCTGACATCCATGGCTGCTTCCACCGCACTGGGGACACCCTGGAGTGGTTCAATGATACACTGTACAGACAGTAGACTGAGACAGTGTCTGTCCTGGGCTACACATTGTCTGTGCTGGAATGTGTGGTTGGAGTTGGGCATCAGACCCATGGACTTAGGTCAGCAACACCATCTGCTGAGAGTCCACACAGCCATGCACAGTTACACTCCCATAGTGTCAGTACATCCAGTGCTACAGAGGGGAGTGTGCTGTCCACACCATGATGTGGTAGGCCATGGGCATGTGGTCCTGGGCAGTTCATTGGGGGACACAGTCCCAGCAGACAGCAGTCACCATCGGGTACTAGCACTGCATCTGACCTTGGGCATAGTGGTGCCAGTTCAACTCCCAGTGGAGCCAGTTCCCGTGTTCAGGGCCAGAGATGGTGAACTGTCAACTCTACCATATACAGTCCACAGCTGTCCAACATACACATGTGTAGGGCTAGCACTGAGCTTGACTGTGTACATGTACATGCACACATGCACACACACCACTGTCACATGCAGGCCACCTACAGAAACACATGGCATCTCTCCATGCTCCATCTAACCTGCTCCCCTTCCTGACTCACACACATGCTGTCAACTATTTGGGCTAGCCCAGCCCTCCAGCACCCCCCACATATCACCCTGTGCAAGTGATAATACCTGTGCCACATCCCTGTCATCCTTCCCATCGATGCAGGAGAATGAAGCTGTGTGTCTGATGCACAGAGTGACTATATTACTTGACATGTATTTGACATGTACTTGTGTAATGCAGTATTTTGCATGCCAGCTGTAGTGTTCATCGACATATATGGTATGCTGGCATGTGTCATGCGTACACAACATACTTTTGTGGATCTTATGCTGTATGATATTGTACTGGTGGTATTGTTACACAATGACAGGTATGTCACAGACCTGCTGTTGCAGGAGTCTGAGGAGATAACTTATGAACACACGGTAGCAGTGAAATGGCACAGCATGGCATGGCAGCACAGTAGAAATATGACTTCAGCATGGTACAGCAGTATATGTGCATGGCTCCATATGTTCACATCTGTATAACAGTCTACCAAGGACAATAGCAGTGGTCTGCGTACTCATGCATTCATAATTTAGGATAAGGTCTGCTACAGGGAAGGTGTGACCTTGATGGTGTGCATATGCTGCCTATCTGTAGGGAGCACAGTAGATGCATGACTCACTGACATTAATCTACTTTGTGACATTAGTACTACTTGCTTGTGGTAGACATTTCTCTAGCAGACATAAACACACCCTTGAAACAAACCCTGCCTGATCATACACAGAGAATCCTCCGTGCACCTCAGCACATGCTATCCGTTTGATTGGCTGGGCAGCCATCATTTCAACACAGTGTCTACCTGAGTCCCTCTTGGACTGGAGCAATATGTGGTGGTCCTGTACCGAGGGGTATACAGATGTCTCTGATTGTAAGGGATGTATTGCTATTATGCTAGTTGTTCACATGTGCTATGGCCCCATAACATGATGTATACTGCTGTAACAGCCTCACACACAAACATGGCCACATTCAGGCTAGCACCACTTCTACTCACTGCATACAGGACATACCAAGGCACACACTTACTGGAAGTTGGCAGAATGTAGATTAGAACACTTACCCATGTACTGGTACACACTGCATATCACTGTACCTGATGTATGCAGCACAACCCATGTCTGCTAGTACTATCAGTTTATAACATATAATGCTTGTTGATATAAACAAGCTTTGTTTTGGTCAGTCATTTGGGGGCCACATCACCTGCTGCAAATAAAATGATGCAAAAACCCTACCTATGTCTACATAGGTTATTATACATATTCCATATGGGTATACATGAACCAATGTTGGGCAGAGTGAGATTAGAACCCCTACCTAGTATTACACACTATAGATCACAGTATTTATCGCACACACCATGGCTTAAGTCTTGCTAATACACTGTCAGCTGGTAGTCTTAAGGTGGCTGACATCAGCAGGCCTCGTAGAATAGGGCAGTGTGGAAGCCATCAGCAAATTATGAGCCCAAAAAGTGCATAACCATTGCAGGTGGATAACCCATGAAGGCATGTCCATTGTTTTGCAGGGGCATACACACACCAAGTTGGCTGAAGTGAGATTAGAACTCCTACCTATCTAGGCGTATATGCTGTTGAGAGCAGTACTTATCACATGCACCACAGGTTAAGTCTGCTGTATATGTGATTGCAGGCACAGTACTTATGCATTACACAAACTAGGCCTGTGTTGAACAGCATCTGTGGTCTACAGAGTGGTATTGGTTCATACTGTTATCTGCATATAGCATCCTAGCAGTAAGATAACTGATTTTATCCTAGCTATGTGTGTACAGTTACCAGTATGGCCATATGAGGCTGCTTGCAGTTAGATAGGTGACACTGTGGGCATGGACAATGTGCCCTGTCCATATGTGCATTGATACGATTCTACATGACATTACCTGCTCACCTGTGTCTGTCTATGTGGTGACATCCAGCAGGCATAGGAGTCTGTAGGTAAGTGGATTATGTACTATTGCACCCTTAGTTTGAATGCTTTGAGCAACATTGTGGCAGTGTGACAATGCAGTTTACTCATCGTTATTAGGGTATGTCAGACAATGCAGAAATCCACACACATATTTCTGTATATAACAGAGATATATATAAATGTAGCCGTGTGTGTGTATGACATGTATATGTGTTCTGTACATATATTTATTTATATATTTATTGACATTTGTTAATGAGGTTAGTCCATCTGGGCTTGTGGCCCATTTTCAGTGGAGACCCAAGGAGAAAAGCTCCATTAATAGACTTTAACAGTACAATACAATGGTAACAATTTTTGAGTTAGATACAGATATAAGAGGCAGAAAGAGATTTACATAAGTTGTTATACAGGAAAAGGTCAGTATACAAAGTTGAAACCATACATAGGTTCATAGGTTCATACCTATCTGCCCTAGGGCATTTATAAGCCTAGCCAGAGTGTGTGTGGCTTTCACCACCCCTTAGGATGAGAATACTATACCCATTAGTTTGCTGTGCCTCTGTCCAGCAGTGATACAGAGATGATTCCCGGGGTAAACCTACGATCTCCCATCCACTCGTCAAGATTTCTCTTGAACAGAGTCAGTGAGGGGCTCTGCCTCACATGGACTGGGATTCTGTTCCATAGTGTAGGGAGTCTCTGGGTGATGAATCTGTCCCTCCAGCATGTCCTATTTATATCCGTGTTGAGGTTTAAGTCTCTTGCTCTCGTGGCTCTGGTGGATTTGGATTTTTTGAGGTGGAGCATGTCCATTAATTCCGGGTTGGACATGGCCTTGTATGTCAGGCACAGATCACCTCTGAGCAGACGGTATGCGACTGAATAGAGCTGGAGTTTCTTCAGTCGGGCATCGTATGACATATGTTTGAGCCCCTTTATCCTTTTGGTGAGGAACTTTTGGGGTCTTTCCAGCTGCTGCAGGTGTCGGGTAAGGTACATTCCGAATGGGGCGTTGTACTCAATCATTGGTCTGATAAGTGAAGAGTACAAGGGTACAATGACCTCTCCTGATCTGGATGTGAATCCCTTCATGATCAGGTGAGCAATGTAGAAAGTCTTCCTAACCACTTTGGCAATGTGAGTGTCAAAAGAGAGGTTACTGTCAACTTGGGTCCCCAGGTCCCTGATAACTTCTTCCGTGTTTAATGGATTACCACCTATGTGGTAATTAGGGGTTACCTTGTTTTTCCCAAAGGGTATGACCATACATTTTTTGGCATTTAGCTTAAGGCCATGGCTCTGGCACCAGTTATCCATTTCTATGAGACCTTTCTGGAGGATGTTTGTGTCTGATGGAGTGTCAATTATGGTGCCCAGTTTGCAGTCATCTGCAAATTTTGTCAGCCACAATCCCCCTATGTTTGCCTGCACTTCAGAAAAATAAATGCCAAACAAGAGGGGGCCCAGGATTGAGCCCTGTGGGACACCGCTCGTGACCGGCTTAGAGTCTGACATGGCACCAGCAACTCTAACCCTGTGTGTTCTGTCCTTGAGCCAGTTTGCAACTCATCTTGTGACATATGGGTTTACATCTAAGCTGGTGAGCTTTTCTATGATGCCCGAGTGCGGTATTGTGTCAACGCTTTTGCTAGGTCAAGGTAGGCTGTGTGAACTGCCTTACCCTCATCAATGGCCTTAGTGACTGTTTCAAAAGTCGACCAAGTTCAAGAGGCAGGATCTGCCCTTGACAAAGCCAAATTGGTAGGATCCAGTGTCTGTAGGTCCCCAATGTCTTTATTTATGAGTTCCATTATGATCCTCTCCATAGCTTTGCAGACAAGGCTCGTCAAGCTTATGGGGCGGTAATTTCCAGGGTCCGTAGAAGTACCGCCTTTGTGGAGTGGGACCACAGTTGCCGTCGCCATTCTTTGGGTACGATCCTGTAGTAAGGCTAAGATTACACAGCATCCTTATCTGTGGGTTAAGTTCCTCATTGAGTTCGGTAGCACACAGCCAGGGACACCGTCCGGTCCCATTGATGCTGTGTTTTTTTGCTTTAGAGAGAGCAGCTCTCACCTGGGCATCTGAGATGTTTGGGAGGCTAGACTCTGGTGGGATAGATATTTCTCCTTTTGGGGGGGAGGGAGTGGAGAAATTTGCACTGAACCTGTCTGCCAGTATGTTGGCAATGTCTGTGGGTTCAGTGATGTTTTTATCATTTTGGACTAATTCTGAGCATATCTGGGAGTTTCCACCCAGGTTTCTAACATAGCTAAAGAAGGCTTTATGATTGTCTTTTGTGTCATTAGCGATTTTTCTCTCAAAGTTGGCCTTGGATGATTTTATGAGTGATCGTAGTTTTTGCTAGTATTGATCAGAGATGCCTTCCCATTTAGGGATTTTGCTCTGTCATGTAGTAGCTTTCTCCTCTTGTTGTAGAGTTTGTTTATGTCTGGAGTCCACCAGACCGCCTGCCTTTGGTGGAAAGGGTCTTGATTTTATTAGGGATTGCTTGATCCATACATTCCTGGAGGTGCTCGTAGAAGGCATTTGTAAGGGTTTCAGCAGCGTGGGTTGTGGTTTCCACTGGCTCGGGGCCTTGAAGGATACCACTCCAGTCTTAAGAAGTGTGAAGTTTGCTTTTGAGAAGTTCTTCACTGTGGTCTTTTGCTGGGGGTGGGGCGGGATGTGGATCTCCAGTGAGATTAATTTATGGTCTGATCTCACCAATGAGGGATATACTTCGGTGTGGAGCATTTTGTCCCCATGTTTGTGATGATCAGGTCTAGTATATTTTCTCCTCTTGTGGGAATGGTGACTAGTTGTTCCATAGCATTTGAGTTTATGAACTCAAGGAACCTTTGGGCTAGGGTGTTGGGGCTTAAGTAATGTTCCCAGTCTATGTTTGGGTAGTTGAAGTCACCCAATATGATGGTGTTTGGAGAGACATTCATACTCTCCAGTGTCTTCAGGAAGGCTGTGTGGGTTTCCTGAGTTTGAGAAGGTGGTCTGTAGCATGTTACAAACTGTAGGGCAGTTTTACCTATGGTTAATTGCACCTGGATGGTCTCCGATGCTTCGTGCGTTGCCACTAACCTGGAGGTGTGGGTATCCTTTATGAATATGGATACTCCCCCCTCCTTTTGTGGTTCGGTCCGGATTTTGGGGCCGGAACGCATGATATGAGGTATAACCTGATAGTGCTGGGGTGCTCTCAGGAGCCTTGAACCAGGTTTCAGTCACAGAACAAACATCGATGTTCTCCATACTGAGGAGGGCTTGAGGCGTGCATCTTGAGGTTTAGACTTCTGGCATTGAGCAGTATTACCCTTAGTTTTTCTCCATTTTTGTTTTCTAGGCGGTAGGTTTATCATTTGAGCCTTGCCTAAAAAGGCACTATGGGGTGGCAGAGCCTTTGCCAATATCTGGAAGCCCAGGGTGACAGGTGCAAGCCGCCCTTGAAGCAGCGTGGCTTGTCAAGCATGTCATCCCAGGCAGACAGACATTGGATCCCCTTAGAATGACACCAGTAATTAAGCCAATTATTAAAGCCGATCATTTTGTCTCTGTATTGTGGCATCATTCTTGGTGAGGGTAGGATACTGCTCAGGGTCAGGGTCATACCGGCCTGGGCTACATAATCTGAGAGCTCCTCTATGTCTCTTTTCATGTAGTCCAGGGAGGTACATCTCAGGTCGTTCACACCGGCATGGACAATGACTGAGTCATACTTGTACTTGCTGTGGAGTGACCTGAGTGCTTGTGTTATGTGGCGGATTCTAGCGCCTGACAGGCAGCTAACTGTGATCTTTTCCTTGTTCAGTCTGGTGAGTGGGATGTCAGTGTGTCTGACTATGGAGTCACCTATAACAAGTGTGTCTGGCATTGTGTTTGGCCTTAAGGGCTGTGACTGTTTAGCACACTGACTTTGAGAACTATGTGTTGCATGTCTTATGTCTTGAGGTGGCAGTTGCTTGGGTGTCTGCTTTGGAGGCCTCTGTAGTTTTGGTAGATTTTTGATCAGTGCCTCCAGTATGTCTTTGTGTGTTTATGTGTTTGTTTTGCAGTTGTGATAGTTCTATGTGAAACTGGGTTTGTGGTGTGTGTGGTTTCCTTCTCCTCCTGTCTGGTCTTGCCAGTCCTGAGTTGAGAGAGCTCAGCCTCCAGTTTGGCTATATAGTTGCATCTCTCACATGTATTTGTGTTTTGTGGGAGAAGGAGTGGGTTGTCTGTGTACATGAGGCAATTGTAACATTGCCTCAAGATGCCCAGATTCACCAGCTGAACAGGAGAGGACGCTAGCAACTGACCCTTCGACATGCTAGAAAAAGTGAAAAAGTTTGCTGTGTAACTGAGTCAGAAGGGACCTATAGGGAAATGGGTACTCAAGGGGATTCTAGGCTAATGTAGTACTTTGTTTAGTATACAAGTACTTTACCTATATAAAAATGCTTTAGGAGCAAGTGCTGAGCTATTGAGATAGATAATAGACTGTTTAGATTGCAAGTAGAGAAGTTCTAAGGGAAAAATTGAAGAGCAGACTTTACGGAGCCAGAAATACTTTAACCTTGTTTAACTGGCGCTGCCCGAGAGCAAAATGACACACAGGAAAGGTCTATATGCAAAATCACACATAATATTTTACAGGAGTTGAGCAGATGAGTTTTTAGTTCATTTTAAAACTGAGTGGCCTGGGTAATGGAGCGTATGTCAAGGGGAAGTTTGTTCCAAGCATGGGTGACAGAATATTTATATAGTATTTTGCCTACAGATTTTTCTGGTTGATAGATGTCCAGTAGCTGCTGGTTAGAAGTGCAGAGGGTCTGAAATGGAGTATAGGTAGAGATTAAGGAAGAAAGAGATGGACATAATGAGGGTTTATAAAGAATAGAGTGTAGCATATGAAATTGAGATAGCAGCAGTTGTTTGGGGAGTTCAAGCCATTCGAGAGAGTTTAATGCAATACAGTGGTGTGAATTGTATGGTGAGTTTGTAATGAATCTAACTATTTTGTAATAAGTTTGTCGGAGTTTGTTCAGAGTGGTGGCTTGAATATTGGTAAGAACTGGAGTGGCATATAGGAGGGAGGGGAGGAGAGGTGCCTGGCCAAGGGTGAGTCTAGCATCAGAGGTTAGAATTTTTTTGTTCCAATACAGTAGCTCTAGTTTCTGGTGTGTTTTTTTTATACATTGGAGTATGTGCAGGTTGAATTTTAGTTCATTATCAACAATGACCCCTAGGAGTTTTGTGTGGGTATCAGGTTGGATAGTTGTGTTGTTGGAAGATTTAATAGCAAAGGTGGTTTTATGGTGAGTAAGAGAATGAGGAAGGAAAAGTAGGAGTTTAGTCTTTTTTGGGTTTAGGATCAGTAGGTTGTCGGATAGCCATTGTTCAGTGGATAGAAAGGCTTGTTGGGTTAGGGTATGGAGCTTGGAGATGTTGTTTGAGATAAAGATAAGTGTACTCATCAGCATATTGAATGAGGGAAGATTCTTTGG
Organism: Protopterus annectens; assembly: GCF_019279795.1. NCBI lineage: Eukaryota > Metazoa > Chordata > Ceratodontiformes > Protopteridae > Protopterus > Protopterus annectens. The sequence goes on from NC_056737.1 coordinate 1,632,665,097, forward strand.
AGGAAGTAAAAAGATCATTGGTAAAGACATTAAATAGAAGGAGACCTAAGATGGAGCCTTGAGGTACACCTGTGAAGATGGGAAGGAAAGGTGAGGAGGATGAGAGCCATTTGATAGATTGTTGCCTACTAGTTAGGTAACTAGAGAACCAAGCAAGGGTGGAGGAGGATAGGTTAAAGTTGGCAAGTTTGGATAGTAGTAGAGGATGAGAAACAGTATTGAAAGCTTTGCAGAGGTCAAGAAAGAGACAGGAAACAACTTTATTGTTGTCTAGGGTCTCAGCGATGGTGTGAGTGAAGGAGAGGAGGGCAGTGGTAGTGCTATGGTTGGGAAGAAATCCATGTTGGGTGGGGGTGAGTTGGTTGTGCTGGAGGAGGTGGTTAAGAAGCTGTGTATGAATACATTTTTATAGTATCTTAGAGATGGGGGATAGAATGGTAATGGGTCGGTAGTTGTCAGGGTCAGTTGAGTTTCCACCTTTATGTAGAGGGATAATGAAGAAAGATTTCCACAGGGTGGGAACAGCTGATTCAAGAATTGATCTATTTATTAGTATAGTTATAGGATAGGCAATAGTCAGCAGCTAGTTTGAGGAAGGTAGGAGGTAGATTGTCAGTGGCGGGAGAGCAGGGTTTGAGCTTAAGAAGTAGAAGATTTGATGTAAGTAATAGGAACTGGCCAAAAGGAAAACAGAGTTGAGTTTGGAGTGTTGTAAAGGGTAGGTATTGAAGTGGAGTTTGGGTTAGAGGGTATGAGATTCTGGATGGTATCAAAGTATTTATTTAGGAGGGTAGCGGTTTCTTTTGGAGATGTGTTTGGGTAAGGGGGGGGTTGGGGTGTTAGAGGGACTGCCTGGATAGAGAATTTTATTTGGAGTAGACCAATATTTTCGAGGATTAGATTTGTTGGTAAGCTGAGAAGAGCTATAGTAGGGCTAATATACAATGGGGGGTGTCTATGTATCATTATTTGACACTACATAGCAATAGATATACTATGCATGTGAGAGAGAGAGAGAGATACTGACAGACGGATATGTATAAGTATATGAAAAATAAATACAAGCCACCTAAAAGGATAAAACCAGCTCCTTGTAAATACATCATAAATAAAAGCAAAACCAAGGAGACAGTAAACACAGCAGGGTAAAAGCAAACGAAGTTTAATAGAGTACGAGCGCTTTCGCGTTGCTTCCACAACGCTTCTTCGGATACAAATCAATTAAAACAATCCTCTTACATCATTTTTAAAAAAACATTAAGAGCCAATCAACTAAGTAAAACCGTAGTCACGTGATATCATTTTGTCACATGACTATAGGAACTCAAGTGCTTACATACTGAACTTATGTATTTCAAAAGTTTATCGAAGCATAAACTTAAATACTTGCTGTAAGTCAGCAAAAACACAACTAAATCCCACTATAATAATAATAATAAAATAGCTCTTCACTTTTCCTGTTAAAATTACTCAAATTATGTTCAAACAAACAAATATTTACAAGCACAGCATCAGATGACAGTGTAAAACGTTTAGCTGTCTTCACAAAGCACTAAAATGCATGACACATAAAATAATAATGCTCATAAAAACGCAAAAACAAGTTATCAGACTTACCATCTGATATCATCCTAGGACAGGTAAAGAAGAAACAACATCTCAAGGAATTATAAAGCATAATACATAAACAAATTAGTTGCTCAATGAGCCTTGAAGGTACACATTAATGGTTTTGCAAGGTCACACCACTGATATTTTAAAAATCTGGAGTGTCCTCTAGTGGTAGTAAACATATAACACATCTCTCAGAAGACATGGTAAATGTGTAATGATGTTTATAAAAACATAAGAATATTTTTGAACTCACCATCTGATAATGACTTAAGACAAATGGCATCCCATATCAAAGTACTCTGACTCATGGTAAGTTTCAAAAAAATGAATAGCTATGAATGTTGTAGGCATAAGGTTTTCATGAGTGATACAAAATTCAAAAGTGCTGGTGTTATATTATCAAAAGTGCCATCTGGTGGTGAAACAATAAAATTGCTAGGCTAAACAAACTATCTAAAATCCATTCAAAGCCTATAGCAGAAATAATTAAGAACTCATTTTTCTAAGTGGAGTTTTCAAATTTGACTCTTGTAAACATAAGAAATGTATGTAAACCATCCTAACTATGGCTTAAAGCATGTAACAAATCTTGCTTGATGCTACAAAACATAGCAAGTAAACAGAATGAGGCTCATAAACACCCACAAAGAAGTTTTTCTGACTCACCATCTAATATCACCCTAGAACAGATAACAGTCCATTGCTAAGTGGTTCTGAGCATAGTAAGTTCCAAAATAGTTCATTACTCTGTGCTCTGAGCCATGAAGTTGCACCTTAGTAGTTATGCTGAAGCAAGGCAATGGTATTATGAAATCACTAGTGCCCTCTGGTGGTAAAGCATGAAATAGGACTATGAAAAATACTTCAAGGCATAATGAATGAAAATGAGGAAAAATCATGAAAACACATAAAATATTTTAAAAATAGCCATCTAATGATGACATAGAACAAATGGTAATGCATTTTAAATTGCTACAATACAATTTTGATTCCATATACAAACAGATCATCTCGCTAATGGTCTGTCTGCTAAAAATGGTTTAAGGCAGACACTTTCATTTAGACCATGTTTCCTATCAGCTTGAAGTTTTATTATCCACTTCTGCTCCTCTTGTTCTGTTTTGTTGTTCATATTGCCTAATCTAGTACTTGTATTTAAACGTTGTAATACAAGGACTCTAAAACTATATGCAGGCTTGGTCTTGTGTACGTGCTTAGCCACTCCTACTGATAGATCTTGCTTCTTGATCTTATATACTCATCAGACTTATGTAACAAACATGGTACTATGGTAAAAAGGCAAAGATAAGGTAGGGCTAGACCCTGCTTTTCAAAATCACAGAGAGATATGTCATCCACTACTGATGGACAACATGTTAATAGATTAACTTTGGCATATACTTCAGACAACAAACAGATTATGGATATTATCAGGAAGAATTGGCACATTCTGCTATCAGATGACCGTATACATGAGTTGGTTGGTGACAGCCCACACATAGCTTACAAAAATTGTAAATTGTTGAAACATAAGCTATGTTATCGTCATCAGAAGGTACAATCACAACTGACCTCTCAGAGGAAAGGAACTTATAGTTGTAGAAACTGCAATGTATGTCAATATATGTTCAATGAGGCAATATTTATACATCCTGATACTGGAATGAAGTATGAGATGCACTTCTGTGCTGATTGTTCTATTCACAATGTAGTCTACCTTGCTATTTGTATGCAATGTTGGTGTTTCTATGTAGGCAAAACCAATGAATCCCTGAGGGAGAGAGTACGTGAACATGTATATAAGATCAAGAAGCAAGATCTATCAGTAGGAGTGGCTAAGCACGTACACAAGACCAAGCCTGCATATAGTTTTAGAGTCCTTGTATTACAACGTTTAAATACAAGTACTAGATTAGGCAATATGAACAACAAAACAGAACAAGAGAAGCAGAAGTGGATAATAAAACTTCAAGCTGATAGGAAACATGGTCTAAATGAAAGTGTCTGCCTTAAACCATTGTTAGCAGACAGACTATTAGCGAGATGATCTGTTTGTATATGGAATCAAAATTGTTTTGTAATAATTTAAAATGCATTGCCATTTGTTCTATGTTGTCATTAGACGGTTATTTTTAAAATATTTTATGTGTTTTCATGATCTTTTCTCATTTTCATTCATTATGCCTTGAAGTATTTTTCATAGTCCTATTTCATGCTTTACCACCAGAGGGCACTAGTGATTTCATAATACCATTGCCTTGCTTCAGCATAAAGTACAGTTGTGTACTCTTACCATAAATGTAGATGTTCGAGTATGTTCACTGTTACAGTCATTACTGTAGGGTTCTTCCTGCTGGCAGCAGCCCTCGATCGGCCAGAGTCCCAAAGTCGGGTCTGACGTCGGCTGAAGTCGCTCCTGCCCTGACGTCAGTGCGCCAGGGGTATAAAGACCACAGCCAACGCCATTTTCCCCAGTTTTTCTTGCCCAGATGTCAGGTGCCCAAAAATAAAGGCCAAAAGCTTAATCAAAAGAATAAGCAAACATAAACCAGAACATTCCCAAATATCACCAGCAAAAATACCTCAGAGAAAAAAGAAGTGTCAAGGAGACACAGACAGCACTCAAAGAACAACAAAAGAGGGGATAGGAGGGAGGGTAACCCAGACTGCAACAGTGAACATACTCGAACATCTACATTTATGGTAAGAGTACACAACTGTACTATGTTCATTGTGGTTCACTGTTACAGTCATTACTGTAGGGTTGAATTCCAAAGCTAAGTAAGGGTGGATGGAGAAGGAACAGAAGGGGTGGCTACAAAACCCTGCAGGACTGCAGAGGCAAAGCCTGCCCTAGATTTAGAATAGAGATGGAGGTTGTAGTGCTTAGAAAAAGTATGCACAGAACTCCAAGTTGCAGCTTCTAAGATCTCCTTGGTAGGAACTCCACTGAGAAAAGCTGCCGAAGTGGCAGTAGCTCTGGTAGAATGTGTTCTAACATTAACAGGAACTGGTTTACCCTGATGAGAGTAACATAATTTGATGCAGTGGGCAATCCACTTAGAAATAGTTTGCTTAGTGATTGCTCTCCCCTGTGAAGTAGAAGCATAAGCAACAAACAATTGGTCAGATTTCCTGAAAATCTTGGTCCTGTCCAGGTAAAAACGAAGCTGCCTGTGTATATCTAAAGAATGCAAAATACTTTCCTCTTCACTTTGAGGATTAGGATAAAAGGTAGGTAAATGAATAGTCTGATTCAAGGCTACTTTCGAAACCACCTTAGGCATAAAGGTGGGATTAGTCCTCAGGGACGCCCTGTCCTGATGAAAAATAATAAAGGGTTCCACAGCCATGAGAGCTTGTAATTCCGAAACTCTTCTGGCAGAGGTAATAGCTAAAAGAAAAGCAGTTTTCCATGATAAAAACTTTAAATCTGTGGAAGCTGCAGGTTCAAAAGGAGACAAAGTTAACTTTTCCAAAACAAAGTTGATATCCCAAGTTGGAATTGGTGCTCTTAAAGGGGGCCTTATATCTTTGCCCCTCTGAGATATTGCTTAAGTAACGGATGAGAAAAGATTGGGGGATCTGTATTGTAATGTGCAGAAATAGCAGAAGCATGAATTTTGATAGATGAAAAAGATAGGCCCTTATGTAACATCTCTGTTAGGTATTGTAAAATCAGAGGAATGTTTGGGACTGCAGAATCAAAACCCTGGACCTGAGTCCAGGAGTAAAATCTTTTCCATTTACCTGCATAAGATTTCCTGGTGCTGGGCCTTCTAGCTTCAAGGATTACGTCCAGTACCTGTTTGGTAAGGGTAGAGCTGTTTAAAGACCCTAGATCCGCCAGGCTGCTAGATTCAGAGTTTTGACATGGCTGTGCAGGATCTGGCCATCTCGTTGAGACAGTAGATGTGGAATTTGTGGCAAAATCCAGGGTGGACCCTGAGCCAGGTTCATCAGGGTGGAATACCAGAATTGCCGAGGCCAGCTGGGAGCCAGTAAAACCATTTGCGGTCTGTCCTGTTTGATTTTCAGAAGTACCCGTGGTAGAAGAGGCAAAGGAGGAAAAGCATATACTGAGAGGTGTTTCCAACTGAATGAAAGGGCATCCACTTTCCATGCTAGCTTGTGGTAGGTCCTCGTGCAGAACGTTTGAAGTTGATGGTTTTGGGGAGATGCAAAAAGATCTATGTCCGGGCACCCCCATGCCTCCATTATCATCTTGAATATCCGAACATTCAACATCCATTCGTGTGGATCCGAAAGATTTCTGCTTAGACTGTCTGCCAGAGTGTTGTCCTTTCCTGGCAGGAATTGAGCTTGTAAGTCCACCTTGTTGGCTAGTGCTGTGTTCCACAGAGCCATGGCCAATCTGCACAGGGGGTAAGAGTGAGAGCCGCCCTGCTTGTTTATGTACCACATCACTGTTGTATTGTCTGTCTTTATCAGTAATTGCCCTGGTAGAATAAGATCTTTGAAGGCTGTCAGGGCATTCTGTACAGCTAGCATCTCCTTCAAATTTATGTGCAGATGCATTTGGTCCTCTGTCCAGGCACCCTGAAGACATTTCCCTTGCATGTGGGCTCCCCATGCATAATCCGAAGCATCCATCATTATGACTTGATTGGCTGGAATGGGACAGAAAGGCCTCCCTTTGTTCTGGAGACAGGCCTCGGCCCACCAAAGAAACTCCTGCCGGAGACAAGGCAAAATTGCGATCACTGTTTCCAAACTGTGGCAATGCTGAGACCATACACTCTTGAGGTACCACTGTATCTTCCTCATATGCAGTCTTGCATATGGTATTAACAAAACGCATGATGCCATGTAACCCAAAGCCTGCAGAATTTTTCTTGCAGACAGCTGACTCATTAAAGCCAGATTTTTGAAATAAGAAGCCAGTTGCACTTTTTTGTCTGGTGTCAAATAAGCTATCTGGGTTGTAGTGCTCAGAAGTGCACACAGGAAAGTAATCTGCTGTGTGAGCACCATGTTTGATTTCTTTAGGTTCACCGTGAACCCTAGGCACAAGAGAAGATGCTGCACAAATGCTAGATGCTGAAGTAAAGTCTCCTTGTTGTCCGCTTGAATGAGACAATCATCCAGATAAGGGTATATTTGAATTCCCTTCTGTCTGCAAAATGCCATTACTGGTGCCAGGCACTTTGTAAAGACCCTGGGTGCAGTCGATAAGCCAAAGGGCAGCACAGAGAACTGGTAATGCTTTGAGCCCACTTTGAATCTCAGGTACCTTCTGCACTCTTGCCGTATGGGAATATGCAGGTAAGCCTCCTTCAAGTCCAAAGTCACCATCCATGCGCTCTTGCTCAGTATAGGCAGCAGCTGCTGCAGAGTGAGCATCTTGAATTTTGGAATTTCTAGGAAGGTGTTCAATATGGAAAGGTCCAGGATTGGTCTCCATGTCTTTTCCTTCCTGGGAACCAGGAAAAGTCTTGAATAAAACCCTTGGCCCATTTCTGAATCTGGTACCAATCCTATGGCCCTCATATCCATGAAGGACCGAACTTGCTGTTGTGCCTCTGCTCATTGATGCTTTGGCAGATCTGGCCATCCGTTTGATTTTGGCAAGGTATGGAAATAAAACTTGTAACCCCTTGAAACTATGTCCAGAAACCATTTGTCTTGGGTTATGCAGCTCCAATTGTGATAAAAAAGAGAGATTTTTCCTCCCAAAGGCGCAACCAGGAGGGGAGCCCCTGGAGCTAGTAAGGTAGAGTCATAATGACTGTTTCCTGTAAGGTTGTGACCTATCTTCTCCTCCCTTGGGAGAGGGGGCACTCCACTGCTTATTTCTGAAAGGGGACTGTGCCTGACCTCTACCTCTGGAATGCCTGTATCTGCCTCTCTGAGGTCTGTCCGAGCTTGGAAAGGACCAAGGTTTAGCTGGCCAATTCCTGCTAAATCTAGGGGGTTGTACCTGTAGAAAATCCTTAACCGTCTTCCATTTTCTTCAATACTTCCTCAGCTTTGGCCCAAAACAAAACATTGTGCTGCAAAGGGGCATCTAAAAGTTTTGCTTTAACCTGCTCAGGCAAACTTTTCTCCTTTAACCAAGCATGCCTTCTAATAACTGTGCCAGTTGCTGCAGCCCTGCAAGAAGCCTCCAAAGAATCAAAACCACAGTGCAGGGTATGTTTACCCACCTGCTCAGTAGCATGCAATAAATCCTGTAATTCCTTATTTCTGTACCACCAGAAACAGCAGAGATATTTTGCTTTAACACAGACAAAAGGTATTGCTGATATTTCAACATATGAAATTGACAATTCAAAGCTCTAATGGACAATGTAGCAGAAGTATAAACTTTTTTGCCCCATCTTTCCAAGGCTCTGGACTCTCGGTCAGAGGGAATAGGATTCTTAGCAGAGGCCACTTTAACACCCTTAGGGCCCTGAGAAATAGTTTCTGGATCAGCTGAAGGATTCTTAAAAAGATATTTGTGGGAATCTGGAACCCTATAATACCTATCCGTTTTGACAGGAGCAGGAGGAAAAGAATCAGGAGAGAGAGAGATGCCTCTGTAAAAACATCATCCACAATGTCCAATACAGGGGGAATAGCCAGGGGTCTATGCTGTGGGAGCAGAAGAAAATCCCTAAGTCTTTTCTTGGATTCAGAGTATTCCTGCCCTTCCCAGTGAAAATGCTCTCTCATGTCATGCAAAGTTTCCCCAAATGAATAATCCTCAGGAGGAGAGGCCGAAGGAAGGGATTCTTCACCATCAGAATCCTCATAATGAGGGAAGGAATAATCCTGCTCCAAGGAAGAAGCAGAAGAAATCGAAACTTGATCAGATGAATCATAATCTGGCTCTAGCCTAGGTCTCTTGTCAGGAGGGGGATGAGAACTCCTGATCATAGTTAACAGGTCTTCAGCCATTTTAAGCATCTGTCTTTGAGGTCTAGGGCCCTGAACAGAAGGTGCCTGTGCATGCTGCTTTGTCTTTGCCGGAGCCTTAGTCTTTGCCTTTGTCCTTGACTGCAAAACTGGAGTGATCTTTACATTAAGCTGTGTAGGCCTAAAAACTCCCTCAGAAGCCGGTGCCTGCACAGTGGCTCCGGACCCATCTGAGGGAGCATTATCAGGAGGTCCAATCCCTGGAAATTCTGAAGGCCTCATCGGCTCCTCACAGGAGTCGGTACAGGCAACCGGTTCAAAAGTGGCAAACAACAGGGGCTGCGAAAGCACCTCACTGATGATCGACGAACCAGCAACTGGCTCTGGTTGAATAAAGTCGTCCACTTTGGACCTCGGAGGCCTGTCTTTATCCTTGTGCCTCTTATACACTGCAGTAGCCGGATAAGAATCCGATGACATATTGTAATTAAATCTTTTTCCAAAATAATGGAAGGCAAAATCGTACCTACGCCTAATAGTGCATTGATTAAACTTAGCACAAAACCTACAATTAGCTACGGCGTGGTCAGGACCTAAGCAAGGTATACAGTAAGAGTGAAAATCCTTATGAGGTATTTGCTTCCCACAAGAAATACAGTTATTAACTTTTTCTGACATCGGACTGGAGCAAGAAAAAGGTTTCCCCAATGGGGTACTTAGCTTAAAAGAAGAAGTCTTCAATACAAAAGCCACCAAAAATAAACAGGAGTCGGCCGACCGGCACTTGCGAACTGCTTTACTACGGGCACCACACGGCAAGAAAGACTGGGGAAAATGGCATCGGCTGTGGTCTTTATACCCCTGGCGCACTGACGTCAGGGCAGGACCGACTTCAGCCGACGTCGGACCCGACTTTGGGACTCTGGCCGATCGAGGGCTGCTGCCACCAGGAAGAACCCTACAGTAATGACTGTAACAGTGAACCACGATGAACATCTACTAAGGTGCAACTTCATGGCTCAGAGCACAGAGTAATGAACTATTCTGGAACTTAATATGCTCAGAAGCACTTAGCAATGAACTGTTATCTGTTCTAGGATGCTATTAGATGGTGAGTCAGAAAAACTTCTTTGTGGGTGTTTATGAGCCTCATTCTTTTTACTTGCTATGTTTTGCAGCATCAAGCAAGATTTGTTACATGCTTTAAGCCATAGTTAGGATGGTTTACATACATTTCTTAAGTTTACAAGAGTCAAATTTGAAAACCCCACTTAGAAAAATGGGGAATTCCTAATTATTACCGCTATAGGCTTTGAATGGATTTTAGATACACTTGTGTTTGATTAGGGTAGCAATTTTAATTTTTCACCACTAGATGGCACATTTGATAATATAACACCAGCACTTTGAATTTTGTATCATTCATGAAAACCTTATGCCTACAACATTCATAGCTATTCATTTGTTTTGAAAGTTACCATGAGTTAGAGTACTTTGATATGGGATGCCGTTTGTCTTGTGTTGTTATCAGATGGTGAGTTCAAAAGTGTTCTTATGTTTTTATAATCATCATTATACATTTACCATGTTTTCTGAGAGACGTGTTATAGCAATAACCCACGCCTGGGTGTGGGTAATGCTAAATTTACCCACGGTTGGCGTGGTTTGGTCCCGAGGGCGAAGCCCGAGGGACCAAACAAAGCCAACCGTGGGTAAATTTAGCATTACCCACCCAGGCGTGGTTATTGCTATATGACATTATTTAAGAAAAGAAACTGTTACTTTTCTTAAATAATGGCATAGTATAATGCCTGTTTACTGCCCTTCCGCAGATGTCTTGGCATCCGGCAGTTCTGATGTACTGCGCGCCTGCGCAGTACATCAGAGTTGAGCAAAAGCAACAGAAAGCAAGATCTCCGTTGCTTTTTAGTGTCTCGCTATGTTAAATGAGTTTAACATAGCGAGACAGTTTTAAAAAAGCAACGGACATCTCCGTTGCTTATTTTAAACTGTCTCGCTATGTTAAACTTATTTAACATAGCGAGACACTAAAAGCGGAGATCTTGCTTTCTCCGTGCTTTTAAACACTGCCTCGCTATGTTAAATGGGTTTAACATAGCGAGACAGCTTTAAAATAAGCAACGGAGATCTCCGTTGCTTATTTTAAAGCTGTCTCGCTATGTTAAACCCATTTAACACAGCGAGACAGTGTTTAAAAACGAAGTTATACTAATGGAAAAAAGTCCGGGCGACCGGACCTTTTTCCATTAGTATAACTCGATTTACAACGGGCACGCTGGCCAATCAGCGTGCACGTTTTGGGGGGATCATGGTATAATATATGTTTACTACCACTAGAGGACACTCTTGATTTTTAAAATATCAGCAGTTTGACCTTGCATAACCATTAAGGTGTAACTTCAAGGCTCGTTACATTTTGAGCAACTAATTTGTTTTGGGATTTATTATGCTTTATAATTCCATGAGATGTTGTTTCTTCTTTACCTGTCCTAGGATGATATCAGATGATAAGTCTGATAACTTGTTTTTGCATTTTTTATGAGCATTATTATTTTGTCATGCATTTTAGCACTTTGTGAAGACAGTTGTAAGTTTTACACTCATCTGATGGTGTGGTTGTAAACATTTGTTTGTTTGAACATAATTTGAGTAATTTTAACAGGAAAAGTGAAGAGCTATTTTATTATTATTATAGTGGGATTTGGTTGTGTTTTTGCTGACTTACAGCAAGTATTTAAGTTTATGCTTCGATAAACTTTTGAAATACATAAGTTCAGTATATAAGCACTTGAGATGCTAAGTCATGTGACAAAATTATATCACATGACTATGGTTTTACATAGTTGATTGGCTCTTAATGTTTTTTAAAAATGATGTAGGAGAATTGTTTTAATTGATTTGTATCTGAAGAAGCGTTGTGGAAGCAACGCGAAAGCGCTTGTACTCTATTAAACTTCATTTGCTTTTATCCTGCTGTGTTTACCGTCTCCTTGGTTTTGCTTTTATTTATGTATAAGTATATGTTTGTATGTATAGACATTTATACATAATAAGCAGCAGTGGTGCAGTGGTAGTGTTGTTGCCTCACAGCAAGAGGTTCTCCCGTTCGATTCTTGGCTGGAGTGCCTTCTGTGTGGAGTCTGCATGTCCTCCCCACAGTCGAGTGGCATTTAAAAAACATGCGTAAAATGGGCGTGCTTTCATTGAAGGTTGGGTGTCAGGCTGGCAACTCAGCACCATAAAAATCCACTGCCAATCATTAGCAGAGCGGAGTTCCGTCGTGGCGACCCCTAACCGGGAAAAGCCAAAAAAGAAGAAGAAGAAGGCCATGTCAATGAAGGGCCAATAGAGTTGCGGTCATTTGTATGGGCATGCCCATTGGTACTGGCAGTACTTATAATTTGACTCCAGGTCACACCTACCTGCATTCCAGTCCAGGATTTTGTATGTTAAAAACATTATCATCTGTCCCTATTTCTGCAGTACTGCACTTCACTCAAAATGTCCACAGCATTCCCCAGCTGTCTGCTGTACTAAATTTATGACTGGGGATGGTAATGTTACACTGCCAACAGACTGACAGTCTGCATATCTCTCACCTGTCCTGATTTTCACAGAATGTCCAGAGTTTTGCCTCATATGTTTGGTCTGTTCTTTACACATTTGTGGCCTTCTGGTGCTTTAATGAACATTGACATCAGTACATTCTACTTACTACAGACCAGAATTGTGTGTCAGACTTTATATCCATCGGAATGTTTGTACTACTGCAACTCCTTTACTTCCAGGAAGGTTTATGTGCACAATATTTTAAGTGTATCCCTATGCCTGGGTCTTTATCCCCCCAATCTTTCTGGCTTTGTCCAGATTTCTTGCACTGAGAGGTTGGGAGGTATGATATTCTGTGAAAACACCAACATACTACTACTTCACATGCAAAAGTGTGTAATTCCAGATTAGGACCATCAATTCCATCAACCATGCTAGCTTCCTTAGTCCACTTAGCCACACAGTTCGCTAGACAGAGAGAGGCCATCCATCACACAACCAACAGGATACATATGTACATTGTTATCTTGCATGAAGAGAGACATACAATGTGTGAGCACTATCTATGTTACAGACCTGTGATTGCCTGGCCACTGATATACCATGGCTGATTTTCTGTTAAAGCGGTTATATGGTTGCACGTCTGTATTGGGGATGGGAGAACAACAGCACATAATCAGCTTGGGTAAACAATAGTCCAGATATCATATTTAACATCTCCCTTACCTGATGCTATGAATATTCCAACCATGAAGCCTAGTGAATATTAAGGAACACATACTACTGGACTGGGTAACAATTGTCCTATGTGGATGTTAACTCTGACCAAATAACCCGCTATATTTTCTTGCATAACAGCAGCAGATCCATACGTACAATACCTTATTACAGTAATCTTTACAATTAGTGTACAGGTTAGGGACTTACCTTGTGAATGCAGCAGTTGACAGACCTGTCTTTCAGGGCTGACTCTGTGTGATGTAACCGGTACACAGCCAATAAATGGATAGGTACAGGTTATGTGTGTTGCCTGACATCAGCTATTTTATTATATGTATGTGAGTGGGAGTAAGGTATCAGTCCCTGGGGCCCTAGGTTGTCAGTGTATGTGCTATGCATTGTCTCTTAGCTAATGCCAGGGCATACTGGGCGCACCTACATCTGCCTACAGGGACATCATCAGGGGGCTCCTCCTTTGAGTTCTCCTGTGAGTGTGGCTGTGGTGACCTAGGCACTGGTGGGGGGCTGTGTATCCCTTCCTTATGCTGATCCTGCCACAGCTGCTTCTGCAGGATCATATTGTGTAGCATGGCACATACTGTTAACATATGTGCACATGTGACTGGAGAGCATTGCAGGGCTCCACCAGATATATTGAGGCACTAGAACTGTGACTTCAGCAACCCAAACACACATTCTATGATGCTCCTAGTTTGTGCATGTGCCTCATTATGGCAATCTTCCATGAGCATGTGTGCATTTCTGATGGATGTCATTATCCACAGTTCCAGTGCATAGCCAGCATCCCCCACTACTATAGCTGCTATGCATGCCAGATTTGGGAGTCGTGATAGCTTCCAGGGGTGCCAGCACACACACATTCATGACAATGCCCTGGGCATTGCACATGACCTGGCAGTTGATGGAGTGGTACCTCTTGCAGTTGATTCTACCCTTCTCACTGGGTAGTGCCTTGATGCATACATGAGTGCAATCGATGGCACCCAGTACCTCAGGGTAGTGCGCTACATGGTAGAAGAGTTGCATATCTCTGGCCCTTGCCTCAGGGGTGAGGGGAAATATATGTGCTTACTGGCATGTGGTAGCATGGCATCCAGAAACTGCAGGAACTGGTGGAGTACCCTGAATGCTGATGCCTGAGAGACCCCCATCATATCCCCAGTTGGTCTTTGGAAGGTACCTGTGGCTATTATCCTAAGGGCTACACATATCTTTGTTTCTACTGGGATGGGTTTCCTTCTGTTGGCTCTGGGCCTGAGTTGAGGATGGCAGAGCTCAGTGAGATCTTGTAGTATGTCCCTGCCCACCCTGTAGCGCTCTACAATCTCCAGCTCTTGTAGCTCCAGGAAGGTTATCCTGGGCCTGAACACTCTCCTCCTTCCCTGCCTAGGCCTATTGTCAGCAGCAGCATTGACTTCAGTATTTAACACATACAAATGTAGCAGAACTGCAGCAGCCTTAGCATTCTGGCAGTTAAAATTCCCAAGTCTCTACTCCAATGGTGCAGAGAATCTGAGAAAAATCAGAATGTAGGGTATATGCGGGTCTATATTAGAACATCGAAGTTTCAGAACTTCGAATGTTCTAATATCGAACCTTATTCAGTGAAAGCTGAAAATATCGAAGCAACAGAAAAACAATTTTTTCCTAGGGAAAGAATTCAGTTTTCCGTTTCTGTTGCTTCGGTATTTTCAGTGCTGTGGTGGAAAGTTATGGGTCAGGTTCAGGTAAGTGTGCGATTGAGTGCGTGTTAAGTTAGTTAGGGTTAGGGTGTGGGTTAGGTATGTGTGCGATTGTGTGGACATGAGGGTTAGGGCAGGTTAGGTAAGTTAGGGTTAGGGCGCGGGTTAGGTATGTGTGCGATTGTGTGGATGTGAGGGTTAGGGTGGGTTAGGTGAGTTAGGGTTAGGGCGCGGGTCAGGTAAGTGTACGATTGTGTGGATGTGAGGGTTAGGGCGGGCTAGGTGAGTTAGGGTTAGGGCGCGGGTGAGGTGAGTGTGCGATAGTGATGGACCTTAGGGTTAGGGTTTGGGTTAAGGTAAGTAGATAGTGGTGTGTGTATAGTTTAGTGTAGAGTTAGGTGTATGTATGTGGATTGCTGTTTGTTTGGTGTGCTTGTGTTGTGTGTATTTGTTTTGAAACAGCGAATTTAGGAAAAAAATCACTGTTCTGTATGTTTGATGTTTTCAGCTTTTGCTGAATAGGGTTCAATATTACAACATTCGAAGTTTTGAAACTTCAGTGTTTTAATATAGACCCAGTATATGCATACTTTATAGTGCTCTACTGTAGACGCTGCCTGTGTGATTGGCTACCTATGATGCAATGCGCCTGCCTAATTTATCATTGACATCATTTATAGGTTCATAGGTTCATAGATTAGTACTAGGCTAACTGCCCTTGTGGGCCATTTTAAGCCTAGCCAATTACCCTATATGAAAATCAAACCCTGCACCTTGTGTCGCCAAGGTAAACATCTTAACCATTATGAAAAAAACACAAAAAACGCAAACAAATTCAAATAGGAACAGGAAACCAGAGGTAATCCACAGAAACAAACTCCACAGAAATAGCGTAACACAATATTTTAATATCCGCTTTCGTCCTAAGACTTCTTCAGAATGAATAAAACAGCTAAAAACACTGACATTAAATACCATGTAAATTAATCAAAAAAATGTTAATAAATCAATCATTCAATCAAGTAATAAAATACTGATATACTTATTGGCTTAAAGGTAGCCTAATTTATGTGAACAAAGATGAAATGGAGACATTATGTTTATCTATACTCAACACATTGTTTTTTAAAAAACATCTAATATTTACTGCTTCATTTAAGCCTGGGGCTTTGTCAGCTGAAAGTTTAATCTGCCACCACGTCTCTCTTTGTTCAACCAAATTTTTAACCATTATGCCATCCTCCCACCCTTAATGGCCCTAGTTGAAGTCAAGCAAGGATCAACATTAATTAATACATCATTGGCCTTTTAGATACTCTAAGCACTGCAGCACACTGATCAAACATGCACCCCGTAGATAAACACTGCTTAGTAGTCAGTTCCCAGCCCCCAAACTCCCATGCTAAGCAAAGTGGCACACTGCACAAACACATGGAAACATGCAGCATGTAGGTAAACAAAGCTTAGAAGTCGGTGCACACCCCCCAGGTTTCCACTTTCAGTATGGTGGCATGCTGCACAAAGAAGTGCAGCTAAACTCCAATCAGCTTAGAAGTTATTGGAACATCCTTTCTTAATGTCAGCTACCTCCTGTGTGGACATCAACATGATTCTGTGCCTACACAGAGGGGATATGTGGACACAGTTGCCCCATTATGCTATTCAGTATCTCCACCTCATTTGCACAGGGGTCCTGCTCACAACCTGGATACTGCATGCTTCCATGCCCTTCCACTTTAGCAACTGCACCAGTGCATCATTGTAGATATTACACTCAGGGTCCTGTAACACATTTCTGTCTCACATTATTAATATTTAATACTTCCATTTTTTTTAATAAGGCATGTCTGTGCACTATGGTGTGCTGTGCAAACATGCTAAGATTATTAGAAAAATATAAATTACATTAATATATTTAGTGTAACTTTTGAAACATGAAGTGGATAGTTTTGCTCATGTGTGTATGTGTTATGCCATTTCTGTGTATCTCCCTATATTTTTACAGACTGTACATGGAATTTTTCTGTGTACACTATGAACACTGATACAGGGTCTAAGGAGCTGTCTATCTGCTTGCTGGATCACTCTATCTGCCTCATTTTCATGAGATTCACCTGCTTATGAGGTGATTTACATGCCATGGAAGTTTCTGTGTTGGCTCGCTCATGTGTTCCACTCAGCAGCGCTTAATGAATCTAAAATTGTTCACGCTCATGTTTGCAGCACAGCGCAATGCCTACATAGTAAAAAAAAAACAAAAACATGCAGGCTTTATTAAATTACCCCATTAATTTATTCTATTTTATCACTGGAACTTCCCCATGGGAAACTCCACTGTAAATGAAATCTTACCAATAGAGCTAAAATGGTAAATGTAATATAAATTAAATAAATAACAAAACTCTAAATAACCTAAAATAGTGTGTTATTATGCAATACT